>NC_051186.1:47191210-47491210 GCF_013339695.2 Rhipicephalus sanguineus | reverse complement strand
TTCACGTACTTCGAGCTACCTCACTCGTCCCTTTATACTCTATCGGTGATCCTTGCGTGCAACCAAATGCGCCTACTTCACCGTTATAGTAATTTAAGATTATGATATTACCTTTCACGTGACAGCCACTCAAAAGGCATCTCAGAGTTTCTTACGCTTCAGCGAGCATAAGAAAGAAGTGTGGGAACCCGAACACGTGGAACGGCAACAGAGTACTGGCAGATGACTCTGGCGCACCGCGTTTTTATCGCACACGCTCTGTATACGGTTCAGTTGGCTGTCAAAAATACGCGCGTCAGCTCGTCTTGATGCTGATGTGCTATGCAGGGAGACCCTCACGAACTCTTCATAGCGTTATTTCTTTTTGAGATTCTCTCAGTACGTTGCTTTTGCCGCAGGCAATCTCATAACTTACAGGACCTTGCATCGTGTTTCCACCGTCTGGATTGGGATATACCTTGCCACAGGCAAAATAAAGATCGAGCTGTCTATGAGCGGAAAAACGTTGCGTTGGTTGTCACTTTTATACATTTTTTTTCGAGCTTAGAGTGGAGAGTGCGGTTGATCAACGTCGTTTTTACAGTTAAATGATTGATCACTCGTAATGACCTGTGCCTTAGACGTGTGATACGCTACTATTGAAAGCAAACTTGTTGGTGTTGCAATGTGATAGGCAGAGCCTTTTGATGGGCTAGCTTAGCTTAAAGGGGCCCTGCAACAATTTTCCGTGTAATTGTCGAATGGATTCATCAAAAGAGCTTATTACGTCACGAATCGACTATCGCTAAAATTTTTAGAATCTGTCAAGTACGAGGGCCGTTACCGGTATTTGCCGAACGCTTTAAGCGCTTTCTTTCTCCTTTCGTACCAGCGAGCGGGCTGAAAGCTACGCAGAGGGTGGGTATGAAAGAGGGCGAGAAGATGGGTCTGTTCGTCAGCATGCGTCGTGACTGTGAGCACTTTCTTTTCATTTTTTTCCAACGGGTGCCTTACTATCAGCGTGATCGCGAGCGCGCGCACGTAGCGGCATCCTGCGGCGGCCACGGTAACTACGCTGCTCACGACGTGGCCTCCCATATTAGATCTAGCAAAGCCGGAGCTAATCTCGGAGGCCACGCTCACGATGCTCAATTCAGCCAACGGCGGTGGACTTTGGGTATATGGCGCAGTAATTAGTGCATATGGCTTCATTTGTAGAGAGAAGAAGGAGGAATTTCTAGCTAATTTTGAGAAATATTTTAAATTCGAGGTCGTGTAAAGCGTTATGTTTGGCTCGCGTGTTCTCGGGAGACTCGACTACCGATCGGCAGCGTTTTGTGACCATGATGAAAAATTGTAGCGGGGCCCCTTTAAGTCCATATTTACAATAAACGGCGTACATCTATAAAACATCTGGGTTGCGTACGATTTGCGTATGTATGAGTTGCGTACGCGTACGAACCATCCTTGAGCACGTGGATGTGGCTTGCTTTCATTGTGGCGAAACAGCGCATGCGACGCAACCGCATTCACGAGAATGTCTCCACACTTGCGGAATAAGTCGGGCTTTGCGGCAGCTATTTTCCTTTCATTCGGCCTTTCCTTGGCGGAAGAAATGGATCGTCGAACAAAGGCTCTTTTCATTGATACCAATGGAGCACCTCGTCCTCTATAAATCGAATCGATCACGGTAAGACAGAAAAAAAATGACCGCCGTAGCTCGCACTAGTGACGTAAGGCTAAAGGCATAGCGGAGCTGATCGTTCCTAGCCGGACCTGACCATAAGAAGTGATGCCAAGTGATGTGAAGTTCCAGTCGAGTCCAGCAGAGTGGTCTCTCGCCGTTTCAGCCGTACTACGTCGTGGCCTACTTTAAACGTATCGAGTTCAGCCGTCTCGCTCGAGGGCGCACCGCGATTCCCGGCAAGCGGCTTCCTCATGGGCAGTGCAAACTTTCTTCCGTGACCCCATGTCTGCGTCTGGCCCCACCGCGACGCGCCGTCTCTATACAGAACGAAGAAGCGCATGCTCAGTTGGCTGTGATGTCACGACGGACGCGACCGAGTGGTGGCGCGCAGTGTCCAGGCAGGTGTACTGGTGACGGAGCAGTGTATGGGATAGCGAAGCAGGCGCACAGCTGAGCAACTGGTTGCTAGGCAACGCGCGGTGACGTCATCACAATGCGGAGTTTTACGGCGAAAGCTGTTATGAGCTCATTTCAACGGCCGTTTTTGGTGTCGTAGTTGTCCGCCGCCGCCGCCGGTGTCCGTAACCACTATCGCACGAAATAAGAAAAAAAAGGAAATAAGAAAAAATTTCCAGGATGGATCGAGGTTCGAACCTGGGCCGTCTGCGTGGGAGCCCAGTGTTCTACCTCGGGGCCATGCCGGTGCTTGAAACTGCTATGCAAAAAGACCCTATACAGACTTCTTGTCGGAAAGGAACCACATTAACATGTGTATTGTAGTGTGGTAGAAGAGTAAAATAACAACCAGATGTCACACAAACGCGAATTCTGTAACCGGGCGTCACACAATGCAAATTGCGCAACGAGTAGGTTGTTGAATGCTTCCAACCCATTACAAAGGGCTCTGCCATAATTCTTCATCGTCATCAGGCACAGCATCAACAAAGTGCGCATAATGCCTTACAGGTGTTTAGCGAGTACCACGGTTCTCCGCAGAATGACGAAAAATTGCATATGGGCTGCTTCCCTACTTCACAAAAAGTATGATGATTTATAGCGTAGTGGGTTCCTGGCAAGTGCACTTCTATTGGTTGCCAAGGAAGCCCATAAGGCTCCCATGATCCATTTCCTCGGGCTCTCAATAATGTTAATTCCTTCTCTCTCTCGCTCTCCGTTTCTCCGGTTAACGTATGTTATAAAGCGTGGTGGCACAGTTAAATAACGACCGGGCGTCACACAATATGAATTACGTAAATAGTGGGTTCCTGGCAAGTGCACTTCTATTGGTTGCCAAGGAAGCCCATAAGGCTCCTATGATCCATTTCCTCAGGCTCTCAATAATGTTAATTCCTTCTCTCTCTCGCTCTCCGTTTCTCCGGTTAACGTATGTTATAAAGCGTGGTGGCACAGTTAAATAACGACCGGGCGTCACACAATATGAATTACGTAACTAGTGGGTCGTTTAAAGCTTCCAACCCATTACAAAGGGCTCGGCCATAATTCTTCATCGTCATCAACCACCGCAATAAAAAAGTGCACATAATGCCTCACAGATGGTACCTCGCTTCTCCGCAGAATAACGAATAATGTCGTGGTGGGTGCTTCCCAACTTCCCAAAAGTTATGATTTGTGGCGTAGTGGGTACGTTGCTAATGTACTTGTATTAGCATCCACAAGATAGTTTATAACGGGCTCTAGAAATGCCGCTCTTCTGGCTTTCACTGTGACTGTGCTGCGCTTTCCGCGCAGGCCTGGCGTTTTTTTTTTTTTTGTTTAGCGTTGGACAGATGACGACCGGCTTAAACAGCCTCGCTGTTAAAACTCCGTTCTTGAAAATGTTCACACACGCAAGTAAACGCGTAAGCGTAGTCAGTGATAACGGCTGCATCATCACCGCTGGGGTTGCACATGACGGCGATGTAAACACATGCAAACCTGAAAAGGCAAAACGAGCAAGAAGTCGCTGTACTCGGTTACAACCTAAGAAAAAAAAGTACGCCCCGCCCACATAAGAGCGGCGCGCCTGTCCTTCACTTGTGAAAGGCAGTCGTGCTGGCTAATTTCCGCTTAAACCTAAAACATATTTTCTCGGCTAATGTGAATACTACGCATATTAAGAGCTAAAAGTTCGTCGTGACTACTTAAAGCGTTATGTTTGGCTGAGCAGCGATGTCAGAATCTCTGATGAAATTTACCAGGACGTTCAAGTTTCCAGCCTAAAACCAGCGAAGCAAGCGGGTGTCTGTAAGGGAAAATCAGCTGTCTGAAACACTCCAGAAGCGCTCGACGTCACGAAAATGAGTGTGGCCTATTAGATGGGTCGTATATGCAAACTCTCTGTGGGAGGGACAGCTATGACTGTGGGCGAAGCTGCCATATTTAACAGAGGAGCTGTTTAAGCTCGAGGTTCGCTGCGTGGTGTTAACAAAAACTATCATCACCATGAACGGCCTCTGCCTTATATGGCATCTCGCCTCGCCTAGAACCTGGCACAGCAGCGCCTAGCGCGCGCAACGCAATAACTTGGCTGGCGCGCCCTCTGTTTGTCCTGTTCCTGATCTTCAGTTTCGCTCCTCGAACGCGCGCGCGCTTTCCGGCTGCGCCGATTGGTCCGGCATAGGATGCAATAATTAGGATGCGCAAGAGAACGAGTAGAGAGAGAGAAAGATAGCGAAATAGAGAGGAAAAAAAGCAGAAATACAGAGAAAGAGATTAAAAGAAACAGATACAAAAAGAGAGAGAAAAACTGAGCGCGAGACGCAAATACAAAGAAATAAAGAAAGAGGAAGAAATAGACAGATCGAGATAGACAGAGATAGAAAGAGGAAGTCAGAGAAATAACAAGACAGAGAAAAAAAAGGTGACACGATACACTGGGCGTAACAGGATTGAATAGTAGCGTTTTGTAGCGATCGTTTGCGTAGCATTATTGCGATAGCAATTATATGGACACTCTCGGCGGATTTTTACCGTCGCCGTCGTGCCCTGGATATGTATATGTATGTATATATAAATAAAAGCAAAAAACAAAATTAATTCAGCAGAAAAAAATGCCGAAGCGCTCGAACGCGGTTTTGAACCTGTGACCCCTCGCTCCGCAGCTTGCTGCCTTAGACAATTACGCCATGCCTTTTTTTTATCTTTGTTTCCGGTTGTACATCACACAAACGGGGACAACAGAATTATGTTACAAGACACCACAAACATGTAGGCACACATCTACCGTCAACCACTGGATAACCAACATTGTGATTTAAAATTCCTTTATAGTAAGCAGGGGTTATACCCTAGCCAACCATGAAGCAACGCATTCTTTTGTTTTTTCTACCTCGAGAAACCGGGCCATACTTTCTTGAAAATACTGTTTTGCTGGTCTTCTATCCGGGTCACAGTTAAATCCAGCCATTCGTGAGCGCCATATACTGTGCAAGCAAATCATCATGACTAGGTCAAAAGGTAATCCGTCCATGTTGTTCTAAATACCGAATTCCATGAGGTTCTAACGGATATTCTTTTTTTTATTGTCCTCTGGAACACGTCCCAAAAGTACACCCCCTCCCAACAGTGCAGAAAGACGTGGTCAATTGTTCAAGGGTCAATGTGCAGAAAATGCATAGGGTGTTTGCGACATTTGCGTGGGGGTCCAACTGGGAAAGGTGCAGTCGTACGAATTTGTTTAGACGGGTAAAGAGTGGAGGCCTTGGACTGGCACATCTGTTCATCAAACAGTTGGTAATTACGCCATGCTGGATACTAACGGAAGAATACAAACGCACGTTACGCAAGTAAAGTATAACCATCTCAGCGCACGCTCGCGCGAAAGAGAAGTCTTCTTTCTCTTGTTCTTCGAACGCTTTGATGATGATAGCAACGCAGGCAAAAGCACATATAGCATAGCCAATTGTAGCATGCGGCGCTCGCTCAACTCCGGCGCGTGCTCTAGTTTTATAGGAGTAAAGACGAAGTAAGAAGGACAAAGGAGTGCGTTTCCGCTGTAATTTTAGCCTCAGGAATATCTACCAACTAGAGCCAAATGACACTGTATCTTAGTGACCACAATCGACGCGCGTAGGGAACGCGAGCCGTGGCTTCGCGTGCCACTGCCAAGCGCCGTCTTTATTTCTTCTCTTGAGGTTGTGCGCTCTGCGGTTTTGTTTGCCGCCCAAACGAAGGCGCTGCAGGGTCTTGGGACAACATGAGCGCAAGAGTACGAGAGTGGCTTGCGTTCTGTGCATGCTTCCTGACCGCTAGCAAATTTCTTGGGTCCCCAATTCTAAAACTGCCTAGTGTTTCGCCAGAGTCGGGATGTGCGCCTTCGACTTGTACTTTAACATACAGAGTGTGGTCGACTGTGCTCGCGCGATTATCTCTTGAGGGGGAGTTTTGTACGTCTTGTGCTTTCAGCAAAGTTTGCGTTGAGGCTATAGACTACACGAAGGTCGCTTTGCTCGCTGTAGCGGCCGCGTTTGCGAAAGGAGTGATCTGCTAGCTTGAAGAGCCAAAGTAGGGGTTAGTTGAAGTGACAACCGTGACAGGTGGCGCTCGTCCTATGTATACCGGCGTGTTATTTTCATGAGTTCTTCCATGTCTCTCAGCAGCGCGCTGCAGATGTCGAGCTGTGACAGTTGTTAGTTCACACTCGCCTTGTGTGTGTTTTATTTTCCTGCGTCCTTTGTGTTTCAGCAGGGCGCAGCAAGTTTCTAGCTGCTTGCTGTTCTTCCTGTGGCATTTCAATTTTTTGCTATCGCATTCACTGCTTCGCCTTTGAGGCGAAACTGTCCTTTTAACACGAAAGTGTTTTATGCCGGGGTCCACCAAGACTTTCATGACGTATTTCCGTCACGGAAGTACGTCAGCAAAATGAACGCCTTCACATGGCAAAGAAAAAAAAACTATGAAAAAGTTCCGCTGACGGGAATCGAAACCATGACCTCCCGGTCTGCAACAATGGCTGGCGGGCGTTTAGCCCACTGAGCTACCGCCAAACACATTACAGAGGCGACATGAACGCGCCTTTTATCTTTTACATTTGCCTCTCGCAGTGCTTTTGGAGTGATGGATGATATGAGCGTCCCTTTCATCACCGGGTGGTGACATCCGTGCCACCAGGCTCGAAAAAAAAGAAAAACGCGCCGTTGCAGCGACCGTCTCATTCTACGCGTTTTCAATACAAGTTTCATCCATCCATATCGACAAATAGCTCTCCGACGTTCGCCTGGCTGTCGCATCGCCTTCCCCGCTCGCCCTGTGAGAAGTAACGGCCAGGCTAGAGGGAAGGCACGACGCGCGTTGCGTTTCTCTTTGCATTTCACGACGCTTTGAAGGAGTGCATACCGAGCAGTAGTGTTTATTATGTGCTTGTTGATGCCATCTTTGCGCGGAATTCACCCATATGCGGTGTCCACGTATGTGTTAAGAACTTCAGCTACTGCAAGGGTTAAATCATGATCATGGGCGTTTGTCGTCGGTACGGAGATGTGCCACTAGGCTTCAACGTGAGTGCGATGCTTCCAAATCAAGCCTTGCTGTATCTGCCTAACAGCAGTAGACATTGTACAAGCTCTGATATATCACTGTTTACTAACACAGGCCCTGAACCGCTTCCGGTTTCCTGCGCTGGCGTAGGCTAGCACGATTGGCGGGGAACAAAAGCCTTGGCGAGTAGCCCGTAGAGTTTCAACACTTTTTTCCCTGTGTCTAGCAAAATATTTGAAAAAAATATTCTTCTAAGCTACACACAACACTAAAAGAGTCAGTGTTTAACTGTAAGCGCCTTTCTTTTATGTGAAACTGGAAAAAGAGTATTCCCTTACTCTGAAAAATCTTGAAAAATAATCACAGCATATCCACGAAGTGAATGATGATGAGTGGGCGAAGCTGCGGAGGTTCATCGGTAAACCGTGAATCTTCCGCGAATTCTGCCCAGTACATCATCACCGACGTGAGATCGGGCGCGTTTATACTAAAGGTTCGATGAGTTATGACGACTTGCAGCTCACTTTAATTTGACGCGTACGCTGTGAATTTTCATTGTTTAGAAAACCATTGCTTTAGAAAACATCTGGCGTCTTTCGTTAAGCAGCTGGCGTCTTTTCGTTTTGCTTTAGAAACATCTGGCGTTCTTTCGTTTTGCTTTTAGAAAACATCTGGCGTCTTTCGTTGGTTTATTTCATCAATCAACGGCGTTTGGAACAAAATTTTTATTGTTTAATCACGCACAGGAGAAATCTCACCAGGCACTACCTTGGAGGTAAAGAATGGCTGCTAATGGGAATGAGAGAGAGAAGAAGTCGGCTTTTAGCTAACACTTACACTTCTACTTCTACTAACGTTTCCTACTGGAACATGCCAATGGCTGCTAATGGGGAATGAGAGACAGAAGAATTCGGCTTTTAGTTAACGCGCAGGCTGCGAATTTTTCATTGTTCAACAACGCACAGGAAATATCTCCCACCGGCACCACCTTGGAGGTCAAGATCTGGTACTAGCGTTACGACTGGTTACGCACTACTACGACTACGAGGGACGAACGGGTTCCGCCTTAAGGAGCTTCGCCCCTAAAAAGCGCTTTACGCTTCGGTGTTGCAGAATAATAAATGAGGTGACCGGAAGTTTCTTGGGGTACACCACGTGCTCCTGCTATCGCAATCTTGAAACCGGATTATAAACTACTTCTGTGACGACACGTTTGACTTTCGTGTTATACCGATTCCTATGAAGGAGGGATCAGCCATCTTTTTTAAGCATATATTTTCATTCCTCGTACATGCTTGTTTAAAGGTCACGAAGAGACCCTTAGGGTTAATAACATTGGATCTTCAAAACTTGGTTGCTCACAAAGTTTGTTAGATATCTAGGCAAATTTGGTCGCCTAAGCGGAGCAAGTATGGCGGCTTTAAATAATGCAACACGTTGCACTGCTTCCAACTGTTCGGCTCCGTAAGCACCGCCCTTGCAGTGC
Organism: Rhipicephalus sanguineus; assembly: GCF_013339695.2. Taxonomy (NCBI): domain Eukaryota; kingdom Metazoa; phylum Arthropoda; class Arachnida; order Ixodida; family Ixodidae; genus Rhipicephalus; species Rhipicephalus sanguineus. The sequence goes on along the minus strand of NC_051186.1, from coordinate 47,482,583 downwards.
AAATTTCCAGCAGTTTTGCCATATTCATTCACGGCATAGAAAGATGCGGCGTTCATTTTAATAACAAAGCTCCGAACGATTCTGCTTGTGGCAGGGTGAGAAGCAGAGCTGACGGGCCTTACCAAACTTCCCTTGCAAGTTGCCCAAGGGACGCCTGGGCGTAGTTATATTAGCGTGTACTAAATATTCAAGTATACACTAGTTATATTGCAAATATAGGCCTTCCTACCACTCTGTTTTCGGGTAGCAACGGCCACGGCCGCCCAGTTAAAAAAAAGTCACAGTTTCACCGCAGGGGCGAAGAAATGAATGCGATAGCCAGAAATTGGAATGTCACACGAAGAATGACAGGCAGCTCGACACTTGCAGCACGCCGCTGAAGCGCAAAGGAGGACGCCCAAAATGAACGCACAGGTAGACACAGGATAAGCGTGAACTAACAACTCCAAGTCCATAAATTAACCGAGAAATACATCCCTAATCGTACATTCATTTCCAATCCCCAAGCGCCATGGTACTCCAGTCATCTAAAACGCCGATCTAATCGCAAAAAGCGTTTGTTTCGCTTAGCTAAATACTCACCTCCACCTTCGCGCTGGGCAAACTACAAATCTGCTGCAAACACCTACATAAGAGCTCTAAAAACTGCTTAAGACAGCTACTTAACTAGAACGCTATCCGAAACACTAAAACCTAATCCCAGAAAGCTTTGGCAAATAATCAACCCAACCACTAACAACACTATATAACAAGAAGAGCCATTTTGAAATAGTGTTCCCGATAACATGTGCGCGTCAGTTATCAATGATTCATTTACTAGCCGGTAACATCAAACCGGTAACATCAAATCCGGTAACATCAAACTTCCTCATGCGTACCAATACAATTACATGCCAATGGATGCCTTGATCATCGAGGTACCTGGAATCATAAAGCTAATAGATAATTTACCATTCCACTCCGCTCCTGGCTGTGCCGGTATTATTAGGAAATTCCTTAAAAGCACTAACGTCGTTAGTTCTGTGATACTAACTAAAATCTTTGAACAATCTTTGGTTTCTTGTCACCTTCCAAAGGAATGGAAAATAGAGAAGGTGGTTTCAATCTATAAATCCGGCTCCAGAAATTCAGCTCTTAATTACCGACCCATATCACTTACAAGTAATTGTTTCAAATTATTAGAACACGTAATCTTCGCGAATCTCGCTAAATGTCTAGAGTCTAACTCATACTTTGCTAAAGCGCAACATGGTTTTAGAAAGTAGTACTCCTGCGAAACCGAGCTGGCTTCTTTTTCTCATCCTCTTCATCAAATCCTGGACCGCTCCTCCTGCGCTGACAGTACTTTTTTTGGATTTTAGCAAAGCATTCGACAAGGTTTGCCATAAATTGCTGCTCTTTAAACTAAGATTGCTAAATATCGACGCTAACCTTCTTAGATGGATAGAACATTTTCTCTCTAATCGCTTCCAATTGGTAACTGCTAATGAGCATCATTCGCCATTCACTCAAGTACAATCAGGCGTGCCTCAAGGATCAGTGTTGGGACCTTTATTATTTCTTATATGTGTTAATGATCTAATTACTTCAATAGCCTCTAAAATACATCTGTTCGCAGATGACTGTGTTATATACCGCGAAATCACTAATGCTGATGATACTAAAACACTTCAAGCTGACCTAAATAATATAGCTAACTGGTGCAACAGCTGGTTAATAAAACTGAATAACAGTAAATGTAAAAGAATGCACGCATCTATAACTAACTCGAATCCTAACACCTATCATCTAAACAACATTCCTTTAGATTCTGTCATCTCCTATAAATATCTTGGTGTGCACATCACAAATAACTTAAGTTGGACAACTCATGTAGAGTACGTCGTTAACAATGCTAATCACATGCTCGGCTACTTACGACGTAACTTTTCCAAAGCACCCTCTTCCTTAAAACGATTACTTGATAAGTCTCTCATACGCTCCAAACTTAAGTATACATCTGCCATATGGGATCCCAGTCATGCTAACCTTATCACCTCTCTTGGACTAGCACAAAATAACTCTGCTAGATTCACCCTCTCTAACAACAACAGCACTGCCAGTACAACCTCAATGAAAAATAACTTATCACTTATTCCATTGTCTCACCAAGGCAAAGTCGCCGACGTCTTTCGCTACTTCATGAAATTTTCCACCATCCAACGCTTAATAATGACCTCATACTCCGGCCTGTATACATCTCAAACCGCGTTGATCATTGAAATAAGGTAAGAATCGAATCATGCCAACTAAGTCTTGTTTTCAGTCGTTCATTCCCTACATCTCAGGATTGGAACCACCTTCTCTCAAGTGTCGTTACCATCACTGACTGCAAACTTTTCCACGAAACATTAGACAACATTGTATAACCAAGAGAATATGTTACCTGTACTCACTGCTCCTGTTTCTTTATTGTTTTCTATTTCTTTTTTTTTTGGAATAACTACTATTGTTTGTATAACATGGAGAAATGTTGTGTTACCTGAATTCACTGCACTGTTTTATTCTGTATTTTTCATGTATTTTATCCACTCCCCTCTTCAATGCCATTTCGCCCTGAGAGTATTACAAATAAATAAATAAATAAATAAATAAATAAATAAATAAATAAATAAATAAATAAATAAATAAATAAACTGTCACAGTTACGTCTTTGTGCTTGAGCAACGCGCTGCAAGTGTCGGCAATGTTTGCATGTTTGTTTCTTTCCTCAATATTATGGCACATATCCAACCTGGGGGATTGGCAAGACTGCCTCTCGACAATGGAGAATCAGACGCTTTTAGATATTTCTTTTTCTTTTAAACTACTGCGTATGGAGTGACCCCTCTGCGTCTCCTGCCACACGGGGGCGTCTGCCGCAAAATGTGTCTGGTGCTTTTAGGGGCGAAGCTCCTTAAGGCGGCACCCGTTCGTCCCTCGTAGTCGTCGTCATCGTAGTAGTCCGTAACAAGTCTTACGCTTTGACCTCCAAGGTGGTGCCGGTGGGAGATTTCTCCTGTGCGTTGTTGAACAATAAAAAATTCGCAGCGTGCGCGTTAACTAAAAGCCGAATTCTTCTGTCTCTCATTCCCCATTAGCAGCCATTGGCATGCTCCAGTAGGAAACGTTAGTAGAAGTAGAAGTGTAAGTGTTAGCTAAAAGCCGACTTCTTCTGTCTCTCATTCCCATTAGCAGCCATTGTTTACCTCCAAGGTAGTGCCTGGTGAGATTTCTCCTGTGCGTGATTAAACAATAAAAATTTTGTTCAAAACGCCGTTGATTGATGAAATAAACCAACGAAAGACGCCAGATGTTTTGTAAAAGCAGAACGAAAGAACGCCAGATGTTTTTCTTAAAGTGTAGTAGTAGTAGTTGTATGTAGCCACCTCGCCCGATCGTCAACGGGCGAGGTGGACCGGCAACGGCGCGAGGACCCTGCCGTACGAGAGTTAAATCACACTAAAAGACATACTTTGCGGGCGATACACTCTAGTGAGCTTTCAACTTTTCGTCTTAATGTACATGATAAAGAAATTATTTCTACGAAAAACGCAAGGCACACCTTGAGCAATATGTTTGGTTTTGGGACGCTAAATGGAACCATGAGGCGATGCGAAGCCGGAGCACTTGCACGATCACGTTCCGTTGGCTTTCGTTGGGCATGCTACCGACCTCGCGTCGTGGAACGCGCGTCCTGTCTTCCCTCTAGCCTTGCCTTTAATTCGCACAGGGCGAGCGGGGAATGCGGTCGCTCTTGGCGCTCTTTCGCTCGGGAGCGGACTTCTTCCTTGCATTTCACCGATCACAAGTGATAATGAAGGGACCACGTAAACCAACAGTACAATAAAAGTTTGATGTTTAATATATACACGATGTTTCACACTCTTTATATTATGTACTGGGCGCATTTCCCGGAAGTGTTTCACGGTTTACAGATGATTCCCTCCGTAGCTTCGCCCCACTCATCATCATTCATCCCGTGGATATGCTGTGATTTTTTTTTTAATTCCTCATAACGAGTGCGTACAGAAAGGGGCCACTTTGTCGTGCACGTCTCAAGGGCAGTTTTCAAACTGAAAAAAAATGTAGGAGCGTTGCGTGATGGAAAACACGTTCAAGCCTCTCCGAGATCAGCGTACCACCAGCATTAAATGGTGAACATAAATAGCTCGCTGTTATTTCGCCGGCGCATACAAGACGTGTGGCTGTGTTGTCTGACGAAGCGCACTGGGGAGCGAGGGGTCGCTGGTTCGCATCCATGGTCGGATACTTCACAATTTTTACAGCGAAAGCTGTTATGAGATCATTTCACCGGCCGTTTTTGGCGCCGTAGTTGTCCGCCGCCGCCGCCGGTGTCCGTAACCAGTATCGCTCGAAATAAGAAAAAAAAACGAAATAAGAAAAAAATTCCAGGATGGAACGAGGTTCGAACCTGGGCCCTCTGCGTGGGAGCCCAGTATTCAACCTCTGAGCCATGCCGGTGCTTGAAGCTGCTTTGCAAAAAGGTGCTATACAGGCTTCATGTCGGGAAGGAACCACATTAACACATGCAATATAGCGTGGTAGAATAGTAAAATAAGCACCAAGCGTCGCACAACGCGAATTCTGTAACCAGGCGTCACACAATGCGAATTGCGCAACGAGTAGGTTGTTGAATGCTTCCAACCCATTACAAAGGTCTCTGCCATAATTCTTCATCGTCATCAGGCACAGCATCAACAAAGTGCGCATAATGCCTTACATGCATTTAGCAGGTACCAACGCTCTCCGTAGAATGACGAAAAATGGCACAGTTCCTGCTGCCCTACTTCTCAAAAATTACAATGATTTATAGCGTAGTGGGTTCCTCGCATGTGCACTTGTATTGGTTGCCAAGGAAGCCCATAAGCGCATGATCCACTTCCTCGGGGTCTCAGTAAAATTACAATGATTTATAGCATAGTGGGTTCATCGCAAGTGCACTTGTATTGGTTGCCAAGGATGCCCATAAGCACATGATCCACTTCCTCGGGGTCCCAGCAAAGTTCTTCGCCCCCCCCCCCCGTCTCTCTCCCACGTCAACGTATGTTATACAACATGACGGGAGAGGGAAATAGCGACCGGGCGTCACCCAATGCAAATTACGTAACTGGTGGGCCGTTTAAAGATTCCAACCCATTACAAAGGGCTGAGCCATAACTCTTCATCGTCATCAGTCGTCGCGTCAACAAAGTGCACATAATGCCTTACAGACGTGTAGCTGGTGCCTCGCTTCTCCGCAGAATGACGAATAATGGCTTAGTAGGCTCTTCCCAACTTCACAAAATTGTGATTTATGGCGTAGTGGGTACCTTTCTAGTGCACTTGTATTGTAGCCCCAAGAGAGCTTAACGGGCTCTAGAAACACCGCTCTTCCAGCTTTCGCTGTGACTGTGCTGCGGTTTCAGCGCAGGCCTGGCGTTTTTTCTTCTGCTTTATTTTTCTTCGTGTCTTTTTTTATATATCTGGGACATGACGGCGATGGCAAAGATCCGCCGAAAGTGTCCATATAATTGCTATCGCAATAAAATAAAATTGGTAGGAATTCTATGGCTGTGGTTCAACCTAAAATTTATATTGGATACATATGATACCGGAGCAACATTTACTTAAGATAAGGGCAAATTACCTCTCAGCATAATGATTTAAAATTATTTGAATGAGTCCAGTGAAAGAGCCGACGCTTCTCGTGCGAGAAGCTGGGATCGGCGCGGCACCTGGCGGAGCAGATATCAACCACACGCTTCTTTCTACGTGGCCTCTGAGATTCGCTTCGGCAGTGCGACGAATCAGAAAGTTAAACCAAGAAACACACGAGAAAACAAGAACGCCAAGGTGCGAGTGCCACTATCAGATTGCTAAGTCACGCATTAGGGTCGCTTTAGTGCCTTTTTTCTTAGAGTAAACTTAATCAAAATCGCAAATTGTGATCGGGACCTCGCGTTCGTACTTATCTGGATTCTCCCAGCGTTTTCTGGAATAGAACATTCGCATATCGGATTATTCTGATTCCGTAAAGTAAATCCTGACACGGTCGTGGTAACACCACCGCGGTTCTGTTCCTTTTGGATTAAGTGTATTCCCAACATTCCAAGTCTCAAGCTACAAATTGTCGCTCGTGGCTGTCGGAATTCGTCACGTGCTATTCAAGCCTTGGTGGCCTCTTACGATACTGCGTAATTCTGTGAATGAGTGGTATTGCCTCGCACACGGAGCTGTAGTGTGCGACTGAAAAACTCTTCCTCGGGTTAGCCGAATTGATCACTATCATGCTTTGAAACACCCTCCCGCTCACGCTTGAGCACTAGTTCAGGAAGTCGCAAACGTACACGGAAAACGCTACGGAGAGAGACGCCTGTTACATTCCACACACGGTGAGATCGACACTTCAGGGCAACCGTTTTCGCTTCAGCTAATGTGTATGGGGCTTGAATTTGATGTACAAGGCTCGACCAGGAAACAAGTGCGTTCGCTTTCAATGGTTCTCGATTATGTGTTTTAAACATTCTAGTGAACGTTTTTCTGTAGAGAATATATAAATGAGTGTAGCAATGAACTGTGTTTAGTAAAGAAGCGAGAACTTTGTAGGAGGTTCAGTACATTGAAACAGGGCTGCATTTTACGTTAATGTATCATTTTTCTGCCGCCTACTTTGGTGAGAAAACGCACGAAGGCTGCAGGTAATTGAGCAAGAAATAAGTCTGAGGCAAGCTTCTCTCTTAGAAACGCGTCTTCAGATTGCGGAGGTGTGGAAATACAGATTGAAGTCTACATGTACAGGCGTTTACTTGTTCCATCCACGGTCCACCTGCGAGATATCTCAAGTCACGGATCCAAATAGCCCGACCACTGTGCTTGCTCAGTTACATTCATGGAAGAGGCAGAATGTGTGTCACATATTTCAATGTATAGTTTCTACATTAGCCAGAAAAAAGTGAAAATAAAAGTAGTCATGCAAGGAAACGCTGAATGAATCGGCGCGAGTCTTCGGCAGGCAAGGAATCGCTAATGGCCTTGACGTGCACCATCGATAACGTGCAGTTAGTTACGCATACTGAAAATGAGGTTAAATGCGAAAGCTTACGCTAACAAAATTTTTTTATGAATATCTACGGGAGCAGACACTATACGGCCATTTGTCAAAGGCAACATATTAGGCAGGCAAGTAGAAAATATAAGTGACAAACTTACACGAGGAAATATAGCGATGAGAGTATTGCTGTTCGCTTCTAAGGATTTAAATGGGTACTTGGCAAATATTAAGTAGCAGCCTTGGTCACTCAAGTAGTGTGCCGCGCAAATCTGAATTTTGTTGAGCTTTGCAAGAGTCACGTATTGCCTTCTCGGCTATGCAGTAACGTAGTACTTGGCGAACCGCTACCCAGCTCTCTGGTGGAAAGCTCAAAACTAATCACGCCGTCGGGAGCTTACAATATCGTAAGCCATGATACGACGTTGCTGACCCAGTGCATATATAGTCTTACCTCTAGATATGTGCTGCGAATAGCGTCAGCTAGAAAAACGTGCTGCCCGAATATTTTCGCCCTTGGATATACACTAAGCATTCTTCGACTCCTTTCTTTTACGATACGCAGTAATCCAACAAAGCCAAGACATTGCGAGAAGGGTGCCCTGTCAACGGACGACAATCAGTGACAAAGTAACTTCGCAAACAGAAACAAAGCCACCTCGCGACAAGCGAAATTGTCTCTTCTGCGAAAGCAGTCCCCGTTGAATGCGTGTCTACGATGTCGCACGGGCTTTTTTTTTTGTTTAGTATTGGCTACTACCCGCTCGGCGACTCCTCTATTGGTGTTTAGACAGTCCGATTACACCACATGGCTATAAAGAACCCTGCGGATAACATGACAACCATGCGGGGAACGAAACGCAGGCCTGCCGTGGAGCAGGCCCAGTTACTTCACAGAGGGTATGGGCACGTCACTGCCGGTGAAAGTACGTGCCAGCCAACTGAACTAGAGAAATAAAAGGTTCCTAAAAGGCACTGAAAGAAAGACTGCAATCACAGCACAGCTCGGGGTGGCGACTGCTAGCTTTGGCAAGCATTGGGAGTAATATAAACAGCAGGAGTGCCAAGTTCCTGATAGGATACGGCACCAAAAGCATCGCTGCTGAGAATGTGGACCACGTAGATCTCAGAACGTTGCCCAGTGACGGACGACGGTGACACCCAAGACAAACAAGGCTTTACAACAGTACGCTGGAGCCGACACTTCGACAAGCGAGCTTGTTTTCTTCAAGGCTGCAACTCATGAGCCAGTCGCTTATATCAGTAACGCTGATGCTTCTGTTTGCTTGTGCGTTTTAACAGAACCACCTCAAAGGATGCGTCAATTTACCCTTCCTAGCAATCGCTGGCTACCAAATCACAGATGCGATCAAAGTAGCGTCCTGCTGACGCTAAATATGTTTCAAAATCGTTACGCTTTATAAATGAGAGCACCCATGAAATCAAGTCGCCGGTCATCTAAAACTTAGGGCACTCTCGAACATAAGTACAGCAGTAGCATTAGACTACAGATGATGAGAAGTATCAAATGTGGTCGGAAATATTTTAATTATTCGATTCAGTAGAAAGAAAACTTTTAAACCGAAAAAAAAAATTGAATAGTGAGCCCAGAAAGCGTATCATTCCAAAGTCCGGCAACGTTATTTCGGTGAAAGTGTCCAAGTACATCTGACAATGAGGCATCTAAATCAGAGGTGAATATCAAAGCTGTTCTTTGGAGCTGAACCTAACTTGTCGTTCTTTTAAGCCTTTGTAGCCAGACGAAAATGTGGATGCAACCTTTCAACAATATTTAATATTCTAGCACATGCAGCCGGGCACACAAGCAAGGCGCATCAATAGAAACGCACACAACCACACGCATGGCATTATATTAACGCGATGGCGTTAAAGAGCTTGTTTCGCAGCAATTCCGGGGTCGGGGTCGGTGTCGCCGTCTTTGGTTGTGAGCGAAAGGTCATCTTCTTGTCCTTGAGCTAAACATTAAGAAAGATGCAAATAAAATAAATAATAAAAAATTCCACCATCTCCCACTAAAGGGAACCATGTGGGGATGCGAAGAAGCGCATGGGTTGACTAAGTTCCGTTCATCACGGGCACCTTGTCACATCGCGCAGTACCAATTTTGGTGTATACCAAGCTTGCGAACCGGCCGCGAGCGCACCATGAGCGTAGCATGTAAGTCATGCTGTGCGGGTCATGCATATCATGATTTTGATGTTAACACTGTCGTATGACGGTTTATTAACGAAGTACTGACGACTTGTGCAGTCGAAGTAGCGCCGGTCCAACAGGAACGCAGATCACGCGCACGGCAACAGCTGACCGAGCGTGGCTTCTTCCTCCTTTTCACTACAGTTGCCCCCGGGAGAGAAGATGAGCCATCCTGGCGTCTTAAGGCGTAGGCAGCATCAAGGGGTCATAGTATGGCTTAAGTCTGCTGACATGAATCGTGTCACGACCACGATGTCTGAGGTCGTGAGGTGGTGTCAAGGGTTCAACTATGTAGTTGACAGGCGACGTGCGGCCTTTGATGCGGTAGGGGCCATCGTAGCGCGCAAGAAACTTGTTTGAAAGCCCAGGGCTGTGAGGTGGGATCCACAACCAAACGAGAGAACCAGTCGGCAAGTCGGGCGTAGACGCGTCGTTGTCATGTCGCAGTTTTTCGCGACCTTGAGCGGTGGTTGTAAGTTTACGAGCGAGCTGCCTGCAGTCCTCTGCGTATCTCGCCGCTTCAGACACCGGCGTGCATTCGGAAGCGTCGGGTCGGTACGGAAGCAATGTGTCCATGGTGCAAGAGGGCTCTCGTCCGTACACACAGGAAAAAGGGCGAAAAGCCTGTGGTAGCTTGTGAGGCAGTATTGTACTCGTAAGTGACAAATGGCAAGACAGCGTCCCAGTTACTGTGATCCGACGCGACGTACATAGTTATCATGTCACCGAGTGTGCGGTTGAACCTCTCCGTCAAGCCGTTCGTTTGCGGGTGGTAGGCTGTAGACTTGCGGTGAACGATGCTGCATTCAGCGAGAAGGGCTTGTATGACGTCGGAGAGGAAGACGCGCCCTCTGTCACTGAGCAGTTCTCGTGGTGCTCCATGTCGAAGGACGAAATTCCGCAGAATGAATAACGCAACCTCTCGAGCGCTGGCGTCTGGGAGTGCTGCAGTCTCGGCATAGCGCGTCATATGATCGACGCCGACAATTATCCATCTGTTACCCAAGGAACTGCAGGGAAGTGGGCCTATAGGTCGATGCGGACGCGATCAAAGGGACGAGCAGGGCAGGGTAGCTGCTGTAACTCGCCGGAAGGGCGTTGGTGAACTTTACGCCGCTGGCACGCCGTGCAAGCGCGAATATACTGACAGACAAAGTGGTACATTCCCCGCCAGTAGAAACGTTGCCTTAGCCGAGTATACGTTTTCAGAACGCCGGCGTGACCATGGTGAGGAGCAGCATGGAAGTAAGCGCAAATGTCAGACCGCATGTGCCGTGGTATCACGAGCAGCCATTTGCGACCATCAGGCACGTAATTTCTGCGGTAAAGGATGTTGTCGCGCACAGTAAAGTGGGCGGCTTGGCGACGAAGCGTTCTAGAAGCTGTGGCCGATGGATCCTGCAGGAAGTTTAGGATAGTTGAAAGCAGGGGATCCTTTCGCGGATTTAACTTATTTTTGTGACGTACTCGTGTCATGCTGTACCAATTTTAGTGCATATCAAGCTAGCGAAACGGCCGCGAGCGCCCCGAGACCATGTCTTGGGAATCATGCCGTATGTGACAAGCATGTCATGATTTACACGTTAGGAGAGGTCACTTATGTTCGACATACACTTTTGTCACGCCATACCACTTTTGATGTTTATGAAAATAAGGAAACGGCCCTAAGAGGACCAAGACCGTAGAATCTATATCATGCCGTTCACGACATGCGTATCATGAATTCCATGTTAGGACCTGCCATTTATGTTTGTCATATAGTAATGTCATGCCACACCAATTTTGGTATACATCCGATTAACGAAACGGCCACGAGGGCACAAAGTCGTAGGCTACTAGATAGATAGATAGATAGATAGATAGATAGATAGATAGATAGATAGATAGATAGATAGATAGATAGATAGATAGATAGATAGATAGATAGATAGATAGATAGATAGATAGATAGATAGATAGATAGATAGATAGATAGATAGATAGATAGATAGATAGATAGATAGATAGATAGATAGATAGATAGATAGATAGATAGATAGATAGATAGATAGATAGATACGCTCAAAGTAGTAGCAGTTCGCTAAGAAATGCTTCGCACCTAATATAGAACTGTCACGCGAATGTGTCCCTGCTCCTTCCGGACGGGATACGATCGAAGCTTTCAGGTTTTTTCCACGCGGCTTCGGCTACGTCAGCGACATCTCAGGGGATGGAATTTCGCTTCTTGACAGCGGAGCTGTTTAAGCCGACCGTTTGTCCGTGTAGAGTGAACAGAAATTATCATCATCATTAGCAGGCACGCGCTCTCTTCGTCCTAATCTTTCTCTGCGGTCCTCGTCCTCTTCATCTTCTTCTTCGCTCCCAGAACACGTGCGCCGATTTATCCGGCGCTGAATGCAATAACCCTTATAGACGAGAGAAAGACTACAGCGAGAGAGAGAGAAGTAAAGAAAGAAAAAGAAAGAGAAACAGAGAAATGGCGGGGAAAAATTTTTTTTTTTTGGCGAAGCGGGATTCGATCCCATGTACTCAAGAACAGACGACGAGCATCGTAAGCCCTCGGCTATCCAGGCACTCGCGCAGAGCATAGCGTAGCCTCGCACAGTATACATAACCAGGGGGTGGAAAAGGGAAGTTAAGGTGAGGAGAAGGGAAGGCGGAAAGGTAGAGAGTAAAGCATAGCATAGAAATAATGAGAGAGAGAGAGAGAAATGAAGAGGAAGAAAGGCAGAAATAGAAAGAGAGAGGTTCAAAGGAAAAGAGAGAAAGAAATGGAGATAGCGGTAAATAGATAGAAAGAAAGAGGAAGCAAGCGAGAAATTCAGAGAGGGAGAGAGAGAGATAGAAGGGGAGGAACTAGAAATAAGGTAGAAGAGAAAGAACAAGAAGAGAAAGAAATAGAGAGAGAGAGAGAGAAATAGAAATGAACACACACAAGAAAGAGAGAAAAAATGGAGAAAAAATGAAAAACAAAGATAAAAAGAAAAAAAAAAGAAAGAGCAAAATGAAGAAAAGCAAGGAAGCCTGCCCAGCTCCGCACTTCCTTCAAGCTTGGCACCACTAATGCAAATCTGCCTTAATTTTTTTTATTATTTTTTAACAGCGCCCGTGAAAAATGCAGATTAATCAACAAGAAATGTTGCATCCATCGTGATTAATGGCTGAGCGGGTCAACGGGTAATCGTTAACCGATTAAAAAAAATCACCCGATATTTCGTGCATACGCCTTAGAAGACACGAAGTCGAATGCCATCATCTTTTTTCTATTCTTCTATTAATCAATCTACCTTTTCCACCGACCCAAAAACTGGTGTGTACCTAACGCGGTTTTGCACTGCCTCCGTGACCCGCGCACCTTTGACCAAGCAACGATGTCGTGTGGTGAGGCAGAAAGGTGCGCGAGTTGGAATCCATGCAAAGTTGAAAAAGCCGCGCGATAACGATGGAGAACACACAGAAGAATGCAAACACAGGACAAAAAGGCTCTCTAACAACTTAAATTTGTTAAACAAGGTTGAACACGTGAGAAACCAACACCGTGCGTGCGCCGGATTCTAGGTGACGTGGAAAAATTTGCCAAGCATGCATACCTCGCAATCGAGCAAACAAACAGAATGTTTAGATATACAATCATCCGGCATCATTCCTTCTTTGTCATTATTCTTCGGTGCGTTCGCTGTCATCTTCGCGCTGGTGTTCTAGTGTGGTGACGTCGCCACATTATGTCGTGCCATGACATCTTAATGACGTTATGAAGTTTAGCAATCTGCGACGTCATGACGGCATTGCATGATCACATCATGATGTGACGTCATCGCTTCGACAAGGTCACTCGGGTTTTTGCCGGGACTTTGCGAGTCCTTCCAAGACATTATGGTCTCTCAACGTACCGCGCAAGTCTGGCGGACGGGAGCACCAACATAGGCGCTTCAGGCTTTCGCCTTATAAGTTAATTGGGCATCCCTTTGCCTTTAGCGCTGTCCGGGGATTGGGAGCTGATCATCTGTCAACAATCAGTATTCGAACGCTCGCTTTACGAATAAACACATATATGTCCTTGAAGATAACGAAATTCATGTTTCGCTTTTCTGACACGGCTTTCGGGCTACAGCGGCGTCGCACGATGAGCCAGGCAATGCTCTCGCATTACAACACATGCGTTTCAGAGTACTATTTTTTCGCTCACTGTACCACTATCGTTTTTTGGGGTTCTCTGGGTACAACTATGGGAGAGTTCCTAAATAAACGGTCCCACACCGTGCGTGCATCACATATTCTACTGTGCTTAGCGCAAAGACGTAAACGATTCCGAATACTCCACTATGGTAGATCTGCGCACTGGCCCTTCAATAGCTTAGCAGCAACAAGGAGTGCTTGGGTTTAGAATAAGCTTACCTCGTCGTAGTACGTTGCTACCTAAAGTGGGATATATAAACTTTTTATAGTCAACCATTCAACGGCACACCTCTCATAAGCCATCCTGAAAAGCCTTCGTGCTCAAGCTGGTTAAACTGCAGGGTTCTTCTGCCTATGCAAATAGCTTTATATATAACTTACAAAATAAAGCACACTGCAAAAAAGAAATAAAGTTTCCTTAATGTTCTTTAATCAAACGACTGCAAGGTGATAAAATTGCCCGCAATTTTGCGGTTTAAATGTCGGCTACAAATTCCTTACCAAGCAAGGGATGAAATAATCACAGCATATCCACGAAGTAAATGATGACGAGTGGGCGAAGCTCGGGGGGTATCATTAACCGTGAATCCCCCCGTACATTGCCCACTCGACCATGCAAAGACGTGACAACACGTGTGTACAGTATATACAAAGTTGTATTAGAAACCATCTTCAGCGCTAGCAGAGAAGGACGAAGGAGAGACGACACCACAATGCGCTCTCCTTCGTCCTTGTCTGCTAGCGCTGAAGATGGTTTCTAATTCAGTATACCAACAAGCCCAAAAGATGGCAATCACAAAGTTGTGTATTAGATGCGAAGTATCTTAAGGCGGAGCTCAATCCGGTGGTGGTGGTGGTGGTGGTGTGCCTCCTGACCACCCTTACTCCGCATGCGCATACCCTCTCCACACACCTCCTCTCCCCTCCCCTCTCCACACCTCCTCTCCACTTTCCCTCTCCCCTTCCCCTCTTCACTTTTCCTCTCCCCTCTCTCCCCCTCTCCCCTCCCCCTTTCCACTCTTCCTCTGAAACGCGGGCGAGACATGCCGAAATTCTCTCCTGCGCAACGCCGCGATGAGCTCGAGCGCATGCGCGTCCCCTCCCCTTCTCTCTCCTCTCCTACGCTGCCCCCCTCTCGCCCGCCTGTAGGCCGCGTTCCCCGCTCGCCCTGTGAGAATTAACGGCCAGGCTAGATGGAAGATACGACGCGCGTAGCGTCCCTGTTCGCGTTCCACGACGCGAGGTCGGTAGCATGCCCAACGAACGCCAACGGAACGCGATCGTGCAAGTGCTCCGGCTTCGCATCGCCTCATGGTCTTCTTTAGCGGGAGATGGTGTAATTTTTTTATCACACAGCGCATATGGTGTTGAGATGTGGGCGGCGTTTTCCTCTCATTGAGACCGCCTTATGATCGGTGAAATGTAAAACCAAAGGTTCTTGTATGGGATCCAATCTGAAATTTTAGAAGACGAGGTCAATGCAAGTCCCTCTGATCGAGCCTGAAGGAAGTGCGGAGCTGGACAGCCTTCTTTGTTTCTCTTCCGCTTTCCCTTTCTTTCCTCCTCTCTTTTTCTCTTTTCGTTTTTTCTCTTTATTCATCTTTATTTCTATTTTTCTTAATATTTTTTATTTCTTTCTCCCTAATTCTCGCTTGCTTCCTTTTTTTTCAATTTTTATATGTGGTTTTGCCTGCGACCACTCGTCATCATTCACTTCGTGGATATGCTGCGATTCTGAAATTTTCCTCATTGGCATCATCATCTAGGCGCTCGAAGGACAAGAGGAAGAAGACTTCTCTTTGGCGCGAGCGCTTCCAATACAAGCGGCTGGCTACGGCGCGACGGGAGACTAGGCCCCAGCTTAAGGAGCTTCGCCCCTAAAATTAGCGCAGCTTGCACCAAGTCGCACAAGGCTGTGTCACAGCAGAGCTGGTAGGCACCTAGCTGGTTCTGGTTTAGCTAGGCTTTTGCCCTCTCACCTCTCTCTTCCTCACCCTTTGCTATACTACGCTACACATGGCCATGCTTGCTCTCTTTTTTAGAAGCTGGCTCGCCAGGTTCTTAAGCTTGGGCGAAGTCCCGCGCCGTAACCTTACTTCCAGAGGCTACCGCTACAGGCGCCGCTGTGCAATAGTTCATAGGTCGCCCGCTGTGCAATAGTTCATCGCGCGACATCGGCGCGGCACACACCTGCTCTCCTCCGATTCCGTACACTCCGCTGCACACTCGACGCGCGCGCTACTTAGCGCAGCTACTCCTCGTGAATATCTTAGAGGCGATGCAAGCGGTGGCTAGAGCTCGTAGGGCAGCAGCAGCGCGGGCCCGCCGGCAAGACCCCGCGGCGCGAGCTCGCGAGGCCGAAGAAAGACGCCAGCGTCGTGCGTACCCGGAGAAGAAGGCTCGCGAAACGGAGGCGGCACGTAAGCGGCGGCAAGAGAACCTCGAAGCGGAGCGGGCGCGGGAAGCGGCGGTCAAGCGCCGAAAGCGGTCGCAAGCCGAAGCTGGCGGTGCCGACGCGCGTTTCCAGCGCGAGTACCTCGATCGATCGTTTGGCCACAGCTGCAAGGTATGCGACCGCTTGTGGTTCGAAATATTCACGGGTTTTCCCGATCTTCTCCTAGCCAGCTCCTCAATCATCATTCACTTCGTGGATACGGCGTGATTTTTTCTATCTTTTCTTGTGTCTGTTTTTTCCTATCTCTCTCTCTCTCTCTGTTTATTTCTATCACTGTCTTTCTATCCTTTTCTTCCTTTTTTCCCTTTCTTTCTCTCTATTTTTCTATTTCTTTACCTTTCAATGTATTCCCTCTCTCTGTCTCTGTAGTCGCTCTCTCGCCTTCTATTTTTTAACAGCGAAGCTATTCTTAGTCGAGGCTTTCATGTCCGTGGGTCGTGGTAACGCTGATCATAAACGCGTATGTGCCACAGAAATTGGGTACATCCCATTGCTCACCACTGGTCCACTAAAAATGAAGAAGGAAACAGTTGAAGCTTCTTTGTAAACCTGTGTATAAGAGCGCTGTGGTCAAGATGCAATAAAACTATACTACCACCCCAAACATTAAGAATGAATTCTTAATAAAGAGCAGTGATACAACATATCTGAAAGACTTGCAAAACAGCAATGCGTCAGCCTGACGAAGGGAAGGCCTCCAGATTCGCTGTTTCATCAGTGTCCGCGAAGCGGAGCTGGTTCAGTTTGTTTTTAACACGAAAGTTCTTTATGCCGGCGTCCACCAAGACTTCAGTGACGTATTTCCGTCATGGAAATGACGTCGAAAAAATGTACATGATCAGGTGGCAAAGAAAAAAAGTTCCGTCAACGGCCATCGAACCCACGACCACATGTTCCGCAACAACAGATGCCGGGCGCGCTATCCACTGCGCCACGGTCACAGACTCTAGAGGCTTTACAAACGCGGCTTTTATATCTACCACTCTCCCGGTCGGCGGGGTGGTGTGGCCCTCTGGAAGCGGCAACGTAAAGTAATTCATCATACTGTGGCCTCCGCGCTTTTTACCTGCAACGCGTTACACGTTCGTCCCATTCGGTGCGTTTTCTATGGAAGTGCAATTTTGTCAGTGCCTTAACACACCGCCAGGTGGTGACCTTAACCCAAGCGTCGTAAAAGCGTCGGCCTCGCTCATAGCATCACGCTAATCAACCCAAAAAATTGGCCGCGTATCTGCGTGCTTCGCTGCAAATGTCGTGTAAAGACGATAGAAGAGGCGCTGTGTGAGATATGGACGCCATCTGGCAATACGTCGGGAAACATGAGTGCTGTGTTGCGTGCTGGTAGTCCCGGCGCAGCAGCAGGCGAAGACCGGCGGTGACCAACGCGACCGGCGGGGACGCCAGCCAGCCCGAAAACGCGGTTTGGCGCGAAGCGCTGAAGCAGAGAAACGTCCGCACTCAACGAGTACTCTCCACACACTCTTTTATTTACACGTCGCCTGGGTAAAACAGGAACGCCAGAGCGGCGCCCACAACCGGCAGCCTGAAGGCCGCCCACAACGCTGCTTTTTCATTTTTTAAATATTTTTTTTTCACCTTCTTGGCCTTCTCAAAACTAAAGTTTTTCAACACCAACCCATGGCATTCGTACAGTGCAATACAGAACCGAAACCGAAACACAACAATGAGCTCGTGCGAAGGGCACGGAGGAAGGCAAATTTCAGCGCAGTCGCATTTTCAGCTTTGTTGAAACAGCGCTCACTAGACGACGACGAAGTAAAAGAAGGCACAGGACAGCCGCTGCCTGTCGTGCCTTCTTTTACTTCGTCGTCGTCTAGTGAGCGCTGTTTCAACAAAGATGAACGCATACCAACTCGCTCAAGCTTCCATTCTTATGCATTTTCAGCGCAGCTTAAGAAACTAGGGTCCTTAAAATTACGTATGTATGCATTTTCTATTAAAGGAACACGCCACCTAATACTTACCTAGTGATGTTGCACCTCAGATATGCATGATATTTACTTTTTGATCGACAACGTTCACAAGTATGAACAGCCATACCAGTTCAAGACGGCTGGCCCTTGGGCAAGTGGTTCAACTTTGGCCGAGTGGCTGAATCGAGGGACGTGCCGACAAACGGAAAGACAGAAAGACAGACCAAAATTTCTGCGTTTAAGTTCCCCAAGAAAGACTATCGTCTTTAAAATAGCTCTGCGACGCGCGCCTGCCTCGCCTGCCTCACCTGCCTCTAACACCGCGTTCCCCGCTCATGCGCTCGCCCGGAGAAAAATTGCGGCCGGTCTACCGGGTTTCCCTCTAGTGCGGCCGTGGTGTTCAATCCCATTTTAACATGCCGCAGGATGGCGACCAAGTTCTGCGCCCAATAAGCGACGCTTTTGTGGCTTTCACAACTCGTTCTCTAATTACGCTTTCACCGTTAACTACTACAGCTATACCACAAGAGTTTGTTTAATCATTGAACATGGACGTTAGTCATCGGCATGGAGATGTACCACCAAGCATCAAAGTGGGTGCATCCACGTTAAACGGTGCTATAGCAGCCAGACATCAATATAAATTGTGCGACCTCTCTTATATCAATGTACATTAAACATTCAGTTACTTCTGAAAGGGCACGTTTTACTTTCGTGTTATTCCGTTTCCTATGGCGGAGGGATCAACCATGTTTATTCTGTTTCTTCCCTTTGTTTCTAATCATTTCTCTGTTTATTTTTCTTTCTACCTATCACGCTCTTTCTCTCTCTCTATCTCTCTCCACTCGCTCTCCCATCCGTTGGACAAATCACGGTGGACAAATCGGCACACGAGTTCTGGAGCGAAGCAGAAGAGGAAGAGGACAAGGCTGAAGAAGGTAACGAAGATAGCGCGTGCCGATTATTGAAGATGACAGTTTTCTACACCACACGGCAAACTACACTTGCTATACTGTGCTACACTTGGCTATGCATTCTCTCTTTATTTTGTATATTTTGTTTGTAGGTTACTTTCAGCCTCATTCTCTCTCTGTATATTTCTTTCGCCGTCTTTCAGTCTTCTTCTCTCTTTGGTTCTTTCACTTCGCTTCATCTTAACGGCAAAGCTCTTTAGCAAATCGTTGCTTCTGAGTCGATCCACAAAACTATCGTCATCATAAACGGGTATGTGCCACAGAAATTGGGTACATCCCACTACTCACCAGCCACTAAATAAGAAGGCAATAGTTAGCCCAACAAATGGCTGCGTAGAAACGGGTATGTGCCACAAAAATTGGGTAAATCCCACTGCTTACCATTGGTCCACTAAAAATGACGAAGGTAACAGTTAGCCCAAGAAATGGCTGCGAAGCGACGGCGGTGAGCCGAAGACCCCAAGCACGTACATCTAGAGATTACTAGGGAACGGGAAAGGCAACGGCGGCTGCGAGATGGCCCCGAAGCGGTGGAAGGGCTACGCCAACGACGACGTGCGCGTAGATCTATGAGGGGTCCCAACGCGCGAGTTTCTGTCCCGGGAGGTTAGACAACCGTGTCGTGTCTGGGACCGTCTGGGGTTTAGGTCGAACCTCTCTGTGATGAGAATCAATGTAGAAAAAACCTAGCATCCTCTAGCTAAAGCATAGCAAAAACTTGGAAGTAACCTAGAACCTGCATCACCAAGCTAAGGCATAGGAAAAACCTAGAAGCAACCAGATTAGTCTTCACAATCGTCCTGTTACTCTGTTTCAAGCCTTGCGCGGCTTCTTGTGCAAGCTTCGCCCATTTTATTTTACTCAGTTTGCGCACACAAACAACGACGTTGTTCAGACCACGCGTCGCTGGAATGTACAGAAAATTCGCCGGCTAATAATAATACGATGAACCCACAGGTTTAGAAAAGAGACACGGCGCACTGTCTCTTCCTCTCTCTCTCTCTCTCTCTCTCTCTCAGACACACACAGACACAATCAAATAGAGCTTGACACGATAGTACGTGAAAGAGACCCTAACCATATCTCGTTTACAGAATTAGTTCAGTCTCAACAACTTCCACGAGCCTCAACTGCGGAGATATCATACTGACTGCAAGCTTTCCCTTGGTTATCCCCGCTTTCCAGGTTTATCCCGCAATCCTACGTATAGCCTCAATTTGTGGGCTCTATTCGGAGATATTGCGATGAGAGCAGCGGTTTGCAAAGCATAGCCTCCCATGGGTGATATAAATCCAATTAGCAAGGCCAAAGGGCCGGGAAAAGAGGTGAGGGTTTAGCAGTGGCCGTGTTTCCGAATGCCATTGTATACGCACCGTATCCTGTATCGTCAGAGATCCTTTGTGGCCTTGAGGTTACCGGATTCCCTAATCTTGCCCGAGACAACTTACGCTTGACGGGTCTTCGGAAATGACTTTAGAATGTCAAATAGGCAGGCTGAATTGGGGCAGGAAGCTAATGGACCTATACGTCGTTTGAATCGAAACAAACCCTCGTTCTCCTAAATCTGTCTTCTAAAGCGTGCATTATTTCATTACGCTTGATGATGAACGTAGGAGAGACGGGTGACATTAGGACAAACTTTTCGGACCAGTGCTACAGAGAACACTTTTGCGGGATTACTGGTTGGTACCAATATTACGTTTAAGGAATTGTCTTTGCAATGCACCTTCGACGCCAGCGCTAAGGCCTAGTTTACTGTGATTATAACATTGCGAGATGTCAATGCCAGTGCGCATAAACGGCTGCAGCTGTTCCTTGTTTCAGGAATAGGCAGTACGTTACAAAGTGTTCCCACCTACATGAGAATTTTAGTACAGCCGCATTACGCGAACACGCACTGAACCATCATAGCAGGTCGGTCCAGCACACCTGATGATATGGTAGTGCGTTTTTTGTCAAGCATGAATATCAATACAGAAAGAACAGTCTGACATTCGCCTAGCTCTACAGTTTTAAATAAGCATGATGTCTCTCTAAAATACATAGAAATAGACAAATTAAACGCTCGCTATGGGATACTGAACTCATGCAGATACGGTGCAAAGTAGGGTCCGCGATGTCTTTTCTTTATATGTGTTTCAACGACCTCTCCATCTTCCGGCGATGTCAGCATCACGATCACATACCTCGAAGGAGGTCGTGCACGGGCTCCATTGCTAAATGTCAATGCCAGACTACTTGCGTGGAACGGCATGCAAGCTTCGTGCGGAGCTGAGTATAAAGCTGGAGCCACTGACAGACATGGAAAAACTTGAACTGAAAGGTTAATCTTTCGTCTCGTCTAAGCTGTGCGTTTTTTGAAAAAGTTCTGGTAGGGTTGTATGCTTGAACAATTTACTTTGTTTTACGTACAGATTGTAATCTGCACCATAAGCTCAATCGAATACCGCTGCTTCTGCACGTTTTACTGCACGGTAGGCCACTCGGTATTCTCAATAAAAAAAAGAGCACATAAAATAAATAGCTTACTATACGGATGGCCTACCTACGCACTTTAATTGCAAGTTTGGATGAATATACGCATAGAAAGTTCGTTTTCTAACTGCACATATTGTCTTGTGATATATAATTGTTGGGTTTTAACGCCCCAAAATCACTACTTGATTATGAGAGACGCCGCAGTGGAGAGCTCCGGACGTTTTCACCATCTGGTGTTCTTTGACGTGCACCTAAATCTAAGTACACGGGCCTCTAGGCTTTTCGCCTCCATCTAAAATGCGGCAGCCGCGGCCGGGATTCGATGCCGCGACCTGTGGGTCAGCAGCTCGAGCACCATAACCTCTAGACCACCGTGGCGGATGTGTCTTGTGATAGACAATGTCTGTGACATGAGTTATCGAACCCCTGCAACTTGCTGGTTCTAGCGGAGAGTGCCGGAGGATCGTTGGATAAAATGCAGTCCTTAAATGTACTTGATTGCCTTTCAACGACTGCGTCTCTTCAATCAATGCTGCCCATATTGTTTAACAATTCTTTCATATTGTTCTCTTCTGACGCATGCGAAATCGCCTTGCAGAGGTGACGGTAGTCTACAGCGACTAAGACTTCGCGCTTGTAAGGTTGAGGAGGCGGATTTGATTGCGGGAAACAGTGGCAGTAATTTACCTGGGCACGAAACGTGAAACCGTCGGCGCACGTCGCTTTCGGTGTACGTTTATAGGAACACTAAAGAGAAACAATGAATCGGTTTAGATCAATAAATCGTGCTCTAAGAACTCTAATGTCGTTAATTTTGCCATCATAGGTTTATTAATAGAGGAGTTATTAATAGAGAATTTTAAGTGTACTTATCGCATTTTGGCGCCATTGGCTCAACAAAATTGCCCCAAACTTGGCATGTTACCTCTATGGCCCCCTCATAGGACATTGTACTTCATTTTTACCAATTAGGAACTACGTAGTCCGTAGTAGGCGCCGTCAAAACATGTGACGCCATGGCGAATGGTGCGGAAACTTCTTTGTAGCGTCGCCACCCGCACTTTGTTTTTGCGCGTTTTCTCGCTTACTAAGCGTCTTCTCGCAGCAAGCGTGGTGTTTTTGGCATCGTGAAAGAGCACTTTCCTAATACGAGAAAAATCGTTTTGCTCTTTAGTGTCCCTTTAAAGACTGCAAGCGGTGTAGCGGTCTCTCGTAGAACATTCCGCGACTGCAACGTAGCTTTGACACGTACTCAGAGAAAGAGAAACGAAGTGATAATGGCAGAAAAACGAGTGGTTAAAAGGCTCGCTCAGTCGCTTTCAAGGGATAAACGCTGTACTGGAATCGGAAAGGCTTCGTGTGTCAGCTTGCTCGCTCGCTCGCTCACTCACTCACTCACTCACTCACTCACTCACTCACTCACTCACTCACTCACTCACTCACTCACTCACTCACTCACTCACTCACTCACTCACTCGCTCGCTCGCTCGCTCAATCAATCAATCAATCAATCAATCAATCAATCAATCAATCAATCAATCAATCAATCAATCAATCAATCAATCAATCAATCAATCAATCCACCGTGGCTGTACGTGGTTATGGTGGTCCGCTGCTGACTTGAACGTCGCGGTTCGATCCCGGCCGTGGCAGTCGAATTTCGATGAAGGCGAGTTGCTGGAGGTCCGTGTTCTGATACTGAGGTGCACGTTAAAGAACACGAGATTGTCGAAATTTCCGGAGCCCTCCACTAGGCGTCTTTCACAACGACATCGTGGTTTTGGTAAGTAAAAACCTAGCAGTTATGAATCAATCAATCAACTCAAGAACTAATTATTAGTTGAGTCAGACTTAAGTTACCCGTACACTCATTTTATTGCGCTGAAACACCATATGCGTAACTTTACTGTGCATAAGGCACGCTTAAGTAAATTTTCTTTCTCCGCCAGCACAAATGAACTACACGGCCTCATTCCCGACTGCGCTTTCAATACGCCTTGTGATTTACGCGCACACAGCAAAGCACATTGTGCGCAACTGTCTCCCGAGAGCCATATTTCGATTTTGAAATTTATGAACCGAAGGTTTTAAATCATGAATTCTCTCTAATCCCAAGCCTCTAAAGTTAGCTTCATTGGCACGGCGCAACTGAAGCAAACGCCTTTATAATAAAAAAGTGTAAACAAAGAAGGAAGAACGCAACCCCTTACTGTTTTCTCTCGAACGCATATTTGATCGTGCGTTTTCTAGCCTACCGCATTCAATTTGCTTGCCCCAGAGGCGCTCTCCCGCGCGCCCAGGCCAGTCCCCGTTCGCAACGTGCTTTAATAAGCGTACATGGTGCACATGTTTCCCATCCCGCTCTTAGACGCCAATCCCAATCTTGAATAACAAGAACTCAAGGCAGGGTCGCGAAAGAGCCATTCTTGTCGGGGCGTTGGTCGTGCATTGTTTTTGGAAATCCCGGAATCAGAAACTGGACACAATCTTCGAAACAAGGGGCGTCATCTGCCTGTAAATCAGCGCTACAAGCCATCGCCTCTTCCGCGTAGCGCGTTGTTTAATCGAGCGCCCATATATTTAAATTAGCCAGGGCAGCGAATGCACAAGTTTCAGTTTTTGTGACGTGAGTCAACCTCGCCCCATGCCGCGAGCAACAACTCGTCCCTCCCAGCATTCGCATTCTGTTCGTTGTCCCAAAGATCGTACTGTCCTTAGCTTTGTATACTTTGAACAGCACTCACAGTACTTTGTGCACGGAGAATCAAACTTATGAGTTCTCGTAAAGTATCGCGGGAGCGTCAGTGATAACAATCTCGGTTGTATAGTGACTGAGAGCGAGAGAAAGATAACGTTGTTTGCTT
The DNA here is from genome assembly GCF_013339695.2 of Rhipicephalus sanguineus. Taxonomy (NCBI): domain Eukaryota; kingdom Metazoa; phylum Arthropoda; class Arachnida; order Ixodida; family Ixodidae; genus Rhipicephalus; species Rhipicephalus sanguineus. Next base: position 47,458,419 of record NC_051186.1, on the reverse strand, counting down.
GAATTGTTCCTGCTTCTTGTAACAGACGACGGCAGACGGTCGGGGGGTTCCTATCAAACATGTTCTTTCCACTGCAGAAACTATACGAATATGCGCATTATAAGCCTTCAAAGATTAAAAGGTAAATGCGTTTCTACGTTCTGATATCACTAAATGTGATCTACATGCATGGGCAGCGTTTTTTTTTTTAAAAGATATTTTTCTATCGAGCTGCAAGCGCAAGCAGCCCTATTTTTCTCAATGCCAAGCATTTCTTATCAAACCAAAGGCACTCTGAGCGTTTCTATCTATCTATCTATCTATCTATCTATCTATCTATCTATCTATCTATCTATCTATCTATCTATCTATCTATCTATCTATCTATCTATCTATCTATCTATCTATCTATCTATCTGTCTGTCTGTCTGTCTGTCTGTCTGTCTGTCTGGCCGCCTACGTCTGGGCGATTTCCTGGTCGTCTCCATCACTTGTAATACACCAAATTGTCATCGCAGGGTATCAGTGTATGAAGAACACGATTCACTGGTCATGAGGAAAGGGTTTGACGACGTAAACGACAGGATTTTCACGTTATTCATGTCATGACCAGACAGTCATATCCGTCAAATCCTCTTAGCTCACACGCCAGTTTTGGTCTACACCAAGGTAAGGAGGCGATCATGAGAGCACCCAGACGTAGGTGGCTAGACAGACAGACAGACAGACAGACAGACAGACAGACAGACAGACAGACAGACAGACAGACAGATAGATAGATAGATAGATAGATAGATAGATAGATAGATAGATAGATAGATAGATAGATAGATAGATAGATAGATAGATAGATAGATAGATAGATAGATAGATAGATAGATAGATAGAAACGCTCAAAGTGCCTAGGGTTCACGAAATGCTTCGCATTAAATGACGCAAAACGCCTGTCGCGTACGTCATGAACCCTTTCCCTCAGTCAAATGTGACACATAACCCTTCCACAGTTCATGTTAATCGGGCATATGCTACAGGTGATTCACAGTCTCAATCAACACAGTAACCGCGAACATACACATTGCAACGCAAGGCAAGTGAGGGAGCTGAAGGCAGAACTCGCCTGGAAGACGCTCGACTGCCATCCAGTCGTGCACCTGGTTTGCCAGAATGACGCATTGTTCTCTTAGTTTGTTATGAGGCTGGGCGATGGCCTCATGCTGACCGAGGATGACGCCAGATTGATTGAGAGTCGGTTTGTAAAACGAGGAGAAGGAGCCACTAAGTGCCTTATGGCATATGGCTATACTACAGCAATGGGGACGTCGACCGCTATAACGCACGTTGCATCCACGCGGCGGACAACGTGTTATGTCATCGCGCATACGATAACATAACTGGCTATGAGAACGAGCAGGTACACATGCATACCTTAGTCAAGGTGGCCAAGATGAACATAAGCGACATGGGTGGCCTGCCTGCCACAATTTGCCTGAGCGTCGGCAAGCCGTACATGATCACGGCCAACATCGACGTAAGCGACGGCCTCGTTAAGCGATGGCCTCGTTACGACGGCATCGTAAGCGACGGCCTCGACGACCTTGTGGAACATCGAGTGTGACGAACACGGCAACCTCGTGCGACTGTGGCTTGCATTTCCAACGTCCACGGTAGGCCCTGTCGCCCCAGCCAGGAAGAAGCACATCACTACCGCACACCCCTCAATAGAATTGAAATGGGTGCCCCTGGTAATGCGAACCACCACAACCACGATATACACCAGAAATATATCTCGCGTGAGAGGACACAGATTCCCCTAGCGCAAGCAACTGCCGTAAGTATATATACGTCACAAAGAGCCACGTACGCCCGGGTAGTCTTCGGATACGATAAGCGTCAACCACTGAAGTTGGTGTGCGTAGCACTTTCCAGTGCTACCAGCCTCGACGGCTCCCAGGGCAACTAGCCTCACCAACGCAAAAGGCGACTTTAGGATCCGACACGTCGCCGGTTCTATCGACAGACAGTCTACTGACGACGTGACCCGGCTAGAAAACAGGTCTCTAGACATTGTCTTGGGCCGCACCTGTATTCGATGCCACAACCACAACAATCACCTCAGGCTCGCCGCCCTCAACGTACAGTCTGTGCACGCGCACGTGCAGGAGCTCGAAAACGACGCTCTGCTCACAGAAACTTGCGTGCTAGCACATTCAGCACATTCTGAAATCTGCAGCGATGAGCCCACTATGTCGTCCACAGCCAGCGGCTTGATTGCAGGTTCGGAGGCGTGGGCACATTTAAGAACACGGCGATGCGCAACTTCAATGTAGGCCGCATGCTACTTCGCCTACCGCCAGACACAGAACACACGCAGACAAGCAGGGGGATCGGCGAGGTATGCGTTGCGCACATCAATTACAATAACAGACAATCCACTCGTCATCTACCCGAGAACTCGCAAGAACCCCTTCCACACATGCACACACGTACGTGAAACGTGCGTGCGTTCTCCATCATAACGGACAAGTATAAGCACTACGTATCAGCTTACAGCGCTTAATACCCATGTTGCGTTGGCATCGTTACGCAACTGCAAACAAATGGTTATATAACACATGTGCCACTCTTCAACATATGTGTACGCGTATACCATTTGCGCATATACTTAGGGCCATTTCGTAACGTTTCACTCAATGTAAAAAATTACGCCACAATCACCATCCCGCGGCAGCATGCTTCGCATAACATCGATTCCCAAGGTACGTGGGATCTGGCGAATTTTTCAGTCATTCATTCATTCATCACTATGGCTCTATGTGCTTCTGTTTGTTCACTTGCGCCTTTGTTTTATGAGGAATTCATAGCAGACATTTCAAAGGCACCATTCCAGACATTTTCATTATCTCGAGGTGTTTAGTTAAAAGATGAAATGAAAACATAACTTTCTTTTGCAGCAGTTCCTTTGTTGTCTTGGTAATGAGAAAAGGCTAGTTTGACAGGCAGAATAACTGTGTGATATATCCAGCTCCTTTACGGAGGCTTTTCACGATGACTCAAGGTAGGTGTTCTTTAGCTGCTTTGGCTCCATGGACAGACCATCATTCCCTTGTGATATATCAATCGCCAGTAGTCGTATGCATCGTACAACAGAACATGGTAATGCTACAGTGATCTTTAAAAAAATGGTTGACCCTCCGTCATAGGAATCAGAATAACACGAAATTAAAGCGTGCCCTTACAGAAGTAACTGAATGTTTACTGGACATTGATATAAGAGGGTTTGCACAATGTATATTGATGTCTGGGAGCTCAGGGAACCCAAGCTCAAGTTTGCGGCGCGACGACAGCGCCGCGCTGCGGCTCTGTCGGAAAGCTCTGAACCTCATGCGCGGCCGACTCAGCCCCTTTCACGGTAGCGGTAGCGCACGTGCGCACGCGTTCTTCTCTCGGTGCGGGTAACTGGGGGGCCGTCAGCTGGGTACGTTGAACCGAGAGGCTTGCTGTGCGAAGCTGCGCATTTCCGCGATGGCAGAAGCGACCCCGCGGAAGCGCAAGCGTGGTCCGAAGTATTCGCACTGTCCGCGAACTGTAGGTGGCGCGCAAGTCGACTCAAGATGGCTGTTTGAGGGATGATAGGCGCTCCGCTTTGCCCGGAGAGACCCTTGTAAACACAGCTCGTTGCGTGTTCTTCAGCGTGGTGCGACACGTTTTGCACGATGTGCGACAGCACATCAGCTGTAGACAGGAACCTTTTCCTCTCAGGTGTCCACAGCAGCTCGGAGTATGCACAGCACGTCTCCGTTAAATAGCAAAAATATGTGTTTCAATGAACACTAAAAGTTATTGGCAGATACAGAGGGCCCCACTTTTCGTCTAAGACACCCTCTCGATCCGTTTTAAGTTCATAAAACTGCTTGGTGTTAAACGGACGCATCATGTCACCTTAGATCGAAGCCTGCATAGATTGATTGTCTGCATTGTACAGGCCTCCGACGCGCGCAAAACCGTTGTCACGCGGGCACTTTTGATCACGGTCAGGGCCGATCTTTATTAGGCTCGGTCCAAATCAGGTGTTGCTACACGATCTCTTGATCGCGATCAGGCGCAATCGAGTCACGACGATTGTTATTTTGGTGACGTCTACGCCGAACTCGACGTGGATCAGTTTGCATGGACCAATCACGATTAAAAGATGCGATTCGGATCGGGATTGATCACGATCAAATGTGCCCGTGCAATACTGTTATTGTAAATCGCTATGAATATTATTCGATCGTATCGAGACAGCCCCATAAGATTACGACCGAGCGTAATCCCGATGGCCCTGGCCGCGATCAAAAGTGCGCGTACAATGTCGGAGCTTATTGAAATATTGCACGGAATTCGCTTGTGTATCGAAGTCGGTATTGAATCTCTGTGAAAACAACTGCGAAGATCACACGAAAACAAGCAACTTCGCGTCCACTAGGTTTGCTCGCTTGCTTGTTCCTTCCGTAAACTTCCCGCAGTTTGCAGCATTTTTTTTTTGTTTACTGTCCATCGCGTCGCGTCACGCTAGCACGTATGGGCCTCTACGTCAATTAAAGCGAAAAGTGAAAGTCATTTCCACTTACCTTATTGCTGCAGAAGAAATCACTGGGGATGAAATGTGCACTGCGGACCCGCATCGGCGGCGTCACAGGCTTACCGATACGAAGCCTCACCACGCATTCCTTTCTATCCCACGGATCTTGCGGGAACGAATGGAGGCTTATCTTCTTAGGGGCAGCTCGATTTGTGCACTGGGGCACGCAGCACATCCTATTGCTGTTGTGCTTCTTGGCCATTACGCGTATAAGAAGAGCACAAAGGCGCGAGGCATTTGACTAAAGCAGCTAAAACACGCGTCGTCGTCTGCCTATCCTCCAGGAGTCGTTGCCGCCATGCGCCGCGGTGCGGCGCGACAGTCTACGGACATCGCGAATTGCGGTTTAGTAGCCAGCCACAACAATGCAGAAAACACCAAGGCACACGATTCACGTGTTAAACTGTATCGGTTCCCGGGCTTGTCGCACGATAAATAAAGGCGGGAAGCGTGGATAGCTGACAGCGCTGTCTCGCCTTCTACTTTGGCTGTCTGATTTCATCGCTTTCGTTCGTTCCGACTAACTGAATCGGTAAGTAACGCGGTGCACTAAGTGCAGTTACGGTTGTAGGTAAAGCAACTTTGTGTTTTGATTCCCCGTGTTCGTGAGACCTACCCGTCATTGTTGAACGTTCACATTCGCGTTATACCGTTAGCGTTGCGCGGTTGGTTGAATTCAACTAAACTCGGCACATTGTCAGAAGTTCGGCGCCTGCATTTCACGCGTCGGGAAGGCTGCTTTATCACGCCGGAACGGAAGTCTGTGCATTTTCAGCAAGCTTTGACATCGTTCTGCAGGTTTGCTTTGTTTTTGTCACTTTATTAGGGTGATATATATTTAAGCCGCTAAATATAACTGGCACTTAATACATGCTTTGCAATTGCAACCTTGAAGTAACCACCTTCTGACTTTGTGCGATTTTCTAGCCGCGTTCACGCAGCAAGTTTTATACGCCTGTCAAGTCGATATCATAAAAAGAGACTGCAAGCATGACGCGAGAGCCGAAAAAACGAGGCGAGCAGTTCATCTTCCTTCACAGTGGTTAAAGCTCAGCTAGCTGCCTCGCGTCTTCCTCGGCGGGTGATTCTCCAGCGGCACGGAGGACTTGACTCTAACCTTCTCAGGAAGCAGTGCCATGGCCGTATAATCTTTTTTTCGCACGCCGCTAACGTTTGTTCCCGAAAGTACACGGCTGCTACTGTAAGCATGCCATATCAAAACAACAATCATATGATTCGTAGTCCACGCCGCATAACATCGATAGCGTGTACGGCTTCATTTCGGAGTGCATGTGGACCATTATTCATCTTTAACATGACAGAACGAGACTTACCTCGAGGTATACGTCCTACACGGTGTAATCGCGACTTGGGAAAGGCATCTCGCTTTGAGTCGGGCGTCGTTGTCGTCGATCGTCTGCTCTTCACCGTTAACGTGATTGACGTGCCTTTCTCGTTTTATCAAGTTCGCTTTTCGGAAGTGCCAGTCAAGCTTGAAAATCCTTTTGAAGCCGCACTGCAAGCGGTACATTGCGAGGCGCCGCAAGTGCACCGCGAGAGCTCTGCACGTGCACAGAAGCGAGCAGCAACGCAGTGGAGAGAAGAGAAAACGCGTGCTGCTTACACCCCAGTTTCACTTTTTCTGCCAGAGATGGCGCTGCCTGTCAAGAGCAGCAGCGCCGCTAAGCGTTGCTTGGGAAGCCTATAGCACCGTTTAACGTGGATACACCCACTTTGTTGATTGGTGGGACATCTCCATCCCGACGACTGACGTCCATGTTAAATGATTAAACAAAGCCTTGTGGTAGCTGTAGTAGTTAACGGTGAAAGCGTAATCACAGAACGAGGTGTGATAGTCAGAAGAGCGTCGCATATTGGACGCGGAACTTGGTCGCCATCCCGCGGCATGTTAAAATCTGATTGAACACCATGGCCGGACTACAGGGAAACGCAAAGCGCTTCGTGCCGCCCCGGTAGCCCGGCCGCGATTTTTCTCGGGGCGAGCGCGTGAGCGGGGAACGCGGTATTACAGCCAGGTGAGGCAGGCCCGCGTCCCAAAGCTATTTTAGATGCGTAGCAGCTCTTTGACTAGCCTGTGTAACGCTCTCCGTCCGTCCGCACAAACGCGAGACAACGCGCTTCCCTCGGCGCAGGTGTTGGAGTGGTGCTAAGTAGGTCACGCCGCAGCTGGGCGTTGACGTCATGCACCCCTCCCACGCTTCCCTCGCAGGTGCGCGCGTACGTCACTCTCTCCCTCACCCGCCGAAGCGCCGCAGCTGCAGGCTCCAACGCCCGCTCGCCTCCCGTGTCTGCGTTTCAAACAAACGTTTACACCAGTAAACGCTACACCGAGTTACGCTTCAAACGAATCTTCCAGCGCTCACCGTAGCGCCCGCGTTAGCGCCGTTCAACCCGTGACGCCACCCGTGCGCAACGCTGCTGCTTCGCATCCCATCCGCGTTCCCTTCGGGGAGATGGTTCAATTTTTTTTGGTTTGGATTAGCGTGATGCTATGAGCGAGGCCGACGCTTTTACGACACTTGGGCTAAGATTGCCACCTCGCGGTTTGTTGAGGCATTGACAAAATTGAACTTCTAATGAAAACGCGCCGAATAGGACGGACGTGTAACGCTTTGCAGGTGTAATTCGCGGAGACCACAGTAATGACGAATTACTTTACCGCTCCCAGAGGACAACACCTCCCCGCCGACCTGGAGAGAGGTAGATATAAAAGGCGCGTTTGTAAAGCCTCTAGAGTCGGTGACAGTGATGGTGATGATATGTGTTGTTTTGTGGCGCAAGGGCCAATGATGGCCAAAGAGCGCCAAAAGGTATTTGATGTGTAGGAGATGATGCGGTCAATGACAATGGCAGTGTGTAACGTTGGCTGTATATGGGCCTAAAAACGTTTGCTGTAAAGTGCGTAAGACATAAATAGCTGTTAAAAGGATGTTATGATTTCTGAGACATACAATAAGTGTGCTAATATGGTATGCATAAATGAACTTATCAAAGGAGATTCGTATCAAGGTAGCACTTCATACCTCGTCAGGGTCCTTGGAGACAAGGGCGACGAGTACGTGCTATAAGGTGTACAATCATCGCAGCAGCGGCCTCTCAAGGTAGGCCGTGCTGCGTATTTTTAGGACTAATAATATGCAGTGTGATAGTTCTGTCAACAAAATTCAGGACTGTGTACGTGTCAAATATTGGATCTCTTCCGAGGAACATTGCTGGGTGCAAGGGAATGTTTTCTCGGTAAGCCTGCTGAAAATACTTTTTTCTTTCAGGTTCAGCTTGCCAACACTCTAGGAGAGCGTGAAGAACTGTAAGCTCTTGACCACATTTATTGCAGGTGGGAGGGTCCTCACCAGTCAGCAAGTAGTTATGGGTAGTATAGGTATGACCTATTCTTAAGTGGCAGATCAAGACCTCACGTCTACGGGACTTCGTCGTTGATGGCCAGTTACCTAAATCGGGTTTAATTAAGTGAAGTTTGTTTGATATTTCTCTGTCCCACACGTTCTGTCAACAGCTTCTAAGTTTACTGCGAAGGAGTGGTTTCAAATCTGTAACAGGCACCGCTAAGGAAGTGTTGCCACCTTTCATCCCTGTTGATCTAGCAAGTTTGTCGGCAAGGACGTTTCCTTCAATCCCCCTGTGGCCCGGCACCCAACACAGAGTGACGCGCTGGTTTAACACGTACATGCTGCATAAAACAGAGTACAAATTGTGAACTACTGCATTTTTGTGCTTTTGGACTTTTACTAAGGCTTTAACTACGCTTAGAGAGTCAGTAAATATTATTGACTTTTTTAACTCAAGGCTTTTTATGTGCTTTGCGGCAGTTAACAGAGCGAAGGCCGCTGCTGTAAAGATGCTCGTTTCCGGGTGCATAACTCCCGATTGTGAATATGACAGGCCAATCGCTGCACATGCTACACCGGCATGCGACTTGGAAAATGGGGACAATGATAGCCTCTTTCCATGCGGCAGGAAGATATCCGGTGGCCCAAATATTAAGTAGCGCAAGCAGTGTCATCTGAGTGTCTGCATGGAGGTTTTTAATCATGCCGTATACGACTCTGTCAGCTCCTTGTGCTGAGCTTTTGCATGTATTTAACGCAGCTCTCAGCTCGGCCATGCTAAAAGGACGGTTATATGGCTCATTTTGCTGGCAGTTGCGGTTGAGTGCCTTGCATTCTTCGATTTCTTTGTATTTGCGGAATGATTCGGTGTAGCGCATGGGACTAGAAATGCTCTCAAAATGAGCACCAAGGGCATCTGCCTGCTCTTCCAAACTGTTTCCTTGCTCATCTACCAAGGGCAACGGATAAGTTTCCTGTCCCTTCAGCCTTCTCAGCCCATTCCATACCTTTCTTTCCTGCGTATACGAATTTATGCCAGAGATAAATTTCTCCCAGCTTTGTCTCCTGGCTTGCCGTCGAGTACGTCTTCCTTGTGATTTAGCCTGTTTAAATTCAACGAGATTTTCAGCGTTCGGATAACGGCGTAGTATGCCCCAAGCCTTATTTTGCTTCTTTCGCGCCTTTCTGCAGTCTTTATTCCACCAGGAAAACGTCTTTTGGATGAATAACCATTTGTTTCGGGGATGAACATTTGTGCAGAGTCAAATGATAAAAGCAGTAAAATAGGTGACTGCGTCATCTATGTTTAAATTCTTCAAGAAATCTTGAGACAAGCGAGATGATTCCTTAAAACCCTTCCAGTCAGGCGACGCTAGCTTCCATCGAGGAAACTGTGGCAAACACTTTGTTCCTCCCTTAATTTTAACACTGCAGGGAAGTGGTCACTTCCATACGGATTTCTGATCACATCCCATTCTAGATGTGGAAAAAGTGTTGCAGAACCAATTGTCAAGTCTATTGAGGAGTACGAGTGATGCTGCGTACTGTAGTAGGTCGGTTCCTTTTATTAAAGAGACAGGCGCCGGAACTAACTAGGAAGTTTTCTATCAATCTGCCTCTTCCGTCGCAGCGGGAGTCTCCCCACAGGCTGTTGTGGGCGTTAAAGTCACCGGCTAGAATGTACGGTTCCGGAAGCTGGTTAATTAAACTGTAAAATTCTGTCTTGCTCACTTGACAGTTTGGTGGGAGATATATTGAACAGGTACTAATTGATCGATTGCAGAGAATTCCTCGTATTGAGACTGCGTCAAGCTCGGTTTGAAGTGTGATTTGTTGGCAGGCAACAGACCTGTCTACAATAATCGCCACCCCACCGGACGAGGCATTAGCATTGTCACGGTATTTGCGGAAAATAGCGAAATGTCGTAGAAAGTTAAATTATTTCGGATTTAGATGTGTCTCCTGGACACAGAACACCTTAGGCTTATGGTTGCAGAGTAGTTCAGTTATGTCATCGAGATTGTGAATAAGTCCTCTCACGTCCCATTGCACTATCTGTGTAACCATGATGACAGAATAAAGAAGGGTGTTCTGCGTCTACTGGAGAACATTGGGCTTATCAAGAGTCCTTTTCTGGACACTGGATTTTCTGCTTCCCTTTAGGGGCGCGCTCGATAGAGCTGCGCCGGTCTTTAGGCACCAGAGGTGCCGGTGTTGTGTTCATTGCCTCCCGCGAGGCGCTGGACGCCCGCGCACGCAGGCTGACAGTCCGTGCTTCAGACCTAGCCTCGCGAGGCGTGGTCTTGAGGCCCGACGACCCTGGAGTCGCGGGACTCTGTGACTGAGTCGGTGGAGCAGCCTTAGCTACTGCCACCACGGGGGCGGGCGCCACAGCCAGCGGCTCGCTACAGGCGGGTCGTGGGAGTGACGCAGGCTGGTTCGACGCTGCCCCCTTACGCGCCGCATCAGCAAAGCTTCCATTATGAAAAATGGAGCACCTTCTTCTGGCATCTTTATACGATATGTTTTCTCTTATTTTCAGAGTGATTATTTCTTTTTCTTTCTTCCAGGTTTCACAGGATCGAGAATATGCAGGATGATCGCCCTCACAGTTTATGCAGTGGGTTTTGCCAGAACAGTTTTCCGAAGAGTGGTCTTTCTCTCCACACTTTGCACAGGTAAGGTGGCCTCGACAGCTTTGAGAGCGTGGCCATACTTCTGACATTTGAAGCATCGGCGCGGGTTTGGAATATAGTGTCTTACTCCGGTTTTTGTGTAGCCCGTTTCGAGGGTTTCTGGCAGGGTGCTTGAGGCAAAAGTGATGATTAGATGCTTTGTTGGTATTTCGGTGTTATCTCGTCTGATCTTTATTCTTTCTACAGTGATGACATTCTGGTCCTTCCAGCCATCAAAAGCTCTGCTTCTGAAAGTTCCAGCAAGTCAGTTTCAGAGACTACGCATCGGACAGTGTTTAAAGATCGGTGGGGCGTTACTGTTACTGATGTGTCAGCAAAAGCTCTAATGTTAGCAAGTTTCTCATATTGTGCCTTGTCACACAGCTCCAGAAGGAGGTCGCCGCTTGCCATTTTGCTCGCCTTATATCCCGGTCCGATTGTTTGTGTCAGTGAATTCGCCACGAGGAATGCCGAGATCGCTATTACTGGCTTCTCAGGTCTGTTGCTATGTATAACATGATAGCGGGGGAAAGACTCATTCTGCTTGAAAAAGAAGTTGACGGAGGCTTCGGTGCGCGCCCGCTTTGTGGCGGTGCGATCAGCTAGCAAGGGAAACGCTTTACGCATGACATGTATATTTCTTTCGGCAACGATGGCGGCCACCCACCACGGAGCCCAACGAGGGGACGGTACGAGTTTAGGATTACTTGCACGCGTCAGCCGTACATCATTGCTATAACCTAATGCGTCTAGACCAAGGTTGGCTATTTGCACTAGGTTAACCCTTACCGCCAGGAAAAACGGAAGTTAATTGAAGAGAGAAGAGGACAGGAAACGTTAAAAGTGAGAGAGATAGACGAAGATGGGGAGAGACAGGAAAAGGCGACTGCCGATTTCCCCTGGGTGGGTCAGCCCAGGGGTGCCGTCTACGTGAAGCCGGGGCCAAAGGGGTGTGTTGCGTCTGCCGGGGGGCCTTAACGGTCCAAACACCCGGCGTCGGCTCAACCCCCAGGATCCCCTTTTCCCCGGACACGGCAAAGCCACGCACGGCGAGGCGTGGGAGGGGTCGAAACCCCTCGTTAGCTCGGGTCCGTGGTGTCGCTACACACCAAACGCCTGCTTGCGCAGACGCCCCTGCGGGGAGTCGGTGACCGTGGAGCAGTAGTTAGCGTGCCCGGTATGTGTTGTTGCGGACCGAGCGGTCGTGGGTTCGACGCCCCTTGTCGGAACTTTTTTCTTTGCCATCGGTCACTGAAGTCTTGGTGGACCCTGGCATAAAACACTTTCGTGTTAATAACATTATAAGTCGTATCTATTGTAACGCGGAAGCATTCATCGGCATAACGACGCGATGGCCGTCTTATTGCAATAGCAATTATATGGACACACTCGACGGGGTTTTTGCCGTCTGCATCGCCTTCATATTCCGTATAAAGTCCAAATTTATGACATCCCCCGCGCATCGTATGTTCTAGCCGCGGGTAAAAGCGCGCGAGCGGCTGCCACGAACGCAGCTGAAGGACAGCTCAAATAAGCCGGCCCATCATCCCCCCGCATAACATCCCCCAGCGTGTTAGCTCAGAGAGCAAATGCCCCGCCCGTCTTGAACGAGTATGAAGGAACGCAGAGGGGGGAGGGGGTGTGTTGCTCGAGCAGCAACTGGGAACATTGTACAAAAGGGTGCGGTCGCGATTGTTGGCGCAGGCGCTATCTCGGCAGGCATCAGCGGACGGCTCGTATATCCTTCTATGTGATGCGCTCTCAACACGAATAGACTGTGCGGAAAGCTCAAATCTCCACGGAGCGGCAGTATTCTGTTACGCGAGCGTTTTGCAGAGTTACGCGAGCTCGGATCCAAAAGAGTTAGCTGCCAGCCTTAATTCGTATGGCATTGCAATTTGTCGCTATTCCATTCATGCTTCGCCCTTGCGGTCAAACTGATTTTTTTACTGAGTAATACCTGTTGGGAAGTGCCTCCGCTAGGCACAAATTTATGTAGTGAAACTTTCTTTAGTGCTATCTCCGATTTTACACAGAAATAATGACTAATTAGATTGCATGCGCGAAGCATATAGTCGGGTAAATTCTGGAATAACCGATGCGTATGATCCGTGTATCAAAATTTTCGCTGACGGACGTCTGCTCGCCACTCTCGATATACTGGGTGTGTTACTCGCTTTGGACAGGTACACATTCGTAAGCAAAGAGTTAAATACATCGGTTAATTGCTCACTTTACAGCCTGGATTACAACGTTACGATATTCACGCGTTTGAAAATGATTTATTCTGGCCTTAAGCCTCCATTAGCAAGATTCACAGGTGCCTCTGGCAAATTGAATTGTACACAAGAGCCATTTGTACTTGCGAAAAATGTTTGCTTGTTACGCAGTTACGCAGTTTTGTTTTAAGCTTGAAAAAGGAAGCTTACAGGTTCATTTCCCATGCTATGGAGCATACTCGAATTCCATGTGTGCTGCATTACTCTGCAGCATATATAGTGCCGATCGTGCTTATGAGTAGTCGTCTCAACAGAGCGACGACTCGTACGTCTACGTCGTGGAAATCATCTGTAGACGATGAAGCACATTACGGTAGATTCTGAGTGGGCCCTCTGTAAGTGCACGATGGTGTTAATGAGAGCCACGCGACATCCGAGACCGCTTTCAACACCCCTGCGTCTTTTCGGCTCTCCGAATGGGCTGCACTGGACGGTGGTGGCAGGCAGTGGTAGTATAGCTGTCACTTAAAGGGACCTGCAACACTTTTTGAGCATGATCAGGAAACGCTGCCGAACGGTAGTCGATGCTCCCGAGAAACACGTGAGCCGCACATTATAGCGCAGCACGCGGCCTGCAATTTGCAATTAATTTTCAAATTCAGCTAGAAATCGCTCGCTCTTCTCTCGACAAATGATGCCATAATCCAAAATGAGCGCGTCATAAACACAGAGTATTCTGCCATTAGCTGATTTGAGCATCGGGAGCTGCATAGTTACCACTGCCGCCGTGGGATGCCGCGACATGCCCGCACTTCACTCTATAGTGCTAGAACTAGACACAGTGTAGAATTACACCAACGCGTTTGCAATGACACTGGAAATAAGCTGCGCGTTCAAAGAAAGACTAAAATCACAGCATATCCACGGAGTGAATGATGATGAGTGGGCGAAGCTGCGGAGGTTCATCGGTAAACCGTGAATCTTCCGTGAATTCTGCCCAGTACATCATCACCGACGTGAGATCGGGCGCGTTTATACTAAAGGTTCGATGAGAGCTATGACGACTTGCAGCTCACTTTAATTTTACATGCACGCTGTGAATTTTCATTGTTTAGAAAACCATTGCTTTAGAAAACATCTGGCGTCTTTCGTTAAGCAGCTGGCGTCTTTCCTTGGTTTATTTCATCAATCAACGGCGTTTTGAACAAAATTTTTATTGTTTAATCACGCACAGGAGAAATCTCACCAGGCACTACCTTGGAGGTAAACAATGGCTGCTAATGGGAATGACAGACAGAAGAAGTCGGCTTTCAGCTAACACTTACACTTCTACTTCTACTAACGATTCCTACTGGAACATGCCAATGGCTGCTAATGGGGAATGAGAGACAGAAGAATTCGGCTTTTAGTTAACGCGCATGCTGCGAATTTTTTATTGTTCAACAACGCACAGGAGAAATCTCCCACCGGCACCACCTTGGAGGTCAAGATCTGGTACTAGCGTTACGACTGGTTGCGCACTACGAGGGACGAACGGGTGCCGCTTTAAGGAGCTTCGCCCCTAAAATAAAAGAAACTGCTCCTGGTCCTGACGCGTGCTAACGAACGGACATAGCTTCTTGCCCAGTTTTCCATCACCCCCTGCCTACATTTCAGCGCACTCTCTGGTACGAAAGGAGAGAGAAAGCGCTTAAAACGTGCGACAAATCGCTGCAACTCCACTCGCACTTGACGGACTCTAAAAATTTTTGCGGCAGCCGAATCGTGCAGTCATCGACTCCTTTAATGAAGTTGTTCAAATATTACTTAAAATTACTACAAAAAACTGCGCAAAAAAACAGGGACAAGAGATAAAGTTTTTCTTGTTACTTATATTTGTGTTTCCTTCAATAAACTTCCAGATGCTAGTCTGCGCTTGTGCGTGTGCCTCACTTGTCCCTGTTATTTTGCGCAGTTTTTCGTAGTAATGCAGCACCAACTCGCCCAACACTCAGTCCTTTTACTTAAAATGTGTTGTAGGGCCCCTTTAAGAGAAGACTGGCGGTCTGTTGGAGTAGGAGATCGTAGTTACTGTCCATATTGGACAGCAGTAGTCCTAAAGACCTCCGTCGGCGTTCTCTCTTTCTCAAGATATCAGCAGCCTCTATGTACAACTCGCGTTGCCTAAGGATTGCCTTCAATGGCTACACTTTGCCACCCCACGTGTAGGTAGGACACTTTCGTCACGTGGTCAGTCCGTTTACACCAGGACCCCTTCTGTGCCGTAAATGTCAGAAAATGGGTCGTGTGAGCGGAGTTTCCAGGCACGTGGCTATTTGCCCCCGACGTGCAGAGCCACATGATGTAAGGTAATTTCGAGCAACTGTCCTGAAATGTCCCAACTGCCATGGATCAAACGAAGCTTCGTCAAGAGACTGCCCATTAGAGAATAGATTGTCCTGAAACAGATGGTACGGTACGGATCAAGAACAGTCGAAAAAAAGAAAAGCTACTGTGGCACCAAATCATACAGAAGAATGACGTTACGAAGAGTCCTCGAGTGTCAATCTCTCTCTGAGGAACAGAATTTGCCGCGGATTTTAGATCTGAGACCGAAAAAGCCCCATTTCTTAACAATGTGCAGTGCGGTCCACTGTTAAAAGGAACATTCCCATGTGAACCTTTCAACTTGATGGCCCATTAGCTGCAAGTTGATGCGAAAACAGACTTCGCGCATGGTACTAGTCTATGCGAAGGAGTCGGAACTGTAAACAACAGCTGCTTTATGCAAAGATATGCCACTATGCTTTTGCAAGAGAGCGAAATCCGAACATGCCTCGAACGCAAGTGCTCCCTTAAAGAGGGGACTCGCCTGTACGCGTGCCCGCAACACACATTGCCTTCTACGTTCCACCCCGAGGGAGTGAGCATTTAGCATGCAATAGGAAGCCCTAAATGCTACTATGACATTAAGGGGAAAGCCTTAGATGCCTCGTAAAACACGAAGATTGACCGTCTGCATCGGCGTCCCGCGGCGTCGTCGTCGTCAACGTGAGTGGTGCAAAAATCATCATCACGTGACGACTTACTGATATGACGTCATCGCGACGTCACAGATTGCCAAATTTTGTGACGTCTCTATGACGTCAGATACCGTAACGTCATATGATGATGTCCTCACACGACACCATGGCTTGGTCAAAAGTGGGCGGATCACGGAGGCAGTGCGAAACCAGGGAGGTGTAGAAAGCTTGGAAAGCTTCCGATACTGGGGGCAATGCAGATACACGTAAGGTGCAAACGCTTTCGGGGGGGAGGCGGGGAAGGATGAATACATTGACTCAGAAGAAAAACAACAACATGGCTTTCATATTCAAGTCGTCTTAGGCGAATGCATACGGGAATCTGCGAGTTTTTGTTCACTGCACCCAGCAAAGCCACGGGAAAGCCAATTTTCGGTACTGAAATTCATGGTTCAGTTATCAGTCTTCATTGGTACGCAAAGCATACACACTCTGGAAGGTTAGTAAAATGTAGCCCCATGGGTTAAAGGGACTGTCTACCGCCCTTCATCTCTTTTCTGTTTTGTACCGCAATCGAAAGCATACCGACTGAAGTGTACAACCTTGCAGCGGTTTCTCTAAAGTGAGTAGAAATTTTAAAACAGAATTTTTTGATCTGCGTTCCGTCTTCTTCCATTGGTGTGAATACGCCCCACAACACTGGTTGGTGGACGCGAGGACGATTGTAGTGCCGGTAAAACTTAAAACCGAAAGCACATGTCATTTCTGTAGGATTTCTTTATTTTCGCTGAACACTAATGCAATGAATATAACAGTCGTTTTCAGCGCGCTGTCGGTTAAATGAAGCCTTATTATACGATTACAGAACATTCGTTTTGCTATGATTGCAGTCTATGCGTTTATTTTAGCACTGCTGCCGCAATCCAAACCAAGTCGACCTGGAAAAAACAAAACAGCGCTTTTGGCGCTGTCGGCGCTGTGGCAGACCGTATCAAGAGACGAGACATGCCGTTGGGAAACCTAAGCGAATTAGAAAACAGAATTTTGGAACGCATGAGGGAACAAAACTTAGATACGTCGACGCACCGGACCGCGATGATTCTTCAAGTAGCGCCAGCACAAGCGATGACCCAGACTTTGACAGGCCTCCGTCACCGCAAGCTGGGCGCCTTGGAAATGTCAACTGGTAAGTAGGCACTGAACGACTGGGTTCCAATTCATGCTAACCTGTCACGCAGGTGTCGTTGCAAACGCTGCACTGCAATGCCCACAGCAATAGAGTGCGTGTGCTGTTGGGACGTCCCCGTTATACGTAGTGACAAGCTCTGCGTCACGTTGGAGGACGACTTCAGTAAACTTTGTCTCGACACCGTCGTCCTAAGGGTGGCCTACATCGATGTGAACGTCAATGGCGAGGATGCCGGTATTGAAATGTGCGGTATACGTACATTGCCGCATGAAACATTCTGAAGTATCGTACCTTGCCTTTCGTGACGTGCAGCCGAACAGAAGGAACAGCTGTACTCTTGAGCCGCTTTCGAATCCTTCTCTTGTTTGCACAAGGAGCTTGGTAGTCCGAAGCGAGAAAGTGATTGGAACACACTCGGATGTAAGAGGACAAACTGTACCTGAGGGCATCTTCCCACAGACGTTTCTGTAACGGTCTTGCAGGCAAACGATGTAACGAAACTCCTGTACTGATGTAGCGATGATAAATGCATGCATTCACAGCGCAGCACGCGCGAGACATCCTATAACGACAGTGCAGCGTAACGGTACAACCAGCGCGGGGTGTTGAAGCAGACGAACTCGAAAGCGGCGGCGTCGGCACCGCCGCCAGGCGTCTTTTTGGACGCGTGAGATAAAAAAAAAAACACAGCAAAAAATACTTTTTGACGCAATCGAAAGCTCTTTCAAGAGCGGAAAATACACTCTCAAGTTCTACATGTTTGGTTTTAAGCAAAATACGTCCACCTGCGTGGATAGTCTGTCACACCTATAGATTGCGGGAATTGCGACCACTTTGCTGTTGGGTGATGCTAGCGCCCATTCGTTCACGGTTTTCAACATCAGATTAAAATTATAATTCTTTTTTATGGGACGAAAGCGCGCTCGTTGCCGCCGATGTGACGAACGATCTTCTCATTTTCACCACAATCAAAAAAATTTTTCCGAGCGGTAGACAGTCCCTTTAAATTAAGACGTCGCGGGCCCATTCCAGGCAGGCAGGCAGGCACGCAGGCAGGCAGGCCTGCTGCTGGACACCGAACGCTCCTCAACGACTCCCAGCGTTCCTCCGCGGACGTCTCTTGCTCTCCGTTTATCGAAACGTCCGTTCGGTCACGTGGCTCAAAATATGAAGATGGCAGAAGGAAGCAGACAAATATTGGCACGAAAAGAAAAGGGTATACTGGTAAATTTGCTGTCCCGCGTACGCTTATCTGTCAACGCCACTCACGCATGTGGGAAAATCAAATTACACCTAAAATGACGTCATAAAAGCTTCCGCCTATTTGCGCCCAGCTGCCTCTCTGCGCGAAACCAGACACCCATTTACAGGATCGTTGCAACGGAAAAAGATTTAAAAAGAAACAAAAAACAGTGAGGAAATAGGCCGGGGGAGTAAGTCCATCCTCATGAATGAATATAAAACACCACACTAGGCTTTGTTTGTTTGTTTTGTTACTTGGTGTTATGTGGAGGCGGAGCACAATACTTCTATGCTGAATATGCTTTGGTAAATATATAATTCGCTCTTTGTATCAATCCTTTTTTTTAATGCATAGCATGTGTATTGCTAGTATACACTGTTTTAAGATGTGTTTTGCTTTTGCAGTCCTGTTTCAACAGTGTTCCTGGGGATTTAGGGCTTCTAAAGTTCTTTTAATGAAGCAGTTTCTCTTCCTCTTCGAACCACTTACTGCGAGACTGTATGCGCTTACTTAACAAACTCAAACTCACTAAACGCTGCATGAAACACGTCATCTGCGTGAATACTCGATTTAACTCCCTTCAATCCGCTCTATGTTTAAATTCTACTTAAAGGACAACGCAAGCTTTAAAAAAAATATTTTCACAGAGAGCGCTATCAGACTCATAGCTGCATGCAAATTTAATGCTTGGATCAAAAGCAGAAACTTTATTGTTCGACTCCACGCAGTTCGTCTATTTCCTCCTGCAGACATCTCCTAAGGGCTAATACACGCATTCTAGCGTGAACCCTTTCAGCTGCGGAGCAGTTTAAGGGACCGCCCCGTCGTCCTCTCATATCTAGCGTTGGCGCCGAGCAGTGTGATGTCTCGAGTTGACCTCACGCAGGTCCCATGTTTGATACGCACAAGTCCAGGATGCTGTACGTTTGGAAAGCCAGAGCTTGCTTACCCGTAAACGCCAGAGTCACCGAAGGGCTAATTAGTCTGTCCGAGCCAGCGAAACGACAGCGAAACGCCAGCGTCGGGAGTTATACACAGATCTAAGAAAGAGAGAAGCGCAGGAGAAACGCCAGCGCCGGGATTTAGACGCACCACGCTAGGAGGAGCAAGCAGCGGAAAAACATTACAAAGGAGGCAGAGCAGATAATAGGCAATCACAAAACAAATAAGATAATCACAAGAAAAGTACAGACAAGAATATAAACTATCACATAATCGCACGGACAGAAAAGAAGAGAGCAGAACAGACTCAATAAACACAAAAAAGAACACAACAGAAGAAAAAAGTGCAGAGAAAAACACGAGATAAACACAAGCGAATCAATGCTCCGCAGTTAGTGCAGCTTGCACTTGGTGTGGAACTGGCTCTGACCTTTTATTTACTTTTTTGCTGTTATATTTAGCTACACGGGGACATAGAGAATATCCGTGCCGTCATAATCCTGCATTTATACGGAATGAAAACACTTCAGGAGAGAGATAGGAGGATAAAGAAACTTAAAACATTGGGAGGGTAAAAAAAAACTTCGCTTTATCCTAAAGCAAATAGCTGTGGAATTACACCGACATAGTTGTAGGCCTATATATAGAAGAAGCTGTTTTGTTCTTGAATCTTAGGTGAGCATGGCAGGAGAATCGGCTCCCTTGCATTTATACATAGCCATAGTTTCGTTCGCGGAGTGTGTCCCGGTTGGGCTATTTGCACAACTAAGAGGCTTGAGCTACATTCAATTTTAATAGAGCTTAGCGAACACAGGCATTAGGAAAACATTCCGCGAAGAAATAAAACAGCGTGTAGGAAGCAAATGAGCCCGTTAAGGCTCGTTTCTTTATCTACAGAATAAAGTTGGAAGGGAGGGAGGCAGGCGTATGAGTGTAGACTGCGTTTGAAGATGTCGTGGTGGATCGGCTATGTTTACACTGCGAAGGGAACATAGCTCTGGAATTTTATTCGAGTGAATGTGGTAGTCGAACAAAAATAAAACTCATAGGGTCCCTTATGTATTCGCATAAGACGAATCGAAGGCGAAAGCCATCTTCTTTTTCTTTTCAGTGGATGTACTGATCCTCCCCGCACCCTAACAAAAGCTTTAAGCACCTAACGTGGTTTTTCCACTGCCTCCAGGGTGAGAGGCATTGCAAGCTTTCTGCATGTCACCTGGTTTCGCACTGCCTCCGTGATCGACTCACCTCTGAGCAAGTGATGACGCCATGCAATGGCGTCACAATGTGACTTCATAGTGACGTTATGATGATGGTAGAAATTCTGGCTATCTGTGACGTCGTATGGTGACGTCATCAGGTCATGTTGACGATTTCTTGCATCACTCGTATTGACGCCGACGAACCGACGGTCCGTTTTCGCGTTTGATGAGGCATCTAAGACTCGCATATACAGTATATACAGTCGCATATACAGTACGCGACTCAACGCATTAAATACGTGAGGGCAACCGTCACAGAAGCGTAATGAGCAGGCTGCGTAGATTTGCGAGCAAAAGCTGTAAGGATAATGTGATAAGGAAAATCTTTCAGTTCGGCAGGAGGTAATGACGCAGCGATATACTTTATCTCGATGGAACGAAATCGAAAACGTGGAAACTGGCGTTCACTGTAATTATATCCCGAGGGCTCATTAGCAAGAAGCTTAAGAATCAACAGTAACGACGTGCGAATTAGCGACCAATAAATCAAACGAGCTAATTACAGTACGACTAATATTTTCTGCGCTACGTTAACGATCCGTGTGTTCCGATGCCATCAAAAGCAGGGTGTAATATAAACCTAGAAAAAATATAAAGCATAATAGAAAGAACCTAGAAGAAACTGGTTATATATGTGGCAAGAACAAAAGTGACATCAAAGCAATGAGGGTGGTAAAGTACATGGCACTTTGAAGTGCGCTTCATGCCACTTCATGATGATTGAAAGAATAAAAGCAAAAAAACACAGCAAGAGATACAAAAATGTCAAGCTCTCTACGTAATGACGAAAATAACCATAGAAAGAGCAGGAATAAACTTCGCCGAAAAGGGATTTTTTTCTTTTCAGCGAACCCGAAAACGATCGCAATAACGCGATCGCGCGTCAGTATAACATCTGCGATTTGAGCGCCCAAGAACCAAAGCCGCCAGACACGCCACTGCCATCGACATCACGATACCTGCGAGACCTTTGAAGGCAACGAGCAATTTCCGCGCAGCGCGATCGATTTAAACAAAAGAGAATGATGGCAGTCGTGCAAAATATGATTCTGTGTTCAGACACGTGTGGTAAATCTCCCACAGCATTGATAGCGGTGCACGGACGCGCCAAAGTTGCCCAATGGCCTTTGAAGCCCTCGTATGAACGCGACTGAACCTTTTAGAGAACATGGCACGACACAAGCGTTTGAAGATGAGCAGGCGCTTTATCGTTAAGTGGCGTGATTTTTACCAATGCTCTCATCAAAACCAGGTATTGTTTATTTGTTGAACTTCGTCTTCTGGGTTTCTTTCATCTTTTTCTTTTTTCCTATGATTGGTCAGAAGGTATAGGACATCCGTGGAATTACACTTTTAAAATAAGGAAGTTCTGTTTGATGTAGCAATGGTGACTTATTGATGCGCCATTATGAGCAGTAAGGATTTAGGTAGCCCATAAGTTACCATTAGGAATCGGCGGCCTCACATATCTTATTGCATTTACAAGTTTCGTGCGGTGAGCCATGCTCTTATGCTCGACAATGAGTCACGTGTGTTTGCTGCTGCCGCGACGAGACCATCGAAAACATTCCGTGTGGCAGACGGGTGTGTTTGTATTTCGCCTCCACAACTTCACGTTTTTTGCGCCAGATTTCGCATCACTAGTTTGGCAATGTGGGCATTGCTTGTGTTTTTTTTTTCTCTTTTATAACTGAGCTTAAGTACGCCAATCCAATCCAATTCCGAAGTGTCACAGTAACTCCACACATATTCCTGTCAGAGTGTTACTTAACCCACATGAAAGAAAACACAACAGCAATGAGACGTCTTTCCAGGCGCCCTCAATTATGCAACAGCTGTTTCCCAATGGCATTTTTATGCATTAGTTTAGCGCCTTTAATTCGGTGACAAAGAAAGCGCGAGCTATAGACGCCGTAACAGCGGCTGTTTAGCGCGGTTCGTTCATATTTTAACACCGGGCTCAGAGCGTATTTAAAGAACAAACCTGATCTGCAAGTGCGTGTCCTCTACGCATCCTAGCTTATATCCACAACCGGATCAGTGGTTTCCTCATTAATAAATTAAAGTTTGCGAGTAAGTACATTTCTTTGTGGCGCTGTTTCGACTCTTCTTGAACGCACGCTTGCGTATAGGAATGCAGCGCAGGAAGAGCTAATTTAGTTTTGTGAGTGACATGCGCCCAAAGTTGCGTTGACTCATATTTATGGTCCGCGCGCTTGCGTCTCAGGGCAGAGCACCGTAGGTGTAAAGGAAATGAACCTGAAATATTAAAAGCCCATTAAAACGAACCTTGCTTCTTTGTTGACAGGTGTACGCATAATCAGATATCTCTCCAAAACGGGGCTTAGACTCACCAATGAGAAGTTAGGAACTACTAACACTGCATGCGATATGTTGGAAGATTTCTAACGTCTGTGGTACATGCCATCTTGAGGAGTGCATTACCAGCTCATGAATGCGGAATCGGGACGCTGATTTTATGCAAACTTCAAGCGCGTATGTTGCACCAAAGTTAAGAACAGCACCGCGGTTGCGACGAAAACTCTAATCAGATGTCAAGAACTGTTGACGTTAAATCACACAGTTGCTCACTAATAATGTAAAATCACTGCTGTTACATAAGTATTATTTCATGCTCGCTTTAATTTACTTGAGTGCGTACACAGATGGCATCATGGCTGAATGTCAAATAAAGGTAGTGTACCTATTGGTCTCTCAAATTACAAAAGAACTTTGCGCTAAATTTATGGGGCTTGCGGCCGGAATAGAAAAAAGAAAATATGCGCCTTTCTTAATTCAGGCGCGTAAGCTAAATTAACCAATCAATCAATCAATCAATCAATCAATCAATCAATCAATCAATCAATCAATGAATCAATCAATCAATCAATCAATCAATTTGTCTACCATTTCAGGGAGCGGATGGCGTGCGAGGAAAAAGGTCTTGTCAGCTTGACTTAGCATCCTAGCCTATTAAAGTTCAGCAGCATGGCATGACAGCATGCATAAACTGCGCACAAAAACATAAGCACAAAAAAGAACATAAATTATGCTTTTGTACAGTCCAAGCACGCAATTAAAATTCATTCAATGCACTTACGAGGTCCGTGGATGGATCGTCTCTTGTGACAGACAATAATTCGTCCAGATCGCGTGCATCACTCGCTACGAATTCACGCGAAAAAAGAAAGAAGAAAGAAAATCGCAACGCATGGTGATATGCGGAGCGTATGCGATGCAACAGCGCCAATGTGTGGCCGATGCACGCGAAGATCGACAGGTGATGAAACACATTAGGCGACAAAAAGAGCTCCGTTCTTCATTCGCGCAAGAGGTTTTCTTTTCACGGTAATCCATATATCCATTTGGGCTTGAATACGCGCTTTCAACGATCACGGCTCGCGTGGGACTTTCTGCCCAGTCAACGTTGCATCTCTCCCCACGTCAACCTTCGTAGCACTACACGCTTCGTGATCATGCAAAAGGTGGAAACTCCATTAGCGCCTTACGTAGAGCAATGGCGTGCGTGGAGCTGCAGCAGGGGAGCAAGAGTGCGAGAAGGCAAAAATGTAATCGCGACAGCTGCACGGTGACGCTCACTTACTCACGAAGGTGTCGCTATAAGCGTGAAAACGCTCGGGTACGTCGTCTCTGTGCTTCAGTTTCGACTCTTCCTCTTTATTCTTTTTTTCTTTATATCGATGCACGGTCTCTCGTTGCCTACGCTATACGCGTATGCATGAGCGTATTGTGCCTTGTACGTGCAAAATGAATGTATTGCGATTGTGCTGCTCTTTTTGCGGAGAGACCGAGATGGTATTCTGACAGCTTCGTAGCTAATTTTTTTTCGCAGACAGATGGTCCTTTTCTGAAAATACCATAGTGATTCCTGTTGCTATTAAAAAACGTTAATTACTGCAAAACAGCACAACCTGATCATTTTTTTTTCGCGCCATTCTACGTCATTAACTTATAAGTGTGTGGCGAAGCAATTGGTACTGCTTAACGGCTGCGCTCTCCAGCGGCTCCTAGTGGGTCGTCCTCTTCTAAACGCCGCTCGCGCTCTCGGAGCCCGTGCTTTTGCCTTGACTGTCGCCATAGTGCATTGTCGCCGAGTGCCGTCCAATAAACAGCTTAACAAATTGGTGGAGAGTGCTGTGCTCCCATTCAATGCCCCTGGAGCTTCGTTCCCGTACTCTGCCATCTACCATGCCTCAAGACGCCGCTCAGCAAACGCCGCCTCCCACACCGACCGCATGTCCCGGTGTCCCACGCATCCGCGATCCACCTATCTTCACTGGCGCCGATGGCACCGACGTGGAGGACTGGCTCGCAATTTACGAGCGCGTGAGCGTACCCAACAAATGGGACGAAGCAGGCAAGTTGAGCAACTTCGTCTTCTACCTCGCGGGAGTAGCAAGCTTGTGGTACAACAACCACGCGTCCGAGTTTGCTACTTGGTCGGATTTCAAGACCGCCATCATCAACGTTTTTGGCCGCCCTGCAGTTCGTAAGCTGCAAGCAGAACAGCGCTTACGCGAACGAGCTCAGCAGGCCGGTGAATATTTCACCAGTTATATCGAAGACGTCCTGGTCTAAGAAAGCCAACGGCACCATGTCCGAGTCTGACAAGATCCGGAACATTATGAAGGGCATTGACGACGATGCCTTCACCATGTTGCTCGCTAAAAACCCTTCCACCGTGGCCGAGGTCATAACACTGTGCCAGAGCTACGAGGAGCTCCGCCGGCAACGTTCGATGACCCGTCGCTCTCCATCACGCGACGACGAGCTTGCTGGCTTGGCGGCCATACCTGACCAGGCCACGCTGCTGGCAGAAATGAAGGCATTCGTGCGCGAGGAAATCGCACGCCAGTTCTCTCTCCTGGCCTTCGCCCACCCGCCGCACGTTCAACAGTCGTCGACGACCCTTCTTCCTCCCATCCGCCGAGCGATTGAGCAGGAAATCGCGGAGGTGATGCCTGAGTACCACCAGCAACCTCCGGCTCCTGCGCCACAGAGTTACGCTCAGGTTGTCCCCAGGACGCACCAGGCAATCTCTGCGGCTGCACCGTTGAGTTACGCCGAAGCCGCCGCTAGACCTCCGTCCTTCGAAGCGGGCGTGCCGGCTACGTATGCTGCCGTCATTCCTAGGCCCCGACAGCAACCTACCTTGCAGTCATTTCAGCAGGCGCCCCGTCAATCGCATCCTGCGACGTGGGCGGGACCTGCCCCGGCGAACAGATGGCGCACACCCGACAATCGGCCCATCTGCTTTGCATGCGGTTATGCCGGTCACGTGGCCCGTTACTGCCATCGCGTGCAGCCGCCTCGAGTCGCGTCAACCACCACCAGCCAGTCCAGCCGTGCATTCTACGACCCGCCTATGTCGCCGACGTCACGCCCAGCTCCATCCACTCGCCGCTCTCCGTCTCCACGCCGTCGCTCACTGTCACCAATGCGGCCACGTTCTGTCGCACGAGAGCAGGAGAACTAGTCGTCGCAGTCCACGAGGCAAGGGCTGCGATGCTATCGAACTGTAAAAGCCCTCAGCGAAGTCCATCGAATGTCATAGACGTGTTTGTGGACGGTGTTCGCGCATCTGCCCTTGTCGACACTGGAGCCGCCGTATCCGTTATGGACGCAAAACTTAGCCGCTTACTTCGAAAAGTGACGACGCCACTTTCTGGGATGTCCCTCCGTACCGCCAGCTCCCAGAGTATTAGGCCTACAGCAGTATGCACTTCTCGCGTCGTCATTCAGGACGTTCTGTACGACGTCGAGTTCATCATAATTGCTGCATGCTCCCACGACGTCATCCTGGGATGGGATTTTCTCTCCCGCCACGACGCCATAATTCACTGCGCACCAGCCGCTCTCGAACTCTCACCGTTCTCACATTTGACGTCGGCAGACAGTCCATCGGCATTCACCAAGACCCTTGTCAAAGACGATACCAAAGTTCCTC
Source organism: Rhipicephalus sanguineus (assembly GCF_013339695.2). Classification (NCBI taxonomy): domain Eukaryota; kingdom Metazoa; phylum Arthropoda; class Arachnida; order Ixodida; family Ixodidae; genus Rhipicephalus; species Rhipicephalus sanguineus. Next base: position 47,431,951 of record NC_051186.1, on the reverse strand, counting down.
CAAACTCGTCGACGGCTGTGCCAGTTTATTGCGCCGGTCTCTGTGACACAATTGCACTCCTTTCGCCATCTGACCGCGTTTGCACTAGGAAAGGGTTGCTGGTACCTTTCGCGACCGTGCAAGTCACTCAGGGTAGCACCGCTATTTTTGTTACCAACCCATCCCCGCACATTGTTACGTTGGTGCGAGGGGAATGTCTCGGTAGAGTGGAGCCCCTCGAAGACGCACAAGTTCTGGACGCACCCGATGACTCGCACTGCACCAGTTCCCGTACCATCAGTGCCGTTTCCACGTCTGATTCCTCATCCGCGGATGTATTTGGTCCCTCCATTGCTGACAACCTTACGTCGGTTCAGCGTTCCCAGCTTCTGTGCCTGTTGGAAGAATTTCGTTCTTCTTTCGATGTCGGGCAAACTTCTCTCGGCCGCACGTCCGCTGTTACGCATCGCATCGACACTGGCGCCCAACCACCACTGCGGCAACGTCCATATCGCGTGTCTCCCACAGAACGTCGGGTAATTAATGAGCAAGTGGACGATATGCTTCGACGCGACGTTATTCGACCCTCGGACAGCCCGTGGGCGTCTCCTGTTGTTCTCGTTGCCAAGAAGGACGGTTCTGTGCGCTTCTGTGTGGACTCCCGAAGGCTCAACAAGATCACTCGGAAGGATGTTTATCCACTGCCGCGAATCGACGATGCGATTGACAGCCTCCAAGGAGCAGAATACTTTTCATCTCTCGATTTGCGCTCGGGGTACTGGCAAGTACCCATGGCTGATGACGCTCGACCGAAGACAGCCTTTGTCACACCCGACGGCTTGTACGAGTTCAACGTCATGCCGTTTGGTCTGTGCAATGCGCCCGCGACATTCGAGCGCATGATGGACACCGTTCTGCGCAACTTGAAATGGCACACGTGCTTGTGTTACCTGGACGACGTCGTCGTTTTCGCTCCGGACTTCTCCGCGCATCTTCAACGTCTGCGGCATGTTTTGACGCGTTTGACCAACGCCGGCCTCCAACTGAACCTGAAGAAGTGCCGATTTGCAGCACGGCAGCTGACAATACTCGGCTACGTCGTGTCCAAGGACGGAATCCTTCCCGATCCGGCCAAGCTTCGTGCCGTGGCCGAATTTCCCAAACCTACGTCCGTCAAAGAACTGCGCAGTTTCGTAGGACTGTGCTCCTATTTTCGACGTTTCATACGCAACTTTGCCACCATCATATCGCCGCTGACGAAGCTCCTTGGAAGTAACGGGCCCCTACATTCGTGGTCGTCCGAATGCGACGACGCGTTCGCAAAGCTCCGTCGTTTGTTGACGTCTCCTCCCATACTACGCCACTACGAACCTACGGCCCCAACGGAGGTACACACGGACGCCAGCGGTATAGGCCTCGGTGCTGTTCTTGCGCAGCGCAAACCAGGGTTCCCCGAATATGTCGTCGCCTACGCAAGTCGTACGCTTACTAGAGCCGAGACCAATTACACTGTCACGGAAAAAGAGTGCCTGGCGATCATCTGGGCCCTTACAAAATTCCGACCTTATTTGTATGGTCGCCCATGTGATGTCGTCACCGATCACCACGCACTATGCTGGCTGTCGTCATTGAAGGATCCCTCGGGCCGTCTCGCCCGTTGGGCACTTCGCCTGCAAGACTATGACATCCGCGTGCTGTACGGCAACGGACGTCAGCATGCTGACGCCGACGCCCTCTCGCGCTCCCCCTTGCCTGACGACAATGCCTCCTGCTCAGTGTCTCACACTGCTGTTTCTTCTATCGATGTTCACACCATCGCTACCGAGCAGCGCAAGCATAAATGGATCGCTTCGCTAATAGACTTGCTCACTGATCCGTCGACAACACCAACCACTCGAGCGTTGCGTCGTCAAGCCCACCATTTCGCCATTCGTGACGACCTACTGCACCGACGCAATTACAATGCCGACGGCCGCCAGTGGCTACTTGTGATACCCCGAAGTCTGCGTGCTGAAATATGCGAGTCCTTCCACTCTGATCCGCAATGCGCGCACTCTGGGGTATCCAAAACTTACCACCGCATTCGACAACGATACTTCTGGCGAGGGATGTACCGCTACGTGCAGAAGTTCGTCCGCTCCTGCCTCGATTGCCAACGCCAAAAACCTTCAACGCACGTGTCACCAGTCGGTCTACAACCATTACCTTGCCCTAACCGTCCGTTTGGGCGCGTGGGCATCGATTTGTATGGACCACTTCCTCTTACGTCGGCTGGTAACCGTTGGGCTATCGTCGCCGTTGACCATCTAACGCGATACGCCGAAACCGCTGCCCTCCCAGCGGCTACAGCGCGTGATGTTGCCTCCTTCCTGCTACACCGATTCATGCTGCGTCACGGTCCACCCCAGGAGCTTCTCAGCGATCGAGGCCGTGTCTTCCTGTCGGAAGTGGTCGAAGCCATTCTAAAAGAGTGCCGTGCTGTTCACCGCAAAACTACTGCTTACCACCCGCAGACGAATGGGCTCACCGAACGCTTTAACCGCACGCTCGGCGACATGCTCTCAATGTACGTCGCCGCCGATCACACAAATTGGGATGCCATTCTGCCCTTCGTCACCTACGCCTATAATACCGCCCCTCAGAGCACTACTGGTTTTTCACCCTTCTTCCTGTTGCACGGAAGGCACCCGTTGCACACCATCGACACGATACTACCCTACAAGCCGGATCCATCTGATTGTGCGCCTATTTCTGACACAGCCAGGCTTGCTGAAGAGTGTCGCGAGCTTGCAAAGGCCTTTACGACGCACGAACAAGAGCGGCAGAAGAGCCTTCGTGGTGGCACCGCCACTTCTGAGTCCACGTTCCTCCCCGGAGCGCTCGTATGGCTCTCGGTCCCTGCCACTGCAACCGGCCTCTCTTCAAAACTACTGCCGAAATACGAAGGCCCCTACCGGGTCGTCGAGCACACATCCCCGGTCAACTACCTGATCGAACCCATCGAACCAGCTTCGGACATGCGCCGTCGAGGGCACGACATAGTCAACGTGGAGCGCCTCAAGGCCTACTATGACCCACTCATAGTAACGAGCTGTTAGGTCGCCGGACGGCTCCCTTTCCGTACCCGGGGTAATTGTGGCGAAGCAATTGGTACTGCTTAACGGCTGCGCTCTCCAGCGGCTCCTAGTGGGTCGTCCTCTTCTAAACGCCGCTCGCGCTCTCGGAGCCCGTGCTTTTGCCTTGACTGTCGCCATAGTGCATTGTCGCCGAGTGCCGTCCAATAAACAGCTTAACAAGTGAAAAGAAATCCAAGGGGCTTGGTATCGAACAGAGGGCAATGAATGATGAATCATTGCGAGCAAGTTTTATCGGCGTTAATTAACACGTACGAAAAGCGCGCAACCGGATTAGAAAAGAGACACGAATTGAAAGCGCTCCTTAGTCAACGATTCAACGAAATGTCAAGCTGAGTCTGCCGTACGTAGTGCTTAAGGGGACTAGTACTTCAGTACCAAGAATATAGCTAGAAAAGTCTGTAGAACAATCAAGCCTGCATTGTGCCAGCAAAACGAATATAGCGAACAGCACCTATGCTAAACTTTTGAAAGTAACTTCACTTTATTTAGCGCAGTTTGACTCCTGTGTCCCCTTCTTGAGTTACAACACCGTAACGCACACTCCTGTGTCATCAAAACAGAAAATTTACTCCTACGAGCCCTGCACTTCAAGCAGTACAGGAACTGTGACATCCACGCCATCAGACGTGATCAGTCATTTCAGCATAAAAAAAATAAGCAATCATAAAAGGACATGGGTCATCAAAGCACGGTACTTGCATTCACCCCTCAATCACTTTTTTTCAACGCGTAGACTTTACCCTTCAGACGTTTCAAAACACGGCGCAAGAGGTGGGGAAGTTACCTGATACCCGCGGTAGTATGATCGAGTGGGAAAAAAACAATAAAACAAATCAATAAGAAGAGTGTATAAGAGGATAGTTGAGGAAGGTCTCCATATAGAGCGTATCACCAAAAAGGCGTCCTGCGGGCCACTGTTTAACTGGAAAGTGAACATGTGTTCAGTTTCTCACAGTTTTTCTTAGTCGCTGAAGCGTGAACGATTCCCAGTAGCAAGCATGTCATCGCTGCAACGTGAAGAGCAATATCATCAGCATCATCATAAATCACTGTGAAGGTGAAGTAGAAGTAATTCGTAGCACGCAAAGATCATCCATGAAGCAGCGGTGTAGAGGAAGATAAAAAAAATCGACTGAGAGGAAAAAGAAGAAGAAATATTTCGCCTTCGAGTCGTCTGAGGAGAAGGCACATGGGACCGTGGCACTTTTTTTTATCAATTTTATAACAAAGTGACTGGCTTGCCAATGGCACCTGTATAGCAACGCATGCGCTTATTGGACACGCAGTGGACCAACGTATTCAATGTAAATACAGGGTGTTCAAAGTTAAGCTTTATGGTTTTGTTAAAATTCAGCACTGGGAAGAACGTGAAAACCACCTTTGCAGATAAGTTATGTATCCAGGGAGACACACAGTGAGACAATAATTATCGCTGTCAGCCGCCCAATTAACTAAGATTGAACAATGAACTTTTTAATGAGTGCAGTAAGCGGGGATGCTTGTATTAAAAAGTTGGAGGCAGCCGCGTTGTGTTTCTTCAAGCGAGAAAGCTCGTTTTGATTCGCCACGGCCAGTGCTTATTTGCGCATCGTCTTTTATTAACCGTGCACAACGCACTCCCCTTGTATCTTACTATCAAAGCAGAATTGTAAATAAGCGAGTGAAACGGCTCGCTGAATGAAATAAAAGGAACAGTCAAGCCATGTCAGGGCAGGAGGGTTGCAGGGATTGGTATCGCTTGTAATCCGGGCAATCCAAAAATCAGACGCCGGAAACAGTCTCCTAAACACGGACCACCCTCATGTCTTTCAAAACGTCCGTTCCCTTGCCGACTCTGCGGATAGCGCGCGGGTGAACCGAACGCCGATTTATACAAATTAGGTGGGGAAAAACGCACCGTACGCACGTTCAATTCAATGTTCGTGAGGCTCCGGTCGGGACGAACAACTCGTCTCTGCTGTCTGCATTCGAATCTCCGTCGTTGGCTCGACTCAACTTGGCTTACGTCTCGTTTTGTGTGTGTGTGTGTGTGTGTGTGTGTGTGTGTGTGTGTGTGTGTGTGTGTGTGTGTGTGTGTGTGTGTGTGTGTGTGTGTGCTGTGCGTGTGTGTGTGTGTGTGTGTGTGTGTGCGTGCGTGTGTGTGTGTGTGTGTGTGTGTGTGTGTGTGTGTGTGTGTGTGTGTGTGTGTGTGTGTGTGTGTGTGTGTGTGTGTGTGTGTGTGTGTGTGTGTGTGTGTGTGTGTGTGTGTGTGTGTGTGTGTGTGTGTGTGTGTGTGTGTGCTTTACTGCATCTGGCTTACGAATACGGCTTATAGTATGTTATGCGCAAAGAGTCAACCCCATGCGCACCACCGTAAAATGTATGACAGGGCATCTGTAGCCATAACCATCTTGGTCGTTCCACCGAGAGAAACAAGCGTCGTCTGCGGCGATTGTTCCCAGGAGTATCGCGGTAGCAGACGACAGATGTCGGCTGCACTTAAGCTGAAACACGGATGTTTTCAGATGACATGCAATGCGGGAAACTAGTTGTCGGCATTTCTCGTAATTTGCATATCTGACAATCAGTTGCAACTCCTTTTTTGTGCCTATGAAGAAGCGTTTCAGCGAGTCGCGCTGCGATTTAGTCGTCAAGAACGGAGGGCAGTTTGGCATGGAGGTTAATAAATTAAACCGATGTATCGGAGAATACGAAATAACAAAACACTTCCAAGGGAGGGAAATGACCTTTCCTCTGTTGCTGACAGATGTCAGAAGGGTTGGTGGAAACTCATTTCCTGGGGTTAATGTATTTCCACTAACCCAATGTATGAGTGCGTAACTTGCGTCGATTTCTAAAACACCCGCCGATTTTCAGCAATATTCCTGACGGCTTCTGGCAGTGAAATTCTTTTTTTTTCAGGCCTCTGCCTCAAAACGATGCTCCTTCATACGTTCTTCGAGATGAAGAGTATAAATTTGGCCGACTGTTCTGGTTTCATGGCGCACTAAGCAGATTTCAGGCTTCTAATAACATAGCAATCGCATGAATTTGATATTTGTAAAGGCTGAGCTATGAGGATTTGCTAATTTACTAAATTTTTACACTAGTTTTTTAAGGGTGTCAATCTTCTCGGGTAAGCACACCGATTACTAGAACTCCCGAATTTACCACACAGGACAGCGTTCGACTACTGTTCAGTTGGGACAACAGATAGTTGTGATTATGATTTCGAAAGAAATAGAATAGCCAGGTTTTTAAGATATTGAAGTTTAAAACTGCATACGTTCGTTTTAAAGGGTAGCTTTACATACGTGGCACTTCAGGTATCCCTAATAAAACACGTAGTAAGCACACAAACCCTGTCGTAAAACAACAAATGAACTCATCTGAACAAAATTTTTATTCAATAAGCAGAGAAAAATGAATTTTAGTGCTTATAGAAAGCGCGACACCTGTTTAGAAAAAAAAGTCACCAAACGCTGTTAAGCTTTCCTTAAAGATGGATACACGAAGCTTACAAACGTCTTACTCTGCCCACATCACATCTAAAGACACAGTTCTGCAAACTTCGTAAACTATAGAGAATACGAAGCGAATGTATTCGATATGTATCGGTTTACGACCTGTGTTAAACTGCTGCGCTTCTTACGACATTTTTCGGAAACAATGTCCTCGCGAATTACTGGTGCATTTTGCAGCATTGTAAATCGCATGAAGCTTTTTTTCTTGTTGTACTTGCCGCACTAAAAGTAGTCCACAGTGTGTGATATTATTTCCAACATCTGTGTAATATAGGTCAAATATTACGCTTAAGTTTTGTAAGAAATACTATTTTTAGTGATGTTTCTAATACTCCCTTGGCTTGAATAAATATTATGCTTAGCGCTGTCTGCAGGGTTAAACGTTTACTTTTTAATGAGGCAAAGTCCATGCCATTTGGCTCATTCTACGCAGCGAATAATGGCTTCCGAATTCCCATCTAATTAAATGAGTTCCTGAGATAAACTGTTCCCTTAATGTATAAAAAGTACCATTGCAATCGGGAACGAAAAAACTGTAATAGATACCGGCGTACGTTTCTTTTCTTCCTTTTTTGCAGAGCCTGAATTATGTGTCATGCAGCGTGAAAGCTATGCGACCATTACCGTAATGATCACATTACCTTAATGTAACCTAATTACCAATGTTCTTGCTTTGCACAACCATCAAGTTAGCCATTAAGTTAGGATCAAGTTAGGCAACGCCAACTACATCAGCGTGAAGATTTAAGAGCACTCACTACTGAGAATGGCAGCAGGCAGCTCTGAAGAAGACCTGAAAACTAAATAAGAAAGACCTTGTTTAAGACTAATGGGCTTGACAGAAAGAAACGCGGCTGCGAGTGTAGATTCCTGGGACAGTTTTTCACTACAGTTCGCCCACTGGCTGGCGTGCACACAATGAGAAAAGCGTGCTTTCGATTGAAGTTCGTAATGTTTCCTTTCAAGAAGCCCGGAAGTTAATTTCCTCCAAACCGGAAGAATGTTTTTCCGACACGAGGTAACTTTTCTCGACTTTTCGTTTTTGTCTCCCGAAACGTCTGGCCTTAATTGAGCACCGTTCGCATTACTAAACTGAGATTAGAAAAGCAGGAAGGCGAAAGAATGGCAGGTATTTCATTGCTTTTTTTAATTTTCTTTAGATATTGTCCCCGGTAAAATGTACAGTTTCTCTTGGGAAGAAAGAGATCGTTGCAGTAAGATATATGTTCGTCGAGAATAAACTTGTTTATAGCTTTCCATTATTCGTTCGACCGCTAAACTGGAATGGGAAAGAGTGGTCCAGATAGTTTTCTATCCTAGTTCTTCCCAACGCCATGTATGTATAACGGAACAACAGCGGATGAGTGAAGGTCTACTTTTCATACCAACCAACATAGAAAACCAAGGTGTACTTTGCACGATACATATTCCTCAATTACGATGGAGTAAATTCTACAAAATGTCAATTTTGAATTTTTAGTAATGCGCCGACAAAATAGTGAAATCGCTGAACCTTTGCACAAGAACCGTCAACGCTTTGACTGAATTCCACTCTTTAATTCCTTGTTTTCCCTGACTATTCCCTCACTGAATACTGAATAGAAACGAAACGGATTACTGAATACAAATGCGATGCGTAAGACCAGTGTAAGTTATACTTCTCATCACTGCGAGACTGCTAAAAGCAGGATGCGTAGGCATTCGAATGAAAGCGACACTTCAGCAGAACTCCTTCCTCCCCCCCCCCCCCCCCCCCCACACACACACACACAGAATCGGGAACACTCTTCTGATCCGGGTTACATGTTCGACGGATGCGTCTGATCTCGTTAGCAGCGGGAGGGAGCGCAACCTGTCGGGTCCCGCTGATAGTTTTTGGTGCCCAAAGTGGGACGATCCGATCACCCCTTTCATCCTCTAGTGATCAGCTCTTCGCCGCATTCTCGGTCTCTCTCGAAATCGGATTACGAGAAGCGGTTCCTTCTGCGAATACGGTGATCTCGTTCCTTCGCAGCGAATCACTCTGATTGGAGACGAAGGCCCGCTTTAGCAAGCATCCCAGAATCAGCTGACGACACCATCGTATAGTTGTTGCTAAGGCGATGAAAAATGTTGACTCTCTACATTTCGTTGTTCTTGTTGTGAGAAGGCGCTATGGCTCTAAACAACCGAAAGGGAGCCACGTCACTTTTAATAAGGCGAAAGATCGGCTAATAATGGGAAACTACGAATGTACTGCATAAGCAGCGTTCACTCATAACCGCAGATTAAAGATAAAGGAGCGGAAAGCTCATTTAGCATAACTGGAACTAGACCGTGCGCAGAACCAAGAGGGATACATGTCTTTGTTTTCCTTCTCAAGTTCGTTGCGCCGCACCTGCGCTGTATTAGGCGATAAAATGAACGAAGAAGTAAATATATTAAAAAAGTTAAACGATAAAGAGAAAGCATTAAGCTGGCAGCCATGGCCTTTTCGGCCAGGAGCTTATTTGCGAAAGGGATTTCTGTTTTTCAAATATAATCCTTCATTTTTTACTTAAGGTGGCTTTCCTTAGATATTGCGCTATCTGAACTACAGAGGCAGCCATACACCTGAACCATAAATCTGATCGAGATTCTTTTGCACCTGTCGGATTTCATGCATTCTGTGGGTTTCTCACTATGCCAGTATGCGTGACATTTTTAAGTAATAATAAGAATGTAATGAAAATAATCACTTGTTCGTTAAGAAAAGTGTTCTGCTTCTTAAAATACCCAATCTATGCTTTGTAACGTTTTTTTTTTTTGTCTGATCCTGGGGTGCTATCGTGGAACGATTCTATTTTTTATTCCAATGCTTTTCGTGCTTTTCGCGCTTGGCCATTGGTCAGAACGACGGTCCGTCCGCGTTATCAACGCGATCAGCCAGCCGCGAGTGGTGGATGATAAGAATAGCGTAGAATATGGCATTGGAATCGGAAATAGCATCGTTCCGCGACTGCACCCCTGATGTGGCAAAAAGGCATTCTTTCTGCATGTAAAGCGTGCTTCGTTATTTGCTGCAGTGCGTTGGGCAAAAGCATCTACTTGAGCGCAGGGGCTAACTTGAGTGATCGCATTTTCAGATCACGCATAGTTCAGACAATGATAAATTTTTTCTTAAGTCCCTGTCAGAGATAAACCAAAGCAAAAAAACACAAAAAACAAATACAAATAATGTAGGGAAAATATTTAGAATGTCTAGGACAGGCAATTGTCCTCACTCGAGTCCAACTGGCTGTATAGACATGCCACGTTTTCGTTTTTTCACAGGCCTCGATTTCTTACGCTGCGTGCCACTTCGCCACCATTGAAACCAACGAGCCAATACGTAAAAAGCCTTGGCTGGTGGCTTTGAATGGCGTGCACAGAACAGTTTGCCTCGGGCGTGTTTTCCTGTAGAAGCCTATTTGACAAATTGGAACGGCTGCTCTGATATCCTCAGAGACAACTGAATTCCGGACAAAATAAACACGGAGCAACAACCCGTGCTTGTGCGTGCCGCGTTGTTTGATGAACACTGACCGCCACTCGCCGCTTAGCTTCGGAGTGAAACGTCATTGGAAAGTCATTCCAATGGGAGCTTCTTTCGTATGTCTTCTAATCGACCGAAACACGTGAGTTGATGACAGAAAATCACGCGCTCTTTATCGAGAAGCAACCGACACCGTGCATGCACGTTGAACGCTACCGGAAAATGCGTCTCTCTTCTGTCTTCCATTCTGCCACTGTTTGCTTTCAGCGCGCGCGTCATCGTACACGAGCGCAAGCAATGACCAAAAATGCCGAATGGTGAAACTCCCGTGACTGGGATTCTGTGTGCTGGGTGATTTGGGGAGATCGAAGCGTGCTATGTGTACAAATCTACCAGATATTATTGCACAAACGTTCTTGCTTTAAAGAAATTACGGAGCCCTTTACTTTGTTTTGCTTTGCTAGCTAGTTAACTAGCGCATTGACAAATGTTCCCTCATAACTTTTTGCTCCCTCCTTGCTCCCTCAATTTTCTGTTGCGAGGTACGATGTTCATGACGGCTACGATCATGAACGTTGGAAGGGAACTGGAAGTGAATCTCGAAGTGAACTGTAAGCTGGAAGTGAATTAAATAAACAAAAAACGGGAGACCGGAACTGAATTCAGGTACCGGAAGTAGAGACCACAAGCTATCATATGGCAGTGAGTGAGTTAGCTTTTATATTACTTGCTTCTCAAATTTACGAGTTAATTTCACAATCCCATTCCTCTCTTTCTTTCGCTAGAGACTGCTGTATTATTTCTGCTCCACAAATTAAAATTTATGCTTCTGACTGTCTCGGAGCCTACGCTTCCCTCCATGCAGTTTTACGTTCTTTTCTTTTTGTCAACACTTTCTGCTGAGTGTTCCAAAGGCAGACACCTATTGAGATTGCCTGGGGTGAACCCTTTTCGTATTAAAATTTCCCGACGCAGTCTGTGACAGCCACTGACACAAATCTGCATATATATGAAATCTAAACACTTGATAAGAAAAGCACAGAATGAACCTAATAGGCGATACTGCAGACGGATCCTTCGAGGAGATATTCCCTGCGAACTAAAACAAAGAACCCTTCTACACACAGGATCATCGTTTTATATGTGTTTGCTGGGGCTACCCTTAAAAGGATGTTGATTCTGGCATCGTAGGTGAACCGATGTTAGAACCGCAATCTTTCTATTCACGCAGAATCACGCTCTTGTTCGGTGCGGTTGGACTATTTGCATAACTGAGTAAGCTGAAGTGCTTCCGTTCTAAATGGAGACAAGGGTACTTGTGTGTAGAAAGATCTAAATGAAAAACAAATACAGTGACTCTCTTCTTAAGCTCCATAGAAGTGTTTCAGGCCTTCTGCTGCTCTCTCGTTTGATACTGATTATTCAAGCAGAAAAAACTGTAGACGTATGCGTACTCAAAGCCCGGAAGGGTTCAACGTTCAGTCGCTGTATTTAGAGCGCACAGAGCTTATAGTTCGGGAAATTGTTCGGTGGCATATGTGCACGATCAACAAAATGGGGGACGATATATGAAAAGAATACAAGAGCACAAGTGGCTTTAGATCGGAGCAAGGGGATCTTACTGTAGGAACGGCAGATAGCAAATACTAGGCGAGCTAGCAACTTGCCAGCACTACACAGCGCTAATCAAAGCTGCTAATACGAGAAAAAAATACGGTACACCAGGCATAGGTCGGCGAAAAAATTGGAACTCACTCAGACTTACTCAAGAAATATATTTTGCCCTGAGAGCTCACTCAGACGTAGACTCACTGAAATTTTCCTCAACTGGGCTGACTCGGACTCAGAATCACGAAACTTCTTCTCAACCGGACTCACTCGGACTCAAACTCATCAGCATATCGCTCAGCTGGAGTCACTCAGACTCACAGCTTGACCTGAGTCTGAGTAAGCCTGAGTGATTCAAACTGATGAGTCCGCTGGCGTAAAATTGGCTTTTCCGATCATTCTGTAAATGCTGTTTAACGCTAATATCTCACATAATTGGTGCCGTACAATACGCCTTTTGATCTTGTACCTTGAAATACGAGTTATCAGGGATTGCAATCCAGTAAGGACGTTTTTATAGAATATGCGACTCACACGAGATATTTATATCAAGAACATCCCGAGAAAGAGCTTGCGGAGGGAGATGATGGCACCCCCACCGCCCCCACAACTCACGCCTGTGATCAATAAACAATGAGATGGCGCATGAACGCTAGTGTGTTGAGATATGCTCGAACAGACTTGAGTATAAACGTAATCTGATATAAGACTGATTGTAATGCTGATAGGTGAGTAGGTTGGACCAAAGGCCGGCAATAAAAGGTGGAGCTCACTCAAGCTCACTCAAGAAATATATTTTGCGCTTAGGGCTCACTCGGACTCACACTCACCAATATTTTGCTCAACCGCACTCACTCGGATTCATACTGACTAAAATTTTCCTCAAACGGACTCGCTCGGACTCAAACTCACCGAAATATTAAACACCCGGAATCACTCAGACGCAGACTCACGACTCGATCTGAGTCTGAGTGAATCGACTCACGAGTCAGTTTGCCGAGCTACGACACCAGGACGCCACCATCTCGTCACCTTACACTGATCTCGAATGACGGGGGCGTACGCTAACTTGCGCATTATCTGAGATAGAAAAGATTGCAGTGAAATACAGGCAATCGGTTGAGGGTTGTTGCGCTTGAAGAGTACATATCAGGAATTTTGAGAATGCATGCGTGTGTCATGTTCGTTTTGTTTTTTCGTGCAGGAAAACGAAACTCCTAAAGTTCTTCCCAAGTGCAACCAATAGACAAAATAAGCCAAGTAGAGCATGAGGGATACTCCTTGTTATTTTTTAATTGTGGTGTGATAATTGCAACATCAATTCGAATGAATTAAAGTGGACGAAAAAGCACCCTTTTCGTCGGTGGCATCCAAACCCACATTTGCGTTTCCTTGGCTTAATTTCTATTGGATTTATTCGGTTTTGTTTAAAAATGGAAACGAGATCCTCGAAAAAAAAAAACAAAAAAAACTTAGCGCAGCTTGCACTAGGTGGCGCAAGGCTGAGTCACATCAGAGGTGGTGGCGACGTTTCAGATTCTCTTGTTAACCATCGGTACAGAATGCTTGGGCGGTGTTTAGCGCGTGCCGGTTCATGATGATGATAATTTTTCATCTACGACATACGGGAAACCTCGACCATAAGAGCTCTGCTGCAAAATTATCTTCCTTTCTGATGTCCCTCCTAGAACACGCGAAGTAGACGATACTGATTGGAGATGAGAGAGGGGGGAAAGGGGGCCACCAGTGGGAGTGGGACTGTGATGATTGATGAGTCGTTCAGTAAGAGAAAACAGACCCGACGCTCTCTGGTCGCATGTAAGCCACTTTCGCTGTTGTTAACCTTCAGGATTCTGTCCCTGTGCCAGCGAGATACGTGTTTCTCGTCAGCGCCACCGTGCTTGGCCCAATCTTCCGTTTCCTCCTCAAAAGACCGGAAGCCATCCGCTTCCATCCCGGAAGAAGGCCATTCCACATTTGAGGGCGTTTTGACGGGCCTTTCAACTAGACACGCCTCGCGTCAAACGCAGTTTTTCACTCGCGGTCGAAATACAAGAAAAATATAGCCAAAAATAAACTTAGTGGAGTTTACCTCAACGCTAAACAATAGAACCCTCCACTGTAGTCATTAATCTGAGTGAATGCTCCAGAGGAGCTTATGAGCAGTGGCGACCCTTAGATCCAACTGAATCTATAGTTGTCTGCATGTGCATAAAGTTTGTCAAAATACAGCACAATTCTGTAATTATTTGGGCTGATTTCAATAGTTGTGATGAAGTTTAGTGGTGTTTTAACATTTCCAATAGTTATTGTGCCTTTCGAATTGAATATAATACCCAGGTATTTGAATCAAATATTCGAAGTTTCGAATATTCGCGCTACCTTGCTATTTAGGCTAACACGGACTCGTATTGGGGTAAGGCCAACTGAAGTGTAAGCGTCAAAAAGAAAACGAAAAAAAAATGCCTCTGCAATACAATAAACGAGTCACGAACTAAAGAGAGCTTCCACAGGAGGCAGCATCGTCACGCCGCCTTCGCACCGCTCCGCCCAATCCCGTTCAACTATACGAAGGTTATTCTTTTCTCTTTTTTTTAACGGAAATATCTTACGCTTTTGGTGTTCAAACGATGCGCCACGCGCAAGAACGCCGCCACCGCCATCAACGAACAATGGAGATCGTCCCGCCACCAACCACCGCAGAAAAAAAAAACCCCATTAGCCTCGCGCCACTTAAACACGACGTACAATAGCGAAACCAAACCCATTTAAAACGACACCAACCATAATTTGAAGTCAACTGAGGCGCTCGTGTCGGTAGCCGTATTCGTCGCGTTTCGCAGCGACTGATTCCGTGCCGTGAGAGGTTTCCCCACTGAGGAACTTCCTGTTGCTCCATTATACACACTTGCGAACTGAAACTGCGTGCGCTATGGCACTTAAAAAGGCATTTTATCGAGGTTTTTTTTTTTTGCTGCTTTTAGTTTCGTCGCAGCAATAAACAGAGTGGAAGGGAGTGGTCCCATGTATTCATGATCTCTTGAAAATTTTGCTTCTACCGCGCTGCTCTTGTTGTGTTGGTCACGTGTGCGCCCTTTCTAAATCTTTGAGTCATTGAAGCTATTCTTCGCCGACCGATAGTGACGTCGGCAGAAACAATGAAGATCAGCAAAGCTGAATGCATGAAAGTAAGGCGTAACTAATAGTACATTCGAATGGTCGTTCTCGAGCTCTCCAGAGCGCTCTGGCGACGCGCGTCGCATTCGCCTGTTCGAGTTCGAGCTCTGTGAAAACATTCGGCTGGTTATTTCAGAGCAGCACTCTAGGAGAAAAGGTGATATTCACGTTTGATACAGTAAGTAGAGTTCTCAGTAATTAAGCTGCGCTTACGTAAAAACTTGGAACATTATCGACGTCTACGCCTCCCAGCAGGGAGCAAATTGTGAAAAATGTTTATTTTCAGGCATACATGCGCACTGGTAGGTATTCATTTTTTGCGCAAGTTGGGTGCGTTTCGTAAGCCTGCGCAGAGTAATGTTGGATATGAGACTGACTATATGCAAATCAGTTATATAATAATATTAGGTCGCACCATGAACTTACATTGTGTGGTATTATAACAACATCCAATACATGCTTGCTTGCAAGTAGCACTGTACAGAGTTAAAAGCTCCTTTTTCGTTCCCTCTTTTTTCCGATGTGCCTTTGGACAAATCCTGCCTAACCGAATAAAAAGGAATTGGAATGAAAATGAACATAACGAACTAAACAAACAAAAAAAAAAACGCGTGACATGCCCATTTTAACCCCTCCCCCCTCCTCCGCTACCATCCCCCATTGCTCCTGAGCCACGGGGCGTGCACCTTGAGTTATGATGCGGTGAGCGCGTTCCACGCTGGGTGAATGACCACCACGCAAGGCGAAGCCGACCACGATGACAAAGTATTGCCCCTGGACACTACTTCGATTAGCACTGTTGTCTTAGACAGACATGAGGTCACAAGCGGGCCCCAATGCGTCCAAAAAAAGCGTGAGACACTCTAAGAAAAAAAAATAGGAACAGATAACATGAGGGCCGTCCTTCGTTCCACTGACCCTGAGTTATGAAAAAGGCACGTATAGCTCTGAAGAACATTAATTTCTCGTGTATTTCAGGAAAGAACTTCTCTTCTTGTATTCTCTCGCCTTTCTATCATTGCAGAGGGAGGTTGTTGCTTCGCGTCTTTTTTTCTTTTTCTTTGTTTCCTTTGAGGAACTGCGGAGTCGTAAGTATGCGAAGAACGCTCTGCTTTCCCCACCATGACAAACTGACTCTCAGTCGAGTTCGCGTTTCCGGAACTAATATGGTGGAACCACAGGAATGCTGTTTTTTTCAGTCAACCCTGCATGATGGCTAAGTGAAAACGCGTCGAGGGATCCGTAGGCCATCATCGTTCCATTCGGTGATGAAACCTCTTGCCACCGCGTGTGCGTGTGTGAAGTGATTTATAGTGAGGTCGCTGTCACGTCGTCAGGCTGGACCCAACGTATGACCGGAAGTTGCGAACATTAGTAAGGCCTTCTCCGAAGAAAAAAACAAAGAAATGGAAGAAAGCACGCTGTAGTTCCCGCTCGTGAATTAACGCCAGTCAGTTCTCAATTTCTCCTGCATGATATTGTTAGAGTAAAAGCTATACAAAGTGGCGACCCTCTGCCCTTAACTGAACAAGCTGCCTATTTAGTTGAGATTAATGATATACGGTGTCCCAACTATCATGCGCTTATGTACTAAGAGGAATTGCGTTACCCAAATAAAAGCTTGTACATCTTGTTCAAAGCACATTGGAAGAAGCCGCCAGTAAATTTTCTAATAAACAGAGTTAAATGTTTAATTATAATAAACTTCCTCGCTTGATATATACTGGTCTAATTGTCAAGGACGCAGTTGCGCTATTGTATGGCATTTTTCAGGGACATTCAACTGTGATACTATCAGCAACCATTTAAATGCTTGCCAATATTTTTCTGGAAGCAAGCTTGCGCAATAAGAATAACACGTGACTCTGCACCCCCCAGTGTGTCCCAAACAACACAACCACACTGTAAAGCTAACAAATAGTCTTTCGCAGAGACGTGCCATAAAACTGTTGCTCTATTAGGACAAGCATCTTTTAATGTTAGTAACGTTGATTGCTGGGTGAGTTTGTTCAATATGTTCGAAAGAGGAAACCAGCGATTATAAAACGAATAAAGTGATGAAGAACAACCAGAAAGGACAAGCGCTGGACCAGCGCTTGTCCTGTTTGGTTGTACTTCATCACCGTCTTCGTTTTATATTCACTGATTTCCTCTTTCGAACGTTTTATGATGATCCCTGTTCAATCTTCTTTAAAACGTTTCGGCTTCGCTTTATGTGCGGGAACCATGTGTTAGCATACCATTGACGACAACATTGTGGGGCAGGTCACAGTTCCTCCCTACTTGTCTACCTTCAAAACAGAAAGTTTGCACTAGAACAAGTGCCGCGTGCAACCACCTTTTCGCCACAATTGCTATGGCATAACTCATGGCCATGATTAGCTCAAGGTCACTTTACAAAATGCCTTGTAACAATTTGTTTCTAAGAGTGCGTTTTACTATTCCTCCCACTCTTCCTTCGCTGTAACCTCTTCAGATCCTGAACGAATATTTACTAAACAATAAATATAAATACAGAGATCTTGCACGTCCCATTTAAGCAGTCAGCATGCCATATTTTTCTATGGTAGATGGTAGTAGCAAAAAAAAAAAAAAGGTCCAGCTCTTTATTGTACCTTGCAAGCCACTTCAGAATTGCTATGCTTTGGCCACACATGTACTGAAACTGCAGTATTAACCTGCAATAATAGCGTTGTAAACGTTGCAATAAGAACGTTACCAAACGCGGTTCGTATTCCATCAGCAGCCAGATTTCGAACTTATGCGTTCGTTCACCATTTCGCACCCGCCATCTGTAATAATAGGGGGGGGGGGGCGGCAGGGGGGCTTTAAACAAGGATGAATACGCATATGACACAAGCAAGCCAGGGCCAAAGAGGTGTAGAGGGAGCCCCTGTGCGTAATTTGAATGTGGCTCATTTGGCAACCAAACCTGACCTGTTGTGAGCAGAGGTCGGCAAACTCACTCATGAGTCGACTCACTCAGATTCACCCACACTGAGATCGGGCCGTGAGTCTGAGTGAATCCGGATGAGTAATGTTTTCGTGAGTTTGAGCCCGAGTGAGTCTGGCTGAGGAAAATTTCAGTGAGACTGAGTCCGAGTGAGTCCAGTTGAGAGAATTTTTCGTGAGTCTGAGTCCGAGTGAACCCTAAGCGCAAAATATATTTCTTGAGTGAGTCTGAGTGAACTCCACCTGTTATTGCCGACCTACGGTCCAATTAACTCGTGTTCAGCACTACTACCAGCCTTATATAGACATAAGTTTATACTCAAGTCTATTCACCTATATCTCAACGCACTAGCGCTCATGCGCCATTTCAATATTTATTGATTAGGGGCGTGAGTTGGGGGTGGGGGGTTTCATGGCTTCCAAAAGTGCGGATAGCTGGGCTTGCTGGTTGCACATGATCCGAATTTCAGCGCCAAAAACCACAGGACACATAGAAAGGGAACGTACCTGTGTGTCCTGTGGTTTTTAGCGCTGTTATTGAGATCGGGCCATGATTTCTCCCGCAAACTCTTGTACAGGAAGTTCGTGATATAAATATCTCGTGTGAGTCGCGTATTTCATAAAAATGTCCTTACTGGATTGAAACCACTGATGACTCGTATAAGACGGTACAAGATCAAATGGCGCATCGTAGAGCGCCGATTATGTGAGATATTGGCGTTAAAGAGCATTGACACAGTGATCGAAGCAGCACATTTTACCCTAACGCATTCATGAGTCGACTCACTCAGGCTCACTCACAATTAAGATACAGCTTTGGTGTGCGAAACGCATGCGCTAGTAGAAGTGACAGCTGCTGTGCACTAGCATAACAGCAGTTATACGTGCACTCTCACTCACCTTTGTGGAAACAGTATTCCATATACAAAGCAGCGGTATATCCAACGCAGCAGTACGGCCGTGACATGAGTAGACACCGCGCACTAAGACACGTTGTATTGGTTGTGGTCATTTCAATGGTTACCACGACGAACCTCCACTCATATGTAACTGAGATGCTGCGACCAGGGCCGTACCCCCCCCCCCCCCCCCCCGCTTTGGTTACGGCCCTGGCTGCGACGTCCATAGAGTTTCCTACAATACTTACTAGAGGGAACTCTGGCGCTAGTGTCTATGGGAGCTGCAACGCATGACGCTTCAGCCAGCATGGGAATGATGGGTAGTACACAAATTTGTCTAAACTTCGTTCTTTCGGCTCCGTTTGGCTCCGCGTCGGCTGCATCTGCTTTGTCGCAAAACGAAGTTCAGCAAAAGTCAGCAGTTCTACTTCACCACTTTAACTTCTTTAGGCTCACCAAATCAAAGCTGGTCACGAAGTTCAAAACGGTCCATTCTTTTATCCGAAACGAACGCCAAAACACAGCAATAAACAAAGCCACAAGTACGTTTGAAGCCGCAAGCACGAAGACTAGGCAAATTTGTGTACTACCCATCATTCCCATGGTAGCTGAACGATCGCAGCGCCAGAGTCCCCTCTAGTTAATTTTAGGAAACTCTATGGCGACGTCAATAACTACCGAGATTGCTCACAAAAGAACGCCGTCCAGTGTGAGGCCATCTTGTGTTGTTTCTTCTCACGACCCACGGAGAAACGCACACCGCTGAAACGGTTTCCACCGCGTCAGAAGCATTGTCGCTGATGTAAGGATAGTTGAACGAATCCACGGCTCATTGACCTAACTGTGACCGGCGCTTAGACACATTATGAACGCGGAACTATTCAAGGAAAGCGGCGCGAAGAAGGCGACCTGTCTGGCCTGTATCGTCACCTGTAATGCGCCAGCTGCTCCCTCCCACAGCAACGATGAAAAATAAACAGAGCTTAAAACAATAGTGAAGACAGCGAAAACGGTGAAAGAGTACAACTTGTCTTTGACGTGCTGTCGAGAGATGGCAGTGGTTGCGAGAGATGCCGGCGGTCAGATCAATTTAAATTCTGTAATGACAACGTTAAATGTATTGCAGACTTACATTAACGAATAAGTGTATCCAAGCGATAAATGCGTAATTATTGCGGCTATTCAACCTCTCTTTAATTATGAAATGTAAAAAGAGTGGAAGAAGTGTAACGCGAAACCGGAGAACAATGGTGGGTCGCCATTCGGTCAATATATATGCTTCATCGCTTTGTGCGTGGACGTGCGTGAGCGCACCGTGTTCAACTTTGTTAATGCCGTCGGTTGCATCCGCGCGAATGAACTGTCTGTCGAAGTGCGTGCACTACATGGTGTACTATGAAGGCCATTTCTGAAATGCGTATGCAAGCGTGTGCGCGTGCTCGCAATTGACCTTGCGGCGTCCTTGCAACATTCATGAATGGCATGATGGGACCACGTGTGACAGAACGAATTGCGTAATGATGTGAAGGTCGTTCCTGCAGTACCCGTATGACCAGCAAGGACGCCACAATGACCTTGTGGCGCAAGGACGCCACAGTGGCCTTGTGGCGTCCTTGCATGGTGTGTTGTGGATTGTGTAGATGAATTGTGTAATGAGGTGAAGGTCATAAGCGCATGACCTTGTAAATACGACCTTGTAGTACGTGCTCTGCATTTTCCTTGCGGCGTCCTTGGGTTATAGCTGGCTCTCGCAATTCAAAATTACACACATAAATAAAGCTGGCCAAAGCCCTTGTTACAGTGCGTTAAAATGAAAAGTGTGCCGTGCGCGGTGCATTTAGATGGAGACGGAGGGGGGGGGGGGGCAGCGGTAACGATGAAATTGCGCAGATGGCGCTGTTGGCTGAAGGAGCCTAGAATTACTGCATATGCTACAGTAACTCTAAAGGAGCCCGGCTCAGCACCTTCTCGTAATCGTGTTTGCACATATTTGTTCTTTGCTGAGTCAGTTTACGCGTTATTGCTCGGTGCCTTGATGCCTGTTTTAGCCACATTGTGCCGTAGTATATATAATTGAACAGTGGTGATGATGTGCGTACGATACGAATGTCTGTTTGTGTGGACCGGAATGCGTGCATGTGTTGACGGCGCTCGTGATAGAAAACTTCCATCTCGCGGTTTTTAGGGCAGTGACGTCGCGTGTACCATTAACAGCCTTAGAGGCGAACTCCAGCGATATTTTGGCCACGTGAAAGTAATGTCGCTTTTTGACCGATACAGCGCTGGCCTCTGTAGAAGTCATGGTGGAGCTATTTGTGATGTTCCCGAAACACTCCTGTCGCGTGCCCGATAGAAAAAATGCTGAGCAAATAGGAAAATAATCTTTAAATAAGCAAGAAAGCTCCACACTGAACCCAACCGAGCAGTGCTGTCTTCGCGTGATATATAATATGGTAAAAAAAAACGGGAAATCGTGCAAGGCATGCGGCTCCCGCCAGCGCGGAGATTCAATGCTGCGAAAGCAGCGAAGAGCGCACACTCAGTAGAAAGGTGACCACGCCGCAACCAATGGACGCAACAGGCGTACCACGCCTGTGACTGAACGTGCCACGTGCACAAGATCCTCGGACCTGTCGGACAATGACAGCTGCGATTCTGATGCATTCCGGTACAAATTAGAATCGCCATTCTTCTTCGATGACGTAGAACACACTTGTATACTGATGTGCCTGCCTGGTTGCGCACTATACCGTCAAATGCCACCACCTGTCGGGGCCACTCAAGCTCAAGTTTGTGGCTGCCGTGCAAACGTGTAAAATGCTAATTCTAAGACGTTTGCGGACTAGCTAAAACTTTTTGAAACTGCTATGGAGAAAAGTGCATAAGTTTGTGGATAGCGGCGTTTGACATCGCGACGGTAGCATCGATGAAGTTTAAAATAAGCCAAGTACGAGCCACCTTACGCGCGATGCGTATACGTTACGGAAAGTGCTTCCGTGCGGTAAAGTTCGCGCATGCGCACTCTTCAGCCGGTGCGGTATTACCGTACTCTCCGTGCGGTGAATCGGCACTTCTAGTCAAAACACTCTAATGTCGAGACGAAGGGTAATCGTTTGCTGCGAGCGTTTACTGGCTGTTACTGTAATTATGCGGGGAATTGTGCGCAGCCCACAACGCAACACACCTTGCCACCATAGGTCGGCAAGCTCACTCATGAGTCGACTCACTCAGACTCAGATGGAGCCATGAGTCTGAGTCTGAGTGAGCCTGAGTGAGTAATATTTTGGTGAGCTTGAGTCCGAGTGAGTCCGGTTGAGGAAAATTTTGGTGAGCCTGAGTCCGAGTGAGCCCTAAGCGCAAAATATAGTTCTTGAGTGAGTCTGAGTGTGCTCCACACTTTTTTGCCGACCTATGGTTGTGAGCCACAGTGTGAATGACTCCTCTGCAGCGTCTATCTCTTCATTTATTGGTCACGTTCTTTATGGTCGGCGCTAACGCCAGCATCTCAGCCGGGCTTAACCGCCATGCACAGGAATGGCATTTTTGGGGAGAGCGCGTTTCGGGGGTTAGCGTCTAAGTGACGCCAAACCAGTGTCTCTCGATGCGATGCTCCGGTTGACAGGGAACGTAATGTAACCGCTGCTGTGAAGCGTCTCACGGGATTAGATAGACCCCTCGTCTGCACTGAGATTCGCGTATGGCTTTGGTGGGTGAGCGATCGTTTGCCATCGCCCGATATGCAACCGAGATTAAGCACGCAAGTCGTCAAAGAGTCCACTTATTATGCTGAACACCCGCGGCGTGATTGTTGTAAACGTTACCCGGGTTATTGATGGCTCTGCTCTATTGAAATCAGAGCCTCGTAACACGGTTAGAAAGTATACCAACCGCACATAGATTTCGTGAGCCTCTGTGAATCCTCTTCTTCCTAAGTGAGAGAATGAGGTGTCATTAATTAGTCAATATCATTTGTTCTATTATACGGCCAAAAATATATACTTCGCTGGAGCTAACGTTTTCAAGCATCAAGGAATATTCCTATAATGGCAAGCACTAAATATCTGTGTATATAGAGAAAGGTCTCTAGGTCTATGACATTATAGTCGTACTGTTATTGTCTGTAGCCCTTCCAGTTCATAACCTATAAGAGCAGAGGGGACAAGATTTAATAAAAATAACAAAGTAGACATGAGTAATTTTGCTCTGGATATTAAATTAAAAATGACAAGAAATCTGTGAGCAGGCAAAATATAGTCAATATGTATTCTACAGCCAATGCACGCACTGTTTCAATTCGTTTTCAATACCTCCGTTTCCGACACCCTTAGGCCTCTCTTATTTACGCTACCGAGCTCCTACTAATAATCTACACTAATAACCACCCACACTGGATGCACAACATGTTACGCAGCAACGTGCTTAACACGTGCTGACAGATGCTGACGGTGCGCACTTTGAGCTTAGAGCAGTGCTCGCGCTAAGAGCTCGGGTCTCCAACCAAAGGAGAACCCACTGACGCGTGAAAATGAATTCCCTAACTTCGAGCAGCCCGTGCGAGAGCGCGCGTCTCCCTAATTAAGGCCAAATCGGTGCGGAAAATGAATGAAGTGAGACTTCTCTCAACTGCAGTTTCCCAACTGCAGACTTCTCTGAACTGCAGTTTGCACAGGTACCACAGCTGGTGCATGATGCACTGATGTACTTGCCCACACTTGACTTGGCACTGCATAAGACCAATGGGCAAATGTGACCAGACACCACAGAAATAAGTGAAGGGACACAGTAAATACGCACATGTATTCACGAGCATGAATGAGGCTGGCTTTAAAACTTGTTAGAAATTAGGCCGCAAACCGCGTCTTAAAGGCCAACTCCGGTGATTTTTTGGCCATGTCAAAGTAATGGTGCTTTCATGTTCCTGAGACGCTCCTGTTACGGGCCCGATAGCAGAAATACTCGGCAAATTGGAGAATAATTTTAAATAAGCAAAAAAGCGCAACACCGAAACCGAAACCCAACCGAGTGTACTGTCTACGTATGACGTAGACGTTGTTACGAACGAACCGGAAGTCGTGCAAGGCATGCTGGTCACGCCGGCGCGGAGTATGAAAACTGTGACAGCCGGGACGACCAGCGAAGCGCCGGCCAAACCAACGCTGCCTGTCGCCTTGTGCACAGCAGACGCTCGCTGTAGCGGCCTAAGCGCCGAAGTTAGCGGTGCCCTCGGCTGCGTCACTTCCGCCGCCTTGCCAATACTGACGTCACAGACGCGATGTTGCCAATAATTGTGGGAAGCCAGGAGGGCGTTTGCAGACAATCTTTAAAATTCATTTGCAAACAATCTGCGCATGTCTCAAGCCTCTAATTTGGCATAAATGACGGAAACGTGCAAAGGAACGTACCCAGCGAATTTCACTGAGATCCATCGACCTTGAAAAATCGCCGGAGTTGGCCTTTAAAGACTGTCGCTATTCAGAAAGTGAAATTGCTGATTTTGCCTCCTAAAAACATGAAATGCCGCTAGTCGCATCTATGAGCGCCTGATCCAATGAACCCTACTAACGTCTTCGGTACTCGTAAATGCAGTTTCATTACTTTTTTATAGTGGAAAAATTTTTCCGCTTCCTAAAGGTAAAAAAAGAAATGTAAATGCCAAGTATAACGACCTACCATGCAAGCAGATCCTAATATCATTCAACTGCTAGCAAAAATATGCTTCCTTTGATTGACGCACTGTATCATTGACCATAAATGCAGAGAACAGTTGCTAACCGAAGGATAAGAAGCCACGCGAGAGCTAAAATCACAGCTTGTCAAGCAACACGCATTGATTATCTCGGTGACACCTGTCAAGAGCGACGAAAGCGTCTGAAATGTATGAGAGTTCACCATAAATGCGACCAGAGCGACAACACGTGCACGACTATAGAAACGGATGACGATTACAACAAAGATAAGTACTCGTATACTCGTATAGTTACTCGTACGCATATTCGTATAGTTATTTCAAAAGCCGTCAAAAGAACATTCAGACAGTTCAGTACCGTCATTCATATACATAAGCGCAAGCATGCAACAATGTGAACGCTAACAGCACGAACATATATGTGAAGAAAGAACAGCACTCACCCAGGCAGGTATGATGCGCCGGGCTGTGTCCGCAGTGTACGCACCAGCTAGACAGAAATGGCGCGAAAGCGTCGTGTAATCCTGCGTCAACAGCTTGCGTGTATTGTACGTGAAAGGTGAAAGGGGGTGTCGCTATGTCCTCGCAACACCCCCTCAATATTGAGATAAGAGAACTTTTCCATGGCGGCCGAGCACCGGCTCACGCGGCACGCTCAACAAACCACACCAACCTATCAAACATCCGCCGCTGTCGTGGAATGCGCTAGAACTAATCCAAACGCAACCCCCTTCGTTCCCGTCGCACAATATCTTCGAACTCTCGTTTTTACCTCCTTCCTTTCTTTTCTCTGCGCAAAAACAGCAGAAGCCGAGTGCAACGGAGAGCGTCCCCTACTCCCTTTCACGCGCGCAAGAGAGAGTGCGTAGTTAGCTCCATGCGTATACCTCCTCGCAGCATAGCTCGCCTTTGCGGCTGACTCTGTCGGCGCATGCGTATACACCGACCCTTGCGCTGACGACAAGTTATAACACGCGGGAGCATACGTTCAGCTGTAGCCAGGATTCTCGTTTACGCGGCCCCACCGACGCGCCACTGAGACTGCAGGCCGTCTATAGGGTGGCGGTGAAGGGTGCACGTTTTTTATATACACTTGTCACGGCTAACTCCTTTTCGAAGGCCTACTATAGCCGGGCGTTTTCGTGAGTTTTGAAGTGTCCCGCCTACGGGGCATGCGTTAGCCAGGACTTGATTAAGAGTGTAGCCTTCCCGCGTTTATTACGCCTGAAGTGTGATGAAGATGTTCTTGTTCTTTCTATCTATTTCTTTGTGTTAATTCGAATCAACATTCTATTCGTTATGTCGATGAAATGTCCAAGCAAAAGGATGGCTAATAGGAAAAGGAAATAGTAGAAGCGGCTGCTGCCCTGTCACTGCAGTCACCATTCATCACACCCGCGGTCTAACTCTTACAAGGTTTACGATCCTATGCTAATTTCTTTGATTTAGCGGAGTCGCCGGATATTCGGAAGGGGCTTGAAAGAGCACGCTACGCTAATGGACGGTGACGACTTACAAATATACAGGAGGAGCACTGAATCTTGAAATATAGCCGTGGTGCTTGAAGACCGAAGGCGCCGCGGCTGCCAGAGCAATGCCAAGCAAGTAGCAAAATTTAGAAGTACTTGTTGCTGGGCTAGTTGGTTCATCGTATTGAGGGAAGAAACTAGACGCTTAAAACACCGAAAGAAGGACGAAGAAGCGCAGGGAAAGAGCGTCACTCGCAACTGGTTTATTCTCAGAAGAAACGCAGAAAGTAATATGCCGCGCCACACATGCGCACACCGAACTGCATCAGCTAGTCACTACACATAAAAAATACACGTGGTCAATAGAAAGGCATATCTAATCAAGCAACGACGAGCAAAATTCGAACTCAGACATGCGCAAAACCACTGGTGTGTCACTTACACACAAGTCGCCTTTCTTTTTTTTGCAAAAAGCTTCCATTAATTCCCGGGCCAGAGCATCCGAGCTTTTGGCAAGAACGGAAACGCTTGAAAACCTCGCCTCACAAGAACACGAATAGCAATGTGCAGGCAAATGCGCTGCCGAGTTATTTCGAAGTGACAGCTCATGTTCCCTAACTCTGACAATCAAACACCGACCAGTTTGGCCGATGTAAACCCGACCACAACTAAGTGGGATTTCATACACCACGCCCACCGAGCAATCCACATACTTCGAAGCGTGTTTTTTTCCCACAACTGGAGGCCCTTGGTGGTTTAGAAATACGTGGACACAGGCCAGCCAACTTACGTGGCGCAGAAAAAACTACAGGCACATTGTACCTGTTAGCCACGTTCTTATTAAGGTTGTGCGCTACCTTATGAACATGAGGTACCACCATAGGTCTTTTGACCATGGGCTGCCTGCTTTTCTTTGTGCCCTTCAACTTTTGAAGGAGGTTTTCGGCAACGGATACAACGACAGAGTTAGGATAGCCAGCTGAATGCAGCCGCCTAACCTGATTCATGTAACTTTCCTGCATACTGTGAGGACAAGATTTCACCAGCGCTCCCTCGAGACCCATGGTCGCAATGGCCCTTTTAACAAGTTTCGAATAGGCCGCATCAAAAGGTAACAGCTCTTTGCGCGAACGTGGGCGATAGGCCCAGCACACGTGTCGCTCCGAGAAATTGATGCTCAAGTCTAAATATTGCAATCTATTGCCAATGGGAAGCTCATGCGTGAACGAAAGGCCGTTAGCATGTTGTCTGAAAAGTGCTAGAATTTCATCCACTGAGCTAGCGGTGGTCAACAAAAGATTAGTGTTTAAAATAACTAAAAAATCGTCCACATACCGAAAGACCTTCAGCACCTTTGCATCGTCAAGTATACTTGCGCTAATTCTGTGTCAAAGGAAGCTAAAAACATATTGCACAACACTGGAGCGACAGAAGAGCCAATGCAAATTCCTTTTCACTGAACATAAAGAAGGCCATCATGTACTGCAAAAGTCGAGGTGAGATAAAATTCTAACAACGTCATAAAGTTATCTAAAGATATGCCCGCAGCCCTCTCAAACGCTACAACTCCGTTCGCTTCAATACAGGTTCTAACAAGTACAAATAGCTCAGAGTGCGGCACAGATTGTAGAAATCTTGCTCAATAACAACGGGCAGTGTTGCCGCAGCATATAGCTTGTTACGTGCTCTAATATTGCTGAAAAGCTGCCGCGGAAGAAGTGAGAAGAGACAACACTAGACGACATCCGTGCATTCATTGCCATATGGAAATGAGCTTAACTGAAACATACAGAAACTGTACACAAGTACGTGTCTCGAATGATTGAAGCTGCAAGTACTGACGCTGCAGCCATGCGTAACAGTGATCTGTCATACGATATACACACACGCACGCCCAGACATACAGATACACACGCACACGCACACACCTATGCGTACCCACATAAAAAGTGGAGAGCAATGGGAAGAACGCGACAGCTCCCACGTGTCGTCGACCAGACCGGCTCGACTACGAACTGCTCCACGGTACGCACAACGAACCCGCAGGTGGCCGAACAAGTGGCCATTGCGCTCGCTCTGCTAAATGGTCGATGTGAAGAGGTGTACAGTGACTCAAAGGCGGCAGTCAGAGCCTTCCAAAAGGGCCGTATATCAACACAGGCCGCCAGGATCTTGAACAGCTCCATCAGAGAAGGAATCGTCCCTCACACCATTTACTGGTTCCCCGCACATAACGGCTCAGTAAAAGGCGTTGCCCTGAACCCGAATGAGTCAGCCCACACAGCAGCGCGCGCGCTCACCGACCGCGCTGCTCTCGACATGAGCGATGGCTCCAGCGCCGACAACGCAGGACATAAGGACACTCCAACCACACACAACGAGATCACCAAGTACTATTACATGGCGAGGCGGGCTTTCCCGATCCCACATTCAAAACTCAATCGAGCACAGGCAGTCTCGTTGCGCTTACTTCAAAGCCATTCGTACCCATCTTTAGCACACTTAAATGAAATTTATCCACACAAATTCCCCGACGCCGCCTGCACCGCTTGCGGGCAGGCCGCTACATTAGCTCAGATGCTTTGGGAGTGCGGGTCGCTCGGCCCGACTTACAGCAAGGTCGAGTGGGATGCGCTTTTGCGCAGCCCAAACCTACAGTACCAAATCCTGGCCGTCCAGTGCGCCCGCGACAGGGCCGTTAGGCTAGACCTGCCGGTCCCAACGTGGGAGTAGCCGGGTGGCGCGGGGCAGCCTCTGCGTCTGCACTGGACTCTTAATAAAGTTGTACTCTCTCTCTCTCACTCTCTCTCTCTCCCACGTGTCATCACAATCTGTAAATGATGGATCATTCGCTCTCAGCTCGAAGTGTTTTTATACTCGCGCCGAGACCCGACACCGTCGGTGTAAGTATCGCACCCCGTACCTCCACGCTCATACATATCCTGTTGTCCTGCGAGTAGCGGGAAATGACGGTAACCCTCATTAACGACATCCTCGCCGTCAGATCGGAAACCCGAACCCACTTATCTCATCTTCAAAACTTAGAAAAACAATACGCCGACTCATCTCTGTCGCTGAACAACTCGTGGAAGGATGTGCACGTGTGGCCAAAGGACAGTTAAGAACCACCGGCCGTCACACTCGAAAGCACGGAAGCCCATCTGGGTGCGTATTGTAAGTCGTAATCAATAGAAGCCGCGTGAATTAGAGAGAACATTCACTGAGGTAACGATATGAAACAAAGGCCACGGCTCTCAGAGACATCTGGTGAGCAGAGCGGGCGCCTGCCCCTCTTCGTTAGCTAAGTTTCGGGGGCCGTAAAACGCAAGCAGGCGCGAAGGGGTGAGACTTTCCCGCGTTTTTTACGGCGAGCTGGACTAAAGGTGGCTGCTCACACGTGCTTCTCTGGCCTGGCTAAAGAACCCTCTCTCATGTCGCACTCGCGGAGACAGGCCTGTAAAACTCGTCAAAATATATGAACCACTCTGTTTTAACCCTTCGAGCATTCGCGGCAGACACGGAAGGCGTAATTCAAGCTCTCCGTTTCTAAGCAACAGATTCACACGGCGTTTGTTCGCGCAGGGTGTTGCGCGGTGACCAAGCAGTAGGCGTGGCTCGCAATATGTTACCTACATGCATTTTCGTGAAGGCGTCGCATTTGACGGACTTTGTCTTCATTGCAAATTATTAGTAGAACCAGGATGGTATAGCAGCCTGCTCGGAAGAACAATTGAAATATAAACAGCAAAAATGTGTTGTTTACTGCGCGGCACCACTCCACTGTTCAGGTGTCTCACTAATAATCTCTGCAGCAGGTGTAGCTGAAGTTTTTTTTTTTTTTGCGCCGGCATATGTCTCAGCTCACAGAGGCGCCAAAACTGCGCTGCCGATATTTTATGTCCGGCATAACCCCATCTGCAAGTGTGAAATACATGTCCAATCAAAACATGTATAAACTTTCACATGTCACACGAAAAATTGTACCACGAACGTAGCTTTCTTTTTACGGTGCTTTGTCGCACTGAAAACGTTCAATGTATAGATACTGGTCAGTGGCGTCACGAAACAGGAGATTCAGTGTAAACAAAAGGATTGGTGATGCTACAAAGAGAAAATCAGAGCAGTCGAAAGAAAGAGACGGGAAATCTTCCCCATGCCTAACCATTCAACCACTCAAAAGCCCATTTAAAGCATCCAATCTTTTTGTCCACAAAGCCCAGAAATGAAAAGTGAAATAGTGGAGAGGAAAAACAATTCCCCAGTGAAAACAGAACAACAGAACAACAGGGTACAGAGCAACAAGGTACAAAGACGCCCCCTATGAAAGAGTAAAGTGAATTGTGCCCTTCTCGGTGGCAATTGTAAGGCTCCGAGCTTTCCCATTCTTTTGCAAGGTTGCACGTCATATAATAAACAGCATCCCCAAATACCGGATCACAGGCGCAATAACGAAAGGCTCCGAAGAATAACACTCTTCACCCTTGGCTTCACACGCGCATCACGCTGTGATTTAAGCGCATTTCAAGTAGTCGATCGTTTTTTGTGCTGAAGACTGCCCGTGGTTATGGAACATGAGCGGGCCACCCATCACTTCCGCTCGTGCAGACACCGTTAATCACTAAAATTACGCATTCGGTCGACTCGCTTCGCCTGTTGTTCCAAACAGAGGGTGACGGCCTAAATGTGGACAAAGCAGCGTCAGCGATTCGCACAAACACATGAAGGGTACCGCGCGTAATTGCCCTTGGTGCGATAAACCCAGTAACGTGAAAGGCAAGCATTACATCTAGTTCTATTGTTGCGTGGGTCCAAGCCGTATTAAGAGAAAGAAACATGGTTTGCGGTAGTTTTAATCGGTCTGCACTCGTGTGGCTGTGTTACCCCAACTCTGCCTGTAGAGCAGAAACGTGCGCTGGAGCGAAACTTTTCGCTGCACGCAATTGAATCATGCAGCGTAATACCATCTAAATGTTCCTATTCGGTCTAATTGCCCTGGTACTGTGGATTAAGTGTCGGCAATTGTGGATTCCTTGACAATTTTTAGAAGGAGAGCTCAGTCTGAAATTGCGAAGTGCTATCGTGTTGTACGGTTCACTGACGACTTAAAACTTAAGGTAATGTTCTACAGCTCATCACTGTTGTGCTATCCAAGGAGGTTAAAAAAATTGCTGGAGTGGAGATTACTGCGCAATAGTGAAGCCGTGCCCACCAAAAGATGGCAGCTGCGCCCGCCATCTTAGTAGGGGCACGATGTACCATCGGCGTTTGGCGAACGAAAGCGAGCGTTTTTGACGCACGCCAGACAAGTTTAATATGGCAATTTTTAGGAGTCAGATACTGCTACAAGTGTGTCTTCATATTACTAGTTTTCGTAAGCAAGCCTCAAAGCCATGGCAAATTTTATTGGAGATCAATCGCCAATACTCCTCTCGACGGGTTACCTTTGTCGGCCACAACGATCTTTTATTTTATAATTAACGTAGTACTTACACTAACAGATCAAAGCTATTTGATCTCTCAGTAGGCACCACCAGAAAAGAGCTGGTTTCCGAGCTCTTTGGTAGGCAAAAGCTGGCTTCACTTGCGCTGGCAAGCTGTTGCGAGAGCTTCCACTCCAGAATTTTTTTTAACCTCCTTGGTGCTATCGCGTTGTATTGTTTTATATAAATAGACGGGAGAGTTACTAAGTAAAATTGTCCCGCACAGGGAACTCCCACAGACTGTCGATGGAGCCAAACACACAAAGGCACACCTACCTTTAGTCATCTCGAAAAGCCGCCGTGTTCGAGCTGGTTACATTTCGCAGTTCGGCTGCCTATCCAAACAGATTGACGCGCAATCTACACAATAAAGGTACTGCAAAAAAAGCATGATGTTTTGAACTTTATCCTTTAAGCAAGCGACTACAAAAACAAACAAGCAAACAAAAAAAGATGCTTGGAATGATGATGTTTAAATATCTGCAGCGTCTTCTCCACAATGCAACACGCAGGTTCCACAAAAAGGACTAGGGTCATTCCATGTGAAATCAACCAGCATTTTTCAGACCATCATAAATATAGCTGAAAAGATTTCCACATCTTTGTTGCAGTTTAAAACTCGTTCTGCTCATTTGTTTCTGACTTTCTGTTGCCAAAAAATTTTCCCGCCTATTTGTGAGAGTTTATAGCATTGCGCCGACTGAGCTAGATGGCTTCAAACAACAATTTTCTGCAGGACGTTCATGTGATGTACTCGATGGAATGTTGTTTGCGGCAAGCTAATTAAGTGATGTAACTGTGAAAATAATGACTTCTTTATGTATATCAATTCATCTGCGGCTGTTGGCACGAGCGAAATTGAAAAAAAAAACTCACAGGGTCCCTTACGCACACACCTAAGACGACTGGAAGGCGAAAGCCATTTTCTTTTTCCTCTGAGCCGATGTAATGTTCCTCCGCCGCTACTCTCCGAAAGCTTTCAGCACCTAATGTGGTTTTGCATTGCCTCCAGGGTCGGAGGCACCTCATCTTGTTTTGCACTGCCTCTATGATGGACCCACCATTGAGCAAGCGAAGATGAATGTGGTGACGTCATCATGTGAGTCACTGTGAAGTCATA
Source organism: Rhipicephalus sanguineus (assembly GCF_013339695.2). NCBI lineage: Eukaryota > Metazoa > Arthropoda > Arachnida > Ixodida > Ixodidae > Rhipicephalus > Rhipicephalus sanguineus. Next base: position 47,399,448 of record NC_051186.1, on the reverse strand, counting down.
ACGACATAACAAATTTTGGCGATCTGTGACGTCAAGACGACGTCATATGGTGATGTCACCACGTGAGGATTTTTTTTTTTTGCAGCACTCGTGTGGACGCTGACGGGAAACGCCGACGAGGGACGCAGGTCAATTTTCGCGTTTGATCCACACGCCCTCGAAAAAAGATTTCTGGCTACGCTACTGGCCCCAAGCATTTAGCCTCCGCTGAAGTGCGTCCGCCGCTGTTGCGATTCGATCCCGCGACCTTTAGGAGAGCAGTCAAACACCATATGTACTAGCGCACCGCAGGGTTTGTTTGTCGCGTCAACTGCAGGAAAAAGAGGGTAACTCACAAAGAAAAGTGCAAGCTTAGTATTGAGGGTCCATCTACTACAGCCTTATTTCAAGAAGCCCCAAGCGCAAGTATTAATCGTTCTGCTATTATTTGGGAAAAGAGTAACTCTCATTGAAATAACGGCTTTCGTGTCCCTGTTCATAGAAGCAACAGATTGGCTTCCGGCGACAACACGTCCATGCAATTTCCGCGCGCTACAAAGGTGCTTCACGACATTGTACATTAAGGAGCGTGTAAAGCAAACAGTGAACAAAGCGAGGATCGTACATCAATTCAAACCTCGACGTGTTCTTTTAAAAACCGCACCCATTTAGCACGAAATGACGTATGTTTGGAGGGACGCTAAAGGCAAATATTAAGTCGGCGTTGATTGTTGAAATAATGGTCCAGAAACCTCGTAGTGCTACTTTAGTGCCAAGGAAGTGCTTATTTTCAGATAAAATCACGTTTTAGTGGTCCGCATCGCGTTAGCGCACTTCAAATCACCCGCCTGAAAGCGCCTACGTCGGAAATGCGGCCGCAGGTGCCGGGATGGATTCCGCTACTTTCTGGCCAGCAGTCGAGCACCGTAACCACTGGACCACCGTTGCGGGTTCTCGTGAATTACAGCTACAAAATAGCGAGTTTTAGTATAGCGGATAACAGCAAACGCAAGGATTTAGCGTTAGCGTTAGCGTTGCGTGCTCCTAACTGCGCATGAGCAGAACGTAAACGTAGCCCGACCTCTTACGTACGAACGCTATTTCTGGAATATAGCGTTCAACGCTAACGCACGCAAGAGATCCCGTACGTAGGGCAAGATGGCGGTGCCTGTTGAAGCGAGAGCCGTCCACTTCGAATCTTTGTAGCCGTCGTCCTGCATTACTAAACTTATTCATTCCCTAATAATGTTCGTATTTGATTTAGACTTGAGTAATGAGGCTTCGCCAACCGTGCACCGCCGATAAAATAGCTCCGTTTTTCAGATACAAAGTGGATTTGCGCTGCAGAAGGCTTAGCAAGATTTGTTTGCAAGGTACGCTCATGTTTTCTGTAGCAGCGCAGAGATGGCGACGCTGTCTTTAGTCACCTCTTTCCAAGATACAGCCACAAGTCAAGCACATACATGTCCGGCGTCGCTTCCCTTCATGCCTTTCGCGGCAGTGCATGAATGTCACGCGTGATGCGTCCCAGCTTAAAAAGGCCAGGTAATAGGGGTCTTGAAGAATTCTCGAACGCGGCTTGTCGACAGAAACTATAGTGCCTAGAATACCAATGTGTCAGAACTCAGCACTTCTGCAAACGCGACATGGAGACGCAACAGTGGTGACTTTGGATCAGCTCGACTTGGTGGGGCTTTTGTGGATTCTACAGTCCATTTAGTGTTTTCATGTCTAGATGGCGCCGTATGTGCTTGCGTTAGCGTTAGCGGGAATGCCTTCCGCTGTACTAAAAGACCACCAGTTGACACGCAGCGCGTTCCGTTTTAGCGATAGCGTTTAGGCACACGCTAACGCTAACGTAAGCGTTTCCCGCTATACTAAAACTCGCTAATAACACAAACCCACGCATCGTTAAAGGCCGCGGCCCAACCATGTAAAGCAACATACATTTCAACAATGCAACGAATTTAACACTGGTACGTCTGTGAACACCTTTTTCCCACTGTGTAGGCACCCAAAAGGTATAATAAAAAAAGGATACAAAAAATGTATTGTTAGAAGTTGGGGGAAGTTCGGGAAAGCGCGCGGTGAAACCAGGCTCTTCGGGAAGAATATAATTGTCTGAGTCTAAGATATGGAACGTAGGCGCTGGCTTCTCGAACACGGGTCGCACCACAATTATGCGTAAAATCACGGAAAAAACGGTAAAGCGGGAGGGGGATCTCCGCTATTTCCTATTGCGAAGAGATAGATGGTGCTCAGGGTCCTTTTTCTCCGTACGACATGCGACCGGGGGAGCTGTAGAATGTCCACGTGCCAAGGCTCAGCGCACACCATGCACAGAGAGAGCGTATGTGAACACAGGAACACAATCTGAGCTATAACAAAGGTAGGCTCTGGCAGCGTTTACAGGAAAAGCCTCGCCGGCATGGGTGCCCCCTTCACGAGCTTGAAAGCACACGCACGTCGTGTCGGCGCTGTGGGATTGTTTTCATTTGGCGTGCGCGTCTTTTTGTGCGCACCGTTTCGGCTATAGCTTACACGCTTGTCGCCATCGAAATGACTTGACCATGCATGAATGGCTATTTCTGTTTTTTTTGTCCTTCGTGATGATTCTTGAGTGTTTTCGTCAGAAAGTAAAGCAGCTTCCCTGACAGTCTCTATTGGCGTTGAGAAAATAGTCGCTGTGCTGTTGCTCTGCCGACAGCTTGAGGGAAATTAGTTACTTTAGGAAGAGCGAGTCGCCTGGTTTCTATGTTTCCGGATGGCCAGTCTAACTGAAAACATTTGGATGAAGCCTTGAGGTGGACGCCTTTCCACTTTCCTGATTATTTTGCTTTGTAGCGTTGCGTTGAGCACAGAATAATGAAACTGAGGTATCGAAGAAAATTTTAGCGCATCAAAAATCTTCTGCAATATATATCGCGAGGAAACCTAATTTACCTGTGCCCTATGGAGAGAGGAAGAAAGAAAACATTTGTGGCGTGAAATATTTGAACATTTCTGTTTCTTTTTCTGCGGTGTTGATGGTTTTATGATTTTTAATTGGTTGTGGTTTTATGGGAGGCAGAGTGTAGTCATGACGTGCGGTAGTTGATTCAGCTTGGCGACGATGACGTCGTTACTGAGTGGGCTGGGAAAGATCCAGTTTCGAACTTTTAGCGCTTATGACGCGGAAACCCCAATGCTTCGCTGATCGATCGCCAGTTGCAACGCGGCATCTGTACTGAGAGTGAAAGATTTCATTCTTGAACGCCACGCACACAATAACTAAGCGTCCCGCCTGTCGCCTCATGGTATTTGGAATCGAGGAGCTAGTACGACAATAACGTGAACAGTTGAATGATTGTGTTTCCTCATAGGGTGGCTATATATAAACCAAAACAGTACCATATCCGGGACAGCTGTGAGTAGCTTTCTGGCGGCTTAGGAACATATATGAAAGAACGCAAAGCCGACAAGCTCCAAATCTGTCCCCTCAACCGGCCATTAGCTGACCGGTGATAGAGCAGGAAGCGCCAAACTTTCATAAACGTTTAGGCACTTGAGAATGTGGCTGATCGATGATCGCAGCTGTTTACCGCCTTACAGCTGCCCGAAAACAAACACGGGGCACTGAACCCTTGCAGCAGTCCACGGAAGCCTGCAATGTCACCATTATACCAGTGTCCAGCTGTAGTGGACAACGCTATCGAGGAAAAGCGGGCAGAGACAGCATAATAGAAATATTTTTTTGTTCAGCTATGCGTAACGTTATAACGTTTCACTGCAAAGACAACAGAGCTGGACAACTATAGATACACTACGAAGCTCTCGCGCGATCACTTTGTGAAATTGTCGTCGACTAATACGTGATAGTCGAAACGCCGCTGCTTTCAACGAACACTCCAATAGAATAAAGGCTGCGCACCTCCTGTTAAGACTGCGTGGGTGTCTGCGCCCACACGGTTAACTGTTGTGGCAGAAAATCGCTGTAGAGAAAACTTTGCACAAATTTAATAAATGCCCCATCATTAGGAGTCACTAATGGCGCAGTTCTCGAAATAATCATTACCGTAATACGCTTACGTCAACCTAAAAGTAGCCTAGTGCTACTGAATAAATGATTAGCGATTTCAAGCTTGCAATTCTTGGAAATCATACGCATCCATGAGGCCTATACAAGACAAGAAAAATCTACCAAATATTTATGTACTGTATCCAAGTCTATATTTTTGATGGTTTGCATACGTAGCGTAGAACTCCACGTGAACACGATTAGTCGAGTTTTCTTTTTTTTCACTTTCTTTCTTTCAGGGAAGGGGGGTGTTAAACAGCAAAAAAATAAATAAATAAATAAAAGCGAAAGAAGGATGACACAGCATCCCGCTGTGCGTTTAACGACCGTCGCCATTTTGGAGGCCTGAGCGTCGTCAAATCAAATTACCGAAATGTTCCGGGTGCGACAATCCCACGAAGACTCCCATTTGGTGTTTCATTCTTATAACACTTATACGACGAGTAGGGCATGTTAATACGCGTCATAAATACGGATGAATGTCGACCTCCGACAGCGTCGCAAACGGTTCACCTCGCTCGTGTTTTCTGCCTCATTCCGAGCAAAGCGCATTATGCGCTCAGCACGATATTGCCTGCTTCTGTGGAGACTGTCGCGTTCCTTCACTGTTCGCCTGTATAAGCGTTTACATACACACGTGGTCAGGCGCAGGTCCTCCAATTTGGTGGATGTGGAGGGGGCGCGCATTTCACAACAGAGGTTTAAGCCATGTGGCGACACTAAGTTACCAGGACGGGTGAAAAAGGACTTCTCTACACTGTAAGAAAAGAGCAAGTGTTACTGTTGCCAGTGAGTCCGGACTCTCCACGTAGATGACTATTTGAAGAGACACGTTGACTCTCGTTTGGGTCCCATGCCTCTCGGACTAGAGTACAACGATTTTCTAAGAGAGTTCACGAGTATCTTAAGAGAGAGTCATATACGTGGCAAGTCAACTCAGGAAAAAGAATTAAAGGATTTTTTTTTTTTGAAGTACAGTGTACAGCAATACGAATTCAAAGCCTAGCAAAGAACTCCACGTGTTCAATGTCCCTGGTGCTGCAGCGCTTATTACTCTTTCACGCGGATTGCGAGAGAAGAATCCGTTTGCATTAACGCGGAAGAACAGGCGCAAGCAGTGGGGACAGTGTCCCAGGAGAAGGCAGGAAAGAGGCTGCCGATGTGCAACAGAAAGCAAAGTGGGCAGGGTGTATAAAGAGAGCGTCAGCAGAGGAGCGGCACCATTGTCGTAAACCAGTAACGCACCTTTAAAGAGCCTCGGCTTAGCTAGCCGTGTCAGCACTAATTTAATAAGCGCACACTCCCACTCTTCCTCCGGACATGACTGCCCGCACACCGAGCTTTTCACCGAGAGGGGACCGGCCGAAGAGCTACGGCTGGACGATGGATCGGTGAGCGGCCTCTAGACACTGGACAACAGAGGGAGCGCCGTGGTGGATAGAGGGCGCTCACTGGCTGGGATCTGTTTCACTATGCGTATGGGTGAGCGCGCACGGGAAACGACGGACGAAAAAGTACAAGGAAGCAGGACTAGCGCTGACTCTCAACTAAAGTTTTATTGGAAAGGAAACAATATAAATATCTAGTACTATCACAACCATGTCGGCCAAAAATACACCTAAAAATGAAAAAAAAAACTAATAAAAAATAATAAGAAATACAGAAATGAACTGGACAACTCGCACTTTCGATACAATCATTATTTACTAGGGTCAGTCAGATAGTCAAATTCAATGTCACTCAAGGTGATCGATGGCCTGTTGACACACGACTCTCCTTCTGACATGCAAAGCTTCGACATTTTTTCTGGCGACCTGCTGTCTCGCTGTCTATGATGTGTTAAAATCACTGTGTCGTCAAAATGGGGGGAGTAGCCGCACTCATGACAGTGGTCAGCGAGGGTAGATGGTAGGTCTTCAGTGAGGGAACGTTTGTGCTATTTTAATGTGATGTTGATACACGTTCTGCTCTGCCCAATGTAGGTTTTTCTATAAGACAGTGGTATTTGATACAAACTTACCACGTCACATACAACACATTTATACACATGCTTCACCCCGCATCATGCAGCCCGTGCGCCAGCGCATACGTGTTTACTTATTTTTGCGCATGGACCAGATATCTGTCTGGGTGAGGAGAACACGACATCTATGATCTACGCTATATCGTATGACAACATTCTTGATGCCATGCACTAACTTATAAGCGTAAGGTATTACTGCAATTCTTTTTGGTTTTCCCGAATGTGACTCTTTTTCTCTTTCTTTTTGCTTGCCGTTCTTCAGATATTTGCGCATTTTATCTCAAGCCAGAAAGATGACATGATTGGGGTAGGATGCGTGTTGCAATCGCTAGGTTTGCTCCTGAAAGCTTATGGTCATTCCATGCTCGCATGAATTGTCTCAGGCTGCGCGTATGCACGAAATTGTCCAAGGCTGCGCGTAATCATGTGCGGGCCCCGTGTTTGAGACCCCTGGTTTATCGAGTTTATGAATGTGGAATCGCAGAGCAAATGCCTCTTGACTTTAGCAGCGAGTGCGCTATAGGACGTGCAGAAAGCACTATTGAATGTGTGTTTAGGTGTATTGACAATTACATACAGTGTACAGTTGAGTCTTTTCTTCCCGATATCAATTATCACATTACCACTAGCACAGCCTGAAATTTTTTCGGAGGTGGGACGGGGTTGAACCCCCCCCCCTCCCCTCCCCTCTGGCTACGCGAGTGAACATTCCCTAAAGGAGGTTGATATTCACATAAGTTGGCTCCTCCACTCAGTTCATAGGTCCCCTCCATGCTCTCCAATACATCGATCGCTGAGTGGATCTCTAATCTGTTCAATATTTCCATAGTATCGATGCACTGATAATCCTCAAGGGTAACTGAACACGCTCCATTTATTATTCAAATTCTGGTGTTACTAGTGCGTAAACTACAATGCCATTCTGAAACACGCCACATTTGCGGACTCCGGATTGGTTTTGTCCGTTTGAGTTCTTTCAAAGTGTGCGTATATCTACGCAGATAGGGGCTCCTTACTTGCCCCCATATTAGAGTGCGGTAACCGCGGACGGAATCGAACCTAAGACCTCAAGCTAATTTATCGAGGTCGGTAGCAGTAACGCTATCCTCTGCTCGTAGCTTTACCGGCCACACCCACACTCCTGTCCGACGTGGTGACATCGTGTCGAGTCGTGGACAATTTCTCGCCGCAAACCGAGTCGACTCAATGCGGTACGAGACCGTGCGGCAGCCAAGATTGTGGGTCGAAGACTACGGTATCTGTCGGACGCTCTGGACACTGCGTCGGTGAGAATATCTATCTATCTATCTATCTATCTATCTATCTATCTATCTATCTATCTATCTATCTATCTATCTATCTATCTATCTATCTATCTATCTATCTATCTATCTATCTATCTATCTATCTATCTATCTATCTATCTATCTATCTATCTATCTATCTATCTATCTATCTATCTATCTATCTCCGTACATACATACATACATACATACATACATACATACATACATACATACATACATACATACATACATACATACATACATACATACATACATACATACATACATACATACATACATACATACATACATACATACATACATCTTTTATTATGTGAAAGAGCACCTGCGCTATGGTTTCCAACATAGAGGTCACACTCTGCACCGGCACACTACCTTTGTTCAGATCGTCTCGTGGCTTTGAGTTATATTGGGGAAAATAATAAGATGAACAGTAAGAAATTCCGGAGCCGCGCTAAGCTGTCATACACGTGCGTGACGACATCACCATCGCGTCCCCATGCAGAATGCAGAAAAGCGACGGCGACAAAGAACCCATCGCTCTGTTTTGCTTTCGTTCGCGTAAGAACGGCTCCGTGGTGTATGTAGATAGGCTAGAGTACGGATCGAACGACAGCGCAGCGTTCTGCTTCTTCAGCCTTCTGCATCTAAAAGTAAACTTAAATGTAAGCTATAGCACATGAAAAGCTGATGCGTACATGGCAATCGCAAGAAGTTTGCTTTTGAAAGTACCGCATTACACGTCGAAAGCACAGTGTTGTGTCGGGTCATTAGGAGCGATCAATCATTCCACTGAAAAAAAATGACGTTGACCGCACCCACACCTTTCTACTTCGAGTCCGAAAAAAATATAAAGAAATAAAGTGACCAGCAACGCAACGTTTTCTCGCTCGTGGACAGCTCAATCTTCTGTTTGCGTATAACAAGACATATCCCACTCCAGACGTTGGAAGCGGCATGCAAGACGCTGTAAGTTGCGCGGTTGCTCGCGGGAAAAGCAAGTTCTCTCCAATTCCTAAAGGAGAAATAATGATATGGAGACTTCTGGAGGGTCTCCGTGCAGGGCACATCACAATCAAGACGAGCTGATGCGCGCATTTTTGACAGCCAACTGAACCGTTTACAGAGCGTGTACGACAAAAAAGCGGTGCGCCAGGGTCATCTGCCAGCACTCTGTTGCCGTTCCACGTGTTCGGGTTCCCACACTTCTTTCTGATGCTCGCTCAAGCGTAGAGAACTCCGAGATGCCTCTTGAGTGGCTGTCACGTGAAAGGTAATATCATAATCTTAAATTACTGAGAAGGTGAAGTAGACGCATTTGCTCGCACGCAAGCATCACGCAGAGAGTATACAGAGACGAGTTTGGTGCACCGAGTAGGTAAATTACAGCGCACTGAGTGTTGTCTGACGTTGAAGTTGAGGACGGGAAGTGCGTTACAAAATATTGGAATTTACTGAAACCTGTCAGAACTAAGATGTGCGTGGAATCGACGACTGTGTTTGGCGTTCAAGTTTGACGTGATAGCCTGCTTTGAGCTGGTCTGAAGAAAGGCGTAAACAAATAAACTAAATCGACAAACAAGAAAGCAAACAAACTTCGAAGTCTTAAAAACTTGAGTCGACCAAGATTCCCTTTAGAGCACGGTTGTTTCGATTAGCTTTGCGGCATTTACATAAAATAAAAGAAAGAAAACAAAGAAAACGCGGAGTTGGACCGGGTTGTATGAAACGAGAAACGGGCTTTCATTGAGGAGAAATGTTTTGCCGGTCGCATTTGCCGTTTGTCTAGCTTTACAGAGTGCTAGGGACGATAATGCCACAATAGAGATATGCAAAGCTTGGCAAATACTTATGCTATAATAACAATATATAACATATGCAGAGAGAGAAAAAAATATAAGACTCTTCGAAGAACCAGTCCGGAACCCACTATATCAAAGGAGCGTTGCTTACTCCTTTCAAATATTCGCTCGCTAACACTTTTCGTACTACTGTTTGCCATCGATGCAGCTATATAATGACGTCAGCAGAGATTTGTAATGGTTCATTGTGAAACAGTACTTCTATCCCAGTGCAAAAGAAGTGGGAATAAAAATGAATTGGGATATAAAATACTTAACACCCATACAAAATATAACAGCAAAGTAAACGAATACCGTTGAGCAATAAATGCCGCGAAGTGTATGTTTACAATTCAAAAATATACAGGACCACACCCACCTTATATAGTGAAGTTCATAAATGCACTTAATGCATCGCCGCATTCGCTCGCTGAACGAATTTCGCCACGCTCTGCGGGAAACGTGGAGCTGCATGACGCCCTGTTGCCGGCCGCTTGAATCGAACTGTGAACGACATCGCGGAATACGAATTAATTGCAACTCCTGAACGTTTCAATCCCATTCACCGCTTTTAAATGTGCAACGCGTGCGAATGTTCCGTTATATGTGGGGAAAACGTTGCGAAATTATAGGCCCCGCTGTGTATAGAGGTAACCGCTGCGAAAAGCGTTACGCCTCTATTTTGACAAGCTGCGAAAATAATGTACAAGGACAAAGGGGATGGGTTGAACCATTTTATCGGGTTTTGTGTTTGACTTATACACCTAAAGAAGTCGCGTACAATCCGACATCGCGTGAGACATTATACGATTAAGATACTTGCGTTATGTTTTTTTTTTACAAAGGTGTTATGCTTAATTGTGCATATTGTGCTGCGCGGCAGCTCAAGCGTTAAATAAAATATTTGCCCGCCGCTGTAGCGTAGTGGCAATGGCGTTGCACTGGTGAGCTTGGGAGGCCTCGGGATCAATCCCGGTCATTATGTTCGCACATCGACGTGGACAAAATTAAATAAAAGCTAACAAAAAACTTCATGTCGTGAGGTTTACAGGGACGTGAAATAAATTCGGGTTGTTCAAATTAATTTGGTTCTTGAGAAGAGCACGGTTAACTTTATAAGAAAGCATGGCCAGACAAAGAAAGATGCACATAACGAAATCGCTGGACACAAGCGATAGTGTGGTTCGTCCTACAAATATGGCGTTCCTGATAATTATATCGTGGTTATGGCGCGACTTTATTTATTATTATTGGCGCGACATAACTTTATTATTTTTTTCTACGAAAAGCTCTCAAGGACAATGTACAGCTGTGACTTAGGCTCCACAATAACTTTTCTTTTCAGTTGTTATCGTTTCTTTACTAACGTAGCTAACTAGGCACAATTGGTGCTTTAAAAAGGGTGTGTTAAAATTGTTTTATTGAGAATGCAGCAATACGAAACCTGAAAAACAATGGTTAAAAAAGTTTATAACCCCTTACTTAGCCAGTTGAAAAGGCTAGAGAAATTCGATACTATCCGCGAACAACCGCAGTTAGATTGTTTATTTTTTACGTCGCAAACTTACTCAAGGACATGGTGTTGAAGTCAAAAGAGTGACGCACTCACTGCCCACCCTTTTATTCGCCCATCGGTCATGATTGGCTCAACAAAGGATTTAAATTGGCGGCCTCGGGGCAGTCCGTTGCCTGGGAACTACGCACTCACGAATATGACTCATCTATACAGAGTGCACTTATGGGGATTACCGAATCACACCTTCAGTGTTCACCTTAAAACGAAATCAAGAAAAACCAGATAACCTTAATGGGCAAGTAAAGGCAAACGCAGGTAAAGGCAATTTCCATCCGGGTCATCTTTTCCCTGCGAATTTTATACCACCGTTCGATATTCGCACAATTGGACATTCAGTTGAACCCGTTTTACATGCTCCCTCTGTGGTTGTCAGCCTAAAGGAATACTAGTTTTACACGACTTTGAGGCGTCGCAAGAGGGGCATTTTTGTTTCCTTGGCATCTATACCGTTAACGCTCTCCCCGCACTGGAGCCAGGAAACACGTATAACATATTTTAGTTTGATTTTAATTTCGTCGCCCAGCACCCGCAATACAGCCTCACCGCAATGGACATAATGACGAGTCAACAGGGTTTGCTGGATTTACGAACTCTGCGTCCTAGATGCGGCCGAAAATGCTGCTGAAGCTGCTGGATGTCAATTCGCCCTTCGTTGTTTACGTACAACACGTACAGCTAACGACCAACTGATTAAAGAACGTCAAGAGTTGCTTTCCCCACGTGACTTGTACCTACGTCACACCATGTTTACACGTCACTGTGGTACCACCCCCGCGATATCGAAACCGAAAATGTTTTTTTTTAAGGAAGCGGTATATAAAATATCTATAAACGCGTACCAAGCAAATATGCTATACTTTATGTGTCCTTGACAACAGTACTTTTATTAGGAGTGCCAACACGAAAATTTCTAAAATTCGTGTCGGTACCTCTTTAATGGAAGACAGGATGGCTCGCAATAAATATTCATGGAATAAAGGCAATCTAGGGACAACTCGGAAACGCCAAAGCCACGTTTACGCGATGGTGTGGTTGAGCCAAGGATGCCCGGCGAGAATATGGGCGCACTGACGTGATAGGTGCAGTCAGCGTCAAAAGTTTATGAGCCACGAGACACAAATAAAAAACAGCTAAATATTCCAGCTGCTTCGGCGAGCAGCCGTGAATTTTGATTTCCGGTCTGTTCCAAAATGCGCTGACAGCGTGTACTGTGCAGTTCGACCGAATACAGCCACATATTTCTGAAAGTTTTTCTCAGACCTAGTGGTCTCTAAAGTATTAAAGCCGACAGTATGCAGCAAAACTTAAAAGGCATTCGTGTAGAGGAAGGACACATCCAGAACGCGGAAAATAACACGACGACAGAACAGAATGGCGCGTTATTTATTCTACTATTCATTCCTACCAATTTGTGCAAGTTCCACTTGTTGTCAGTCGTTCTCTGTACCTGCACCATGCCTTTGCCATGACAATACGATGGGTGTAGTAAATGGAATAGAACAGCGTGCACACATTTTATTTATTTATTTATTTACAAATACTGCCATCTTGCACAGCAAGATATTGCGGGAGTGAGTACAAACACAACATAAAATACAACACATTAAGTCACACTAAATCACATTAAACACAACACAGATAAAGTATACACATTGAGTATACACACTGAAGTATACACATTGAATGGGCAGAACATCAGGAAAGTATACACAGCTGATCAGTGAAAAAAGTTTGGCAATTGCTCAACGAATTCATCGTTTGACAGCTCGCGCAGGGAGCCCGGAAGACCATTCCAAGTATCAATAGTGTGAGGAAAAAAGGAAAACTTGAAGCAATCAATGGATGACTTCAAACGAGCTATGTTAAGGTGGTGACTTCTCCTTGTGATTCGAGAAGAAGGGTTAGTAAAGGCAATGGGTGCATCGATAAATGTTTCCCCATGAGCGATCTTATGCAACAGGACAAGACGGTCACAAGTGCGTCGGAGAGCCAAACTTTTTAGCTGTAATTCATTAGCATATAATGTAGGTGAAAAATGGCGATCATAACGCTTATACGTAAATCTTATGGCTTTTTTCTGAATAGCATCAAGCATATTTATGTCTGGCATGATGCGGTGCCCATACGACAGACGCATACTCTAGTAGAGGCCTTATTAGAGATCTGTATGCTACTAGTTTACATTCCCTAGTTGCACCTCGAAGGTTTCTCTTTAGGTAACCCAGCTTTCTTAGCGCCTTATTTGATATATTCAGAATGTGAGTATGCCATTTCAAGTCAGGGGTGAAAGTAACACCGATGTATTTGAAAGTGTCTACACTTTCGAGCTTGTGGTTACAGCTAAAATATGAAAACTTTAACGGATGCTTTTTATTTGAGAAAGTCATTGAGACTGTTTTTTTGAAGTTCAGTGACATCTGCCATGTTTTACTCCACTCGCAAAAGCGGTCGAAAACTTTATTTAACTGCAACTGATCTTGAGTGCCAGCCACATCAGAATATATCACACAGTCATCGGCATAAAGTCTCAATTTCACAGAAGTCCCAGCAGCTACGTTAACGACGTCATTTATATAGATGATGAAGAGTAATGGACCCAGTACCGATCCTTGTGGTTCACCGGATGTAACACTGACCTGAGATAAGTGAGCACGATTAAATGCAACAAATTGTGTTCTTGAGCTCAGATAGTCCTGTATCCAGTCTGTAAGTTTAGTGTCATGAATTAGTTCCTTGATTTTAATGAGAAGCTTATTATGACATACTGTATCAAAGGCTTTCCTATAGTCAATGAAGATGGCATCAAGCTGTCCTCTGGCATTAAGTGTGGATGCAATATCGTGGGAGAATTCTAGTAATTGTGTCACCGTCGAAAAACCAGAACGAAAGCCATGTTGAGCATGTGAGAGAATATTCTGTTCAGACAAGTACTCGATGATATATTTATAGATGATGTGTTCCAGTAGTTTACAGGACGTTGATATTAATGAAATTGGCCTATAGTTGCACACCACCTGTTCATTGCCATCCTTATGCATGGGAACGACCTTGGCGCACTTCCAGAGTAATGGGACAGTAGATGACTCAACAGACTTTGAAAAAATGACTGATAAATACCGAGAGGTCCATCCAGAATAACGTTTCAAAAACATATTAGGTATACCATCTGGCCCGGCGCTTTTCGTTGTATCAATTTTGAGTACAAGGTTACGAACGCCCGCAGTAGTAATTAGCATGCTTGGGAAAGGTGGTGGAGATGAGTTAGTAAAAAATGTGGGACTACGCCCATCATCACGTGTGAACACTGATTTAAAATAGTCATTAAATGCTTCAGAAATGCTAAAATTATCAGAGCATGGTTTATCCGAAATAATAAATGAGGAAGGACAGCTCTGACTTGGGGGATTGATGGCTTTCCAAAACTTTGACGGCCTGTCTTTCATGAACGACGACAAAGTATTATTAAAATAGAAGCTTTTCGCACTTGACATAGCAGATTTTAAACTACTTTTCAGTTCAGGTAACACAGAGGATTTTATTGGATTGCCAGGTTTGGAATGCTTGCGAAGACGCCTGATACGGCGAATCAGATGTATAATGTCGCGAGTGTACCAAGGATGCTTGGGATTGCGTTTTATACACTTTGTTGGAATGTGATTAGCAATACAACGGCCAACAATTTCATTAAAGCGGTTCACTAGTACATCGACATGGTAATGGCTGGCGCTGTTTAAAAACTCATCAAAAGAGGATGCAAGTATCTCGATTATGGAGTTATCATCAGCATGCTCGTAGTTCACAACAGTCTGGTGTAAAGGAAGGTTAGGTACAGTCGTTAAGTTAAAATCAACTACGGCACCCTTGTGATCCGACAGGCCTTCGACAATCTCACAATGATAGCCATATTATTTGATATGCTCATTAATGAAAACAAGATCAAGAATTGCATTTTCGCGGGTTGCGGAAGAAACAATTTGCAACAAGGCATTCATATATGGTAGTACGGGCTCTGCCCACGAGGCCTAACGGAAAGACGGCAATATAGCCGTTCGGTTTGTAGTTGACCTTGAAGCCAAAGTGGAAACGTTGGGTGCACATACAGCCCATTAGAAAGCATCGAAGTCTTTACAAATGCACTCACAACCGACAATTTCCTTGTCAACAGGTGGAGAAAAACAAAATACGCGCCTCTGTTCCCAAACCGTTGTTTGCCAATTGTCCCTGCTAAGTAAACGCACCTAAGTGATGCGTGAAACACGGTCGACAAAACGGGCTAACTGCCGAAAGAAAATCACGTTGGGTTGACAATCGGGAAGGCGGCGGAAAGTGGAAGGGTTAAAAGCATCGTATACAGACCGCGCATATCCACTCCCGTTTTCATCATTGGGGACCGAGCTGCTGAAAAAAGGACGGGCTCCGCGTCACCACTTTTGTCAACAATTCAGACTGCACTCAAATGCGCACGCATCCCATTTGGGGTTTCCAAAGGAAATCACGAAACACAAACATCCGCTTCGGTCAAAAAGCGGTCAGTAAGTCACCATGTCAAGCTCCGACACCTTTCTTCAAAAAACATGCACCTATTTATTTTTTTTTGTTCAGTTCAGTTCACGAATATCTGTTTGAGGTTGACCCTCACGTACGGGACGTCATTCACACTGAGAATTGCAAGACCAGGTGAATCAGAGCGGTGCCTCATTAGACTACGGGAAAAAACAAGTCGTTGTGCGCCAAGGGTCGGCGCCGAATTATACGAAACGTATATAATAGTTCAAACGTACCACCCCGGTTTCGACAAAGACGCGGGCTGAACGGGCAAGAATCACGCAAGACCTCTACAAAAGGTGTATATAAATGAAAATTGAGTTGGACGTTAGAGAAAAGTAAAAAGTTACACGGGAAGCATTCGTGAACGACGGCTTCCATAGCGCTACACCAGAATCCCACAATGCCGGCGCCTGAAGAGGCGGAGAAAGACAATTAAGGAAATGAAAGGGTGAATGGGGTTTCCGTAAAAAAGAAGAGGGTGTCTCTTTAGGTGATGTCGACACTTTGTTCGCGCAGCACTAGTCTCAGTGACGTACGCGGAAGTCCTCACAACAAGTGCCCGATTCTAAACAGGAAAAAAAAAAAACTGCGTACAGAAAAATTGTGGGGCGTGCAAAAAGAAAAGTGTTGTACTTAACTCTAGAGTGCAGTTCGTCAAAAAACACCCACGTTAACTCGTTCCCTGAGTGGAGTCTAGTGGCGGGCACATAGCGAGGTGGCTGCCCCCTGGTGGTCGCAGCGGCGGCGTTTGAGCGGGCCGGGAGACCCGTGGTGGTTTCGACAAGGGCGCCCCCTCTTGAGCGGTGGGAGTTGTTTTTTGTTGTTTTTTTAAAAAAGGGGAACGTGGTAGCATCAAGGGGTTACGCTATGTGTATCTGGGGGGAAAAGTGGGGGAGGGGGGAGCGCGGTGGATGAGGTTGGGAGGGGGCCAGTTGAAAGTGCGATTGTATTCCCAAGGCCCAGACAAGCGTCGACCCCTCATTATTAAAGAGTCCCGCCGTTAGCTTCGTTTCACACTCGGGTGTTTTAGTAGCGACTTACTTCTTTCGACCCTCGTCCCAGTGTTTATGTGTGGATAATTTTCTTTTTGATTTTGTTTTTTCCCCACTCTGCCCAATATCGCCGGACAATCTCCATGAAGTTTTTACTCACTCTCTCTAAGCCGAGCCTGGATCTTTGTGCAGGTAGTTCCATTTGGCGGTCTCAAAAGGGGCGAAAGCGACGGTAAGGCCTTGGCAGCCAAACACCACCTCATAAAGAGAAAGGCACGGAATAAACGCGGTATGGCAAACATCTGAATTTCCTGTATCGTGAACACGCTAAGTGGTCTATTCACTTACAGCGTACTTAGGTTATGGTTCGCAATTTTACTGTGCTATATCGCCTAGAACAGAGTCGGTTAGTGGCACATCTACAGGCGTAGCATAGTAGAAAGTCAGGCTTTCAACAGTGTCGTACTCTACTTTTCTTTTTGTTTGTTTGTCTTTTGTTTATGTTTATTTCCTTGTTTTTTGTAGCGTCTCTATTCCATGTATTTTATTCCCCCTTTCCCCAGCTCAGGGTAGCCAGCCGGTTAAGAACTGGCTAACCTCCCTGTCCTTCCGCCTGTTCCTTCCTTTCTTCCTTCCTAGGCTTTGTAAAAACCGACAGACACCCTGTATAAAGTCGACGAGGGTGGCGATGCGGGCTTGTTGGTTGGTCATACTTGAATGAGTTGAGCGCATGCGAGGACACGGACACAAGGAAGAGACGTACACACACTTCCTTGTGTCCATGTCCTCGCATGCGCTCAACTCATTCAAGTATGACCCTGTATAAAAGCTGCCCCGTGCGCGAAATATTGGACAAGACGATAACATAGCAACAACGGTCAGCAAAGATCGGGAGCTTTGCCAACGAATCCAACCCGGCCAATTAAAAAATTGCGATGACCATCGGCCAAGCTTATCAGGTAACAATGAAACGATAGAAACCTCCGTATTCTTAACACCCCTTAGACACAGACTATTTTAAGCATTGCTTTCGGTGCCGCCATGTTGGGCTGTTAACCTTGTCGTTTTGAATCTTGAACTACTAAACGAACAGTGCTGCGGTAAACGTATACACATGACAAAGGTGGGTTGGTGCACTCGGCGTTTCCTGGCCTTATCAATTCACGTCGCGATATACAAAGGTTAGGAAACATTCGTTTAACAGCCCAAGGGGTCGGCGCCCATATGCGTTACGTAGGATCGTCTACTTTAATACATTTCAAGCTCATTCATGCGTGCGACTCGCCAGCCACGGCTCGGCGGCCACGGGGGAAGAGAGCGAGAGGGGTCGGAACAGCTCCCGACCACCTGCGGCGGCAAGGCGTAGTGTTGGGAGAAGCCGGAAGAAAGCACGCATCACTGCCTCCCCTGACGAGGCTCCACTGTAGCCACGAACTCGGAAGAGTGCGGGCGGATGTAGATTGACGGCTTCACAGTCGTGATGCGTCATTATTATTATTCGTATTTGTGCAACTGAAACGGTCTTTGAGGTAAGAGCTTTGTGCACTCTTTGATAATCACCAAAGCGAGTCTTTCGATGCTGATTCAGGGAAGACGCTACGCTATTCGCACGTTGCCGTACTTGCGTCTGAATTTGATTCACGCCCTGGGCTGTTCTCACGGCAAAAAAACAAACTTTCCAAAGTGGTCTTCGTCAGAGCTACTCTTGCGAATTTGTGCGCAAGACAGGTCATCCCAAAACATAATTCTTCTCGCATTTGCCAATTTCCCAATCGTTTTTCCCTCTAACTTGTCAATTGTGTTGACAGAATATCCACTGGACTCAGTTTCGTAGCTTAGATATAGTAGGACACGATATGTCAGATGCAGTATCGTTTTATTCCTTTTCCCTGCACCGTTGTAATAGAATCGTGGTGCGAGTCGCAAGGTGAAGACTTGCGTGATAAAAAAATAATGAAAAATCATTAGCCCTTCCCTTATCGAGAAAACTGGATCAAGCGAAGCTTCGGGTGCACGTGCCTGACGTACAATTTTTCTTTCTTTCAATCGCATAACGCAAGACTCCTTCCTAACTTCTTCCTTCCTCCATGCCGAGAATTGATCTTCACCCACGTGCTTAGTGGCGCAAGACTTCTATTCCTACGTGCAACAACGACGGTTATGCATGAAACAATGAAATGCCCAAATGAAAGGCAACAATCAAATGCGGCAACATGAAATGAGAAGTGACCTCGATGAAAGATCAGATTGCCATGTCAGAAGCGGCTGATCGCCGAGAAATCCTTGATCGAGAGAGCGTCAATTATTGGAAAACGGTGCATACAATCACGCATGTGAGCGGCGCAGGTCTACATTTCTGTACACCCGCATTTTCGTGCACTCGCCGGCGCCAGGTTTTTCGCGAATAATGCCACCGCCGTTGCCACCGAAATCTGTAACCCATAGAAACTTTCCTTAAAAATAAATGAAAAGCAAGAGAGAACGCTCTTTCGACGACTGGTGCGTTTTCCCACGTGATAGCCTTCGAGTGAATGCAGCTTCAATGAACCTGCCTTTCAACCAAACGTGTAATTTGGGTGGTTAACTGCACCTGCACGAGCGGAAGCGATGACCGCACGCTCAAACACGCAGTCGACGGGTGGTCTAGCGCAGGAGTACGACCACCCGTTGCTTAAAGCGGGTTCCAATTCCACTTAACTCGCTGAACGTGCGAAGTCGAGGGTGTCGGATGGTTCTGCGTACGCGCCGCTGGTAATTATATACGTAGTAGAGTGTAGTTTCTGGAGTGTTGCTCGAGTCCGGAGTCTACCACGTTACACGTCGAGATGAATAATGGTTTCTCTTCTTTTTATATGGCATACTTTATTCCTTTTCAAATATACTTATGTTTATATCGACGAACCCGGATCGCGAACGTATTGGGCAAATTCTTCCTATGTCTGGCCGTGGAAAAGCTCATGGGACTTGTCGTTTCTTACGCAGCTTGCTTTACTTAGGGCTTTTCCTAGGCGACAGAATCGTACGGCGACATCTGAACTCTTCATTCCATGGGACTGCTGCTCAAGTCACGCTTACGTACCCTGGCATAACAGTTTGAGGACATCTCAACGGCATCTCAAAAAGAGACGGGCGCGAAAAACAGACGCGAAAATAGACGCAGAAAACGTGTAGCCCGGCCGCAATCCGCCCACTCATGCAGGGAGGGAAACGCGCACATCGCGTTCCATTTTGACCGACCCAGTCGCAGTGGAAAACTCGACTGTGCGGTGCCTATAGCACCGTTTGACGAGGATGCGCCCACATTGACGCCTAGTGGCACATCTTAATCGCGACGACTAACACTCACGATCATGATTTACCCGTTGTGGTAGTTTAAGCTGTTAACATATACCTGGACACATCGTATCGTGAATCAACAAGCACATAAACACTGGTACTCGATATGCACTTCTCCAAAGCGTCGTTAATTAGGGAGAGAAACGACAAGGTGTGCGCTCCTGAGTTATAGGGTAACGCCTGTGCTCATGGGTACACTACCGCACTGCGCTTCAGGAACACGGAAGGCAGAGGTTCATAACTTGAGCCGTGGACTGGCGCAGGCGTTACACCTCCCGCTGGCCTCTGTCTCGCTCCACCCAGGGAGGGCACTCGCCCGTTAACACCGCTGCCTTTCTGCAGCGCTTATGGCAGCAGTTTTATCTGTCGGTGCTATCGCACTGGAAGCAGTCGGCGGCGGAGAAACACCGTTGGTGCTTGTGGAAGCTGCAGTACTCCGACAACGAGCCGTCACACGCCAACACAGAGCGGGAGGCAAAGAACTGGACTGCATTTAGGGCTACTCCTCGATGCTAGGGCGGCCAGTGTTTTTCGCTGGAATCGAGACAATTTAATCATGTTCTCCAAGAGTGCGCGCCGAGAGGTTTCTTGGAGGCCAGGCTTTAAATGCGTTCTCGCCGAATCGTTCTCTATCGGCGCTAGTAAGTTTCATGCCGAATACTCTTCACCGCTCACAGACTGAGGCACTGCCCCGCCCCGCCCCGCAAGCAGAGAGCACTGTGCGAGGGAAATGTACGAGAAATATAACGCGCGCATGTGGAGTAACGCGCGTCTGCCTCGGGGGCATAGTCGCTAGCGCGTGGCGCTTATCGTAGCGCTCCGAGAGGTCGGTTCAATTCCTGGTAGCGGAGCTTTTTTCTTATTGTTTTTTTTATTTCTCATCCGTTAGCGTCCATTTTATGAACGTCATATCCGTGACGGAAATACGTCACTGAAGTCTTGGTGGAACCCGGCACAGTGCTCTCTGCTTGCGGGGCGGGGCGGGGCGGGGTGGGGCGGGGTGGGGTGGGGCGGGGCCGCAGTCTGTGAGCGGTGAAGAGTATTCGGCATGAAACTTACTAGCGCCGATAGAGAACGACTCGGCGACGACGCATTTAAAGCGTGGCCTCCGAGAAACCTCTCGGCGCGCACTCTTGGAGGACATGATAGCGCAAAACCACTCGTTGGGAAGCTCATAAGAAAAACGGAGCATTTGGCAGAACGACGTTTCTCCAATCCCTTTGCCAAGATCTGTAAGATGGCTCCTAATAATATACGTTGTTATAATGCAAATTCAATTTCGCTGTTTTACTATGCAGCACGCGGAATGTTTGTTGCTGTATACTCCAGGCACACGCAGATTATTATATATTTGTCAACAACATCACCTTAACATAACAGTAACCTCAAGTGGAATATATGTACGCAAACAGTAGCAGAAATGACGCAGACAGTTAAGGGTAAGAATAAAGCAGAGAGTGTACCTTGGCAGCACGTTAAAGACATATTACAGTAAGCAGTCCGGAAAAAGCAATACAGACACATAGCTAATGTATGGGATGGAAAAGATCTAAGGAGAGCTTAGAAAGAGTTTGTGCTATCAATCAAATTATGATTTTAATACCTCACTGAATAAAAGAGAAAGAGAGGTACGCCAAGATAGCTTCTGTTAGCTTAATGTTTCTGTTAGGTGCAGCATCGGTACCGGTGGTTCTATAGATGTTACACACTTATTTGCTTATAAGTCAGTCTCAGTGCATGTGAGTCAAACTTATATTCACAAGGTTCTTCAAGTCGCCGATGTGTGAAATAACGAAACGCAAAGCAAGCACATTCTTGCATTCCTAAGAAATTAGAATTCGTAACGAAGCACAACGCAAGATGAACTTCGATAATGACACTACAGAGGCATCAGAAATTGTGCGAAAGACGCTACACGCATTCGAGTGCGTGGCACAGGACAATGGCTAAGAGCCAATCGTCATGGCACTGACACAACTAAAAAGAAAAAAAAAAAGAGAGAACGAAAGGTCGGCTGGGCGTAGACGTTCGCGCGCTTGTCTGTCGAGACGACGCGCTCGCGCGCTACCACGTTACTCAATGGATTGATTCTCTTCCCACCTCCTTCTCTGAGAGCTTTGTGCACCTAACGTGGTTTTGCACAGCTTCAAGGATCGGAGACATTGACAGCACTCACTCTGCACCTCGCCTGGTTTTGCACTGCTTCCGTGATCGGCACACCTTAGACCAAGCGGCACTGTGATTTGATGACATCACATATTTTGGCATTTTCAGACGTCATGACGCCAGATGGTAACGTCATCATGCGAGGATCAGTTTTTGCATCACTCGTGCTGAAGCCGACGTCGACGGTCAATTTTCGTGTAAGATGGGGCATCTAAGGCTTTCTCCTTAAAAGTGTGTCGATGTCTGTTTGAGTACACAGCGGCGTACTCCCAGCTCGGATTGTACACATTATGAAAATGGAACTGTTACGTCGGCAGCAACCACGAGTTTTCTCTCCCCCTGTCCAACTCCTCTCCCCCCTCCCCCTTCCTCAGTGCAGGGTAGCTTACCGGGCTGAGCCCTGGTTAACCGCACTGCAGTTCTTTTGTTCTTATTCTCTTTCCTCAACACTTTGTGAAAATATAGCGCCAAACTCGCCTTTCGGCGATCGCGGGATGCGGCTGCTGTGGAGCCGTTCCAGACGCTGAGGAACGCCAAGAAGTTCAAGGACGCGATGCTGATGCCGGCTGAACACTGCGTTTTAGGGAAGGCCGCAACCTACAATAAAACTCCACGCTTACGCATCACTTAGAAAGCTCTCAAAAGAGTATCCGCGCTCATTCATTCATTCATTCATTCATTGTTATGCTTATCAGTGCTTCTTTTGGTGGAACCCAAAAAAAGATGAAAGAAAATTGATCCTGCTTGGTGGAACCTGCCTCTCGCTTATTGAGGAATTCGCAGTAGGCGTTTAAACGGCACCATTTCGACCTTTTTTTGCTTTGTATTAGTTTGCTTAAAGGATAAAATTGAAACTTCATTTTCTTTTCGCAGTGCTTTTCATTGTATAGGTTACGAGTCGAGCTGTTTGGATAGGGAGCCGAACTGCGCAATATAACCAGCTCGCACACGGCGGCTCTTCGGTATGACTTAGGGCAGGCGCAGTGTGTGCGTTAGGCTCCGTCGACCGGTCGTTTCCAAAGTAGCACTTATTAACGACGTCCTGTGGACTTGGACATTTGTGTAAAAATATTTCATGTAAATAGTGCTTAGCCATTAGTATATGTTACTGTCCTTGATTACGACACTGTACGCAAACATTAGTAGCGTCCTACGATGAGATAAACTTTTTCTAAATGCATTTCAACTTGCGCTAATGAAGCCATCAGTTTTCTGTAGAACACGATAGCTCTTCACAATTCTAGGCTCAGCTGCACGTGTGGAATTGTAAAGGTACCCACGACTTACCGACACTTGATCCACTGTAGCTGCGCGATTGCGCTGGTACCGTGGACGCGCGTTGGCGTCCACTGTGATAAAACGTACTCCCGTTGGCGTCCATTTTATCAACGTCATATCCGTAACGGATGTACTTGGTGGACCCCGGCGTAAAACACTTTCGTGTTAAAAAAAGAGAGATAAGAGAAAATGAAAGAAACAGGAAGAAAGAAAGAGAAACAAAGAAGGCCGACCAGCTCCGCCCCTCTTTCAAGCTTGGCACCATTATTGCAAAGCTGATATTTTTTTTTTGTGATGGCCACTTGAAGTGAACTGTGTGCGGATGCGAAATTTTATTTCTGGATGGTAAGAATAGCACTACGACTGGTCACGAGTAACAGCCTTGCAGCGAAAGTTCGGGTAGCTTAGGAGCTATTCTTTCAAGGCACGCCCTGTTTTCACACGAAAATCTGTTTGCACGTTTGTCGAAATTCGAGGCAGAACTTTCTCAACGAACTTCTCACCCCAAAAACTTGTGTTGAAATTCCCTGAACCGAAGTCCAAACCATACCAGATAACTTCTCCGACTCTTCAATGGTCTGTCCTCGGTCTTCAAGCACAAGTGCAGAACATTTCTTGATGTTTCCTTCCGTTTGTGAAGTTGACGGACGTCCAGAATGAGCTTTGCTGATAATCGACATTTCCCCCTTTTTAAAGAGCGAACATCACTCGCACCCTTATGTTTCTTCCATTGCAGCATTCTTGAAACCACTGTTTAATATTGCAATAGTTGCTAAGTAATTTTGCGAGAGCACGAAACAAAATTTCACAGCCGCCCACTGTTAACTTCAATCGACCATCATGAACAAAAAGCACCAAGTGCGAGAAACTGATTTCACGAAAAAAAATCATGGAGGACACAGGAGCTTCGTCTTCAAGAGTAGAACACGATAGCGTAATCGAGCCCCGTTCGCATCGCCTTCTCAATCGCTAGCCTGACTTCCATTCTCGGTGGCGTCACGAGCTGGCATCACGTAGCACGTGATCTTTAAATGAGCTGGCAGCCGACCAATGAGCCCTCGCATACTGTCAAGACATCTAGTCTGCGGGATCGAGACCCCCGCAATCAATGAACGAAATAATGCCTTGTGGCAGTATGGTAGGGCTCATTGCTCAACTTCCAGCTCGTTCAAAGATCACGCGCCATGTGACGCCATTTAAAAGTAAAGTACACCGTCAGTGCTACGAGCGGCGCTACCTAACACCCCCAGCTTTGCATACACAGAAATACTCGATAAAGTGGGCGCGTAGATGACTGCCGACGTAGCTCATTTGGTACACCATCGGGCTCGTTATGCCATGGTGGCAGGTTTTCGGTTCCTCCTAGGGGCAAGTTATCTTTTCGTCAATTTTACTTTGTTCACATTTACATTAGAGCGCGCACGCTCTCACGGGCGCTAACTAAGGAGACAAGCGCACGCTGTGCTCGCCGGATGTCTCTGAGAGATGTGTCCTTTGTTTCAAATCGTTACCTCAGTGAACGCTCTTTGCTTCGCGCGCATTTTATTGAATACGACTTACAATACGCACTCAGATGGGCTTGAATACTTTAGAGTGTGACGGCCGGCGGTGCTTAATGGTCCCTCGGGCACACGTTTGCATCGTTACACGAGTTGTTCAGCGATAGAGATAAGTCGGCATATTGTTTTTCTAAGCTTTGAAGATGGGACGAGTGGGCAGTGCGGCGGTATGGGCACGTTGGTATTCCATCTTGAGCAAACTATGAGCGCACAGAAAGCACGGACGACTAAAAGACAGACGTGTGTGCATATGTGTGTCTTTTAGTCGTCCGTGTTTTCTGTGCGCTCATAGTTTGTTCAAGGACGAGTGGGAGACGTTTCCGGTTTGACGCTGAGGCTGTCGTTAATGAGGGTGCCGTTCCCTGTCCCCGACTCGCAAGGCAACAGGACGAGTATATGTCTGGAGGCACGGGGTTCGATATTGACACCGCAACTCACGGGCGTCCGTGCCAGTTTAGAAACTCTTGGAGCTGAGAGAGGACGATCCACCATTTAGGCATTGTGACGGCACGTGGGAGCTGTCGTGTTCTTTGCATTGTTCTGCGCTTTCTGCTTGGGTATACACATTAGTGTGCAAGTGTTTCTGTTTGCTTGCTTGTGAATGTGACGCGGTTAGTGTGCGTGCGTCGTATGACAGATCACTTTGCATGCACGGCTGCTGCGGCGTCCATGCTTATACTACTGCATATACACAGCCATAAAAAGCTCACGGGTTCTCTTATGAGTTCATCCAATACGATTCGAAAGCGAAAGCCCATCCCTTCGTCTTTTTCTGCTCACTCAATGTGCTGATCCTCCTCGCACCTCCCCCTCTGAGAGCTTTGTGCACCTAACTTGGTTTTGCACAGATTCAAGGATCGGAGGCATGGAATGCTTTCTTCACCTACCCTGGTTTTGCACTGCTTCGATGATGGGCACACCTTAGACAAAGCGACAGTGTGATGTGATGACATTACAAGTTTCGGCCTTCGCTGACGTCATGACAGTGTCAGATGGTGACGTCATCGCGTGATGATGAGCTTTTGCATCACCCGTGCTGAAGCTGACGTCGACGGCCAATTTTAGTGCACGATGAGGCATCTAAGGCTTTCTCCTTAAAGGCCAACTCCGGCGATTTTTCGAGGTTGATGGATCTCAATGAAATTCGTTGGGTACGTTCCTTAGAAAGTTTCCGTCATTTATGCCAAATTACAGGCTTCAGACACGCGCAGATTGTTTGCAAATGAATTTTAAAGATTGTCTGCAAACGCCCTCCCGGTTTCCCACAATTATTGGCAACATTGCGTCTGTGACGTCGATATTGTTAAGGCGACGGAAGTGACGCAGCTGAGGGCACCGCTAACTGTCAGTATCAGACGCGGCACTGTCAGTCGCAGACATTACAGCTGATGCGCGGCGTGCTCACCCCTCCACTGTGCGCCTGCTCGTCCCGGCTGTCACAGTTTTTATACTCCGCGCCGGCGTGACCGGCATGCCTTGCACGACTTCCGGTTCGTAACAACTACTACGTCATACGGAGACAGTACACTCGGTTGGGTTTCGGTTTCCGTATTGCGCCTTTTTGCTTATTAAAAATTATTTTCGAATTTGCTGAGCATTTCTGCTATCGGGCGCGTGACAAGAGTGTCTCAGGAACATAAAAGCACCATTACCCTGACATGGTGAAAAAATCGCCGGAGTTGGCCTTTAAGAGTGTGTCGATGTCTGATTGAGTACACAACTGTGGACTCACAGCTCGCAATCTTCCAAGGACATATTTGGCTATTAGATGCGAAGCATCTTATAGCGGAGTTCAAACCGGTGGTGGTGGTGGTGGTGTGCGGCGTGACCACCCTTACTGCGCATGCGCATACCCTCTCCACACACCTCCTCTCCACTTCCTCTCGCCCATTCCCCCTCTCCACTCACCCTCTCCCATTCCTCTCCCCTCATCCTCTCCCCTCTCCCCATCTCCATTCTCCCTCTCCCATCCCCTCTTCACTTTCCCTATCCTCTGCCCCTCTCCACTCACCTTCTCCCCTCTCTCAATCTCCATATTCCCTCTCCCCTCCCCTCTCCGCTTTCCCTCTCACCACTTCTCCACTCACCCTCTCCCATCCCCCTCTCCGCTCTTCCTCTGAAACGCGGGCTAGAAATGCCGAAATTCTGTCCTGCGCAACGCCGCGATGAGCGCCAGCGCATGTGCGTCCCCTCCCCCTCTCTCTCCTCTCCTACGCTGCTCCCCTCTCGCGCGCCTGTCGACCGCGTTCCCCGCTCGCTCTGTGAGAATTAACGCCCAGGCCAGAGGGAAGACAAGACGCGCGTAACGTTGCTCTTCGCGTTCCACGACGCGAGGTCGGTAGCATGCCTAACGAACGCCAACGGAACGCGATCGTGCAAGTGCTCCGGTTTCGCATTGCCTCATGGTCCCCTTTAGCGGGAAATGGTGTAATTTTTTATCCAGCGCTGAAAAAAAATACGCTTTCCGTTCACACGACAACCTGTTTTCATAAGTTAACTCTGCATTCTACATAGGCCATCTATGTTCTCCGTGCTGCATAGACCACCTAACCGCCGCGGTAGTCTTTGGTTTATGGTGCTCGACTGCTGACCCGAAGGTAACGAGATCAAATCCCGGCCGTAGTGGCTACATTTGGGTGGAAATGCTACAGGCCCGTGTCCTTTGCTTGAGGCACATGTTGAAGAACCCTAGGAGGTCGATATATAACCGGTGTCCTCCCCTACGGCGCCTCTGAATATCATATCGTGGCTTTGGAACGTAAAACCCCAACAATTATTATTATCAGTCGTCACGACAAAGTTTTGTACGCTAACACAATCACAAATCCGCTAAAAATGATTTTCCATATTCTTCTGCACCATTAGTACTTGCAGGTGTTGAAAGCAGGATGACTGTTTGCAGGTGGTTTTCTATAAAAACCCCAAGAAACTAACTTCAAAACGTACTCAAAGCTAGAATTAGCTCCTTTCTCCTTTTTGTAGGCTTGTACTCAAATCGAAAGTGGGACGAAGCCTACTCTTGGCGATGCGTTACCGTCACGCATTAATTCTCTTATACCGCAGTGCATTCTCCTATATACAGTATTGTAGTCTTCTTATACTGAGGCTGCAGGGAAACGCTGACGCATTTAGGAAGCCTGTATAGGTCAAGGTGTAAGGCCGACGGAGAGGATTGTACACATCATGAAAATGGAGCTGTTACGTCGGCTGCAACTGTGAGTTTTCTCTCCTCCTCTCTAACTCGTCCCCTTCCCCCTTCCTCAGTGTAGGGTAGCCTGCTGGGCTCAGCCCTGGTTAACCTCCCAGCCTTTCTTTTGTTATTATGCTTTATCTTCTACATTTTGTGAAAAATTAACGCCAAATTCGCTTTTCGGTGATCGCGGGATGCGGCTGCTGTGGAACCGTTCCAGACGCTGATGAACGCAAGGAATTTGAAAGACGCCATGCCGATGCCGGCTGAAAACTCCGTTCTAGGGTTGGCAGTTACGCTTACGCATCACTTAAAAAGCTCACCAAGGAAATTTTGCGCTGATTCATTCATTCATTCATTCATTCATTCATTGTTATGCGTATCAGTGCTTATTTTGGTGGAGCCCAAAGGAGGTGAAAGAAAATTGATCCTGCTTGCTGGAACCTGCCCATTACTTGATCAGGAATTGGTAGTGAGCGTTTAAACGGCATCATTTTGATCTCTGTTTTCGTTTGCTTAAAGGGTAATATTGAAACTTCATTTTCTTTTTCTAGTGCTTTTCATTATGTGTGTTACCAGTCGAGCTGTTCGGATAGGCAGCCGAACTGCGCATTGCAGCCAGCTCGAACACGGCGGCTCTTCGGTATGACTTAGAGCAGTCGCACTGTGTGCGTTTGGCTCCATCGACACCGTGGGTCTGCAGTATTCCATGTGTTTATTTATGTCCATGTTGCTGAATTATGTTTTGTCTTTCTCGTGAACGTATTTCTAGCAAGAAAACGTCATGTTCAATTGTTATTGATGTTAACCGTTTGTGATACAATAAATTTTTCTAAACACATGTAGTTACTGCACAGTCGCATGTGTTGAAGACGTCCTGTGTACTTGGACATTTGTGTAAAAATGTTTCGTGTATATAATGCTGAGATATTTACTGTATCTAAGCGTTAGTTGCGCCCTATGATGACATAAACTTTTAAATGCGAAGCTTTTCTTAGCGAACCTTTGGCACTTTGAGCGTTTCTATCTATCTATCTATCTATCTATCTATCTATCTATCTATCTATCTATCTATCTATCTATCTATCTATCTATCTATCTATCTATCTATCTATCTATCTATCTATCTATCTATCTATCTATCTATCTATCTATCTATCTATCTATCTATCTATCTATCTATCTATCTATCTATCTATCTATCTATCTTCATATGATCGCCTCCTTAATGTGGACCAAAATCGGCCATGAGAGAGTAAAAGGATTTGACAAATATGGCTCTCGGGTCGTGACATCAATAACGCGAAAATATGGTCGCGTACATCGTCAAACTCTTTCCTCCAGACACGTGTACGTGGCACATACCCGTTTACCACGGGCCGCGGTGTACGCGTATGCACCACAGGTGATTTACAGTTTATATCTACCCAGGAACGGCGAAGACAAACATTGGTAATTAGATTCGAGAGCGTTAAAAAACCGACATCGGCAGCGTTGACCCGACGAATGGAAACATTAAGAATAAGAACTAGGATCCCAGAAGGAATCGAACCCAAGCATTCTACGTGGCATTCAGGTATTCTATGTCAGGTGCCATGTCTACGAACTGCTTTGGAAAAACACCCTATAGAGGCTTAATGTCGGCGCAACGTCAATTGTGGTTGTGGTGCTGGCTCTCTCATTTTATAACAAGGCAATAAACACTAGATATGTACTCCTCCGGTACAGGCGTCATGTCATATTAACATCCGGGGTTCCATTGTTGGATCTGCTTTTATAGCAGTCTAATAAACATTATATTTTTGTTCCTAGGATTCAGCAGGCTATATGCAAGTGTTGCTCGACCCCGGAGGAATACATTAATGAAAGTTACGTGTGATATTCAAATGATTGCACCATAAAGTTCACTTAGTTTCGATAATACCGACGTATGTACTCTAACGTGAGGGCTGACGTTACGTCACACCATAAGTTACCCTTTAAACGCCAGTGTTGTCGACGTGCCTGGTAAGCCAACGAAGTGGACATTGCTACTACACTTACAAAAACACATCGATACACCTCGCAACCCTTGGCTCAAAGCCATAAAGTACAGCATAGAAGTACTCGCTGACTGCTTCGCATGAAACCGACTCCCAAAACGCGTGGGATCTGCCGAATGTTTTCTGAATATAATTCAACTTTCTAGCGCAACAGTGAGGAGCTAGAAAACAATGAAGTCGTCAGTTTTCTGTAGAACACAATAGCTCTTCACAGTTCCGGACTCAGCTGTACGTGCAGAATTGTAAACGTACCCACGACTTACCGCCACTTCATGCACAGTACCAGCGCAATTAGGGCGAAAAATCTCACCATCTCCCCGTAAAGGGAACACCGAGTAGTATGCTAAGCAGCCATGAGTCGACTTAGATTTCTGTAAATATATTATTATCTTCATCACTGTTCATGGTCTTTCCATTCGAGGTTCCCCTGATGTTGACACTCGTCATATATGACTTGAAGCTCAGGGGAATGGTTCCCCTGATGTTGTTACTCGTCATATATGACTTTAAGCGCAGGGGAACGTTTCCCCTTGAGTATAACGGCCTTGTGGTCCGTAAAGTATAAAGTTAATGATTCTTGCTGCAAAGGTTGTAGCTTGAAGTTTGAGAATGCGATGTCAACGCGCCCGTTTCGCCCGTTTCGGCTGGGGCACTGGCTACACCGACGCGACGCCGGAGGGACAGGCCTCGTTCACAAGCTGCTTCGCATCTAAGGGTGCCTTGCATGATTTATGGCGTAGTGGGTACCTTGCATGAATGACGATAATTTCTGGCGCAGTGGGTACCTTGCATGATTTATGGCGTAGTGGGTACCTTGCATGATTTATACTAGAGCACGCACTGCAGTGGAGCGAGCGCTCTACCACACGTCCATATGTCAAGCAAACATCCCTTTCTGTCACCATGCGCGAGCTCTCCTCTCGTGCCAACACTTCGCTCTCACTTCGTCCTCTTCTTTCTTCCATACATCTAGTGGCACCTTTCTCTCAGGCAAACATTCCTTTCTGCACACCATGCGTGAGCTCTCCTCTCGTGCCAACACTTCGTTCTCTTCTTTCTTCCATACATCTAGTAGCACGCGGGGTACTGGTGACGCCATATCCACGAAGTGAATGATGATTGAGGAGCTGGCTCGGAGATATTCGGGTTTTGCCTGCGTTATTATCATCATCAAGGCTCTTGGAGAACAAGAGGAAGAAGACTTGTCTTTCGCGCGAGCGTGCGCATGCTATAGTTGGCTATGCTATATGTAGCGCACTTGTTACGCCGGGGGGGACAAGCCTCGTTCATAAGCTGCTTCGCATCTAAAACAACAAAGAACACTGGGCACACCAGGTACACTGGGACTTTAGGTACACTTTGCATCAGACGCCCCCGTGTGGCCGGAAACGCCGGGGGTCACTCCACGCGGCGCAGTTTAAAAGAAAAAGAAATATCTAAGAGCATCTGATTCTCCATTAGAGAGTTTGGGAACTGGGGAACCAAGACACTGGGTCACCAAGTTGAGTTGGGTAGGCTGCTCTTGCGTTCGGAGGATCAGCACAGCTTGCGAACAGGGTCAAACGCAAGCTGCGTTGGCGCAAACGCACGGGGCGCCACACGTGGTGAAATTAAAATCATGGGAGCCGCGGGCCATACAGCATCGTGGCCCGCGCGGCGTCTGCATAGTCTCGAGGTGACCCAAGACATTTTGGGGACCCACGCTAGTTTTCGATTTTTGGGTCTTGGGCCAACGTGAGCACAAGCGCGCAACAGCGACTTGGGTTCTGCGCGTGCGCCCTGGCGGCTCGAAAGCTCCTTGGTGCACCAAGCTTTTCGGGGCCCCAATTCTCAAACTCTACATTGTCGACACTTGCACCGCGTCGCTCAAGCACAAAGGCGTAACAGCTGCGACAGTTATTAGTTCACGCTTGCCCTGGGCATGCCTGTGCGTTGTTTTCGGACGTTCTTCTTTGTGCTTCTGCGGCGCGCTGCAAGTATCGAGCTGCTGCTTGTTCTTCGTGTGACATTGCAATTTCTTGCTATCGCATTCACTGGTTCGCCCTTCTGGCGAAACTGTGACTTTTTTTCTTTATTTTTTTTGTACCCGTGGTAACGGTTCCTAGTGCAAGGTAGCAGATTACATGCCCGTCTGGTTAGTCAACGATGGATGGATGGACGAAAGAACTTTATTGAGGTCCAATAGGTCGTGCTATACTCGCGGACAACTTTTCTTGGCACTGAAGGGAAAGCTACGGGGGCGGAGCTTCTGCACATGTACTTCTACGCGAGGTAGTCCGGTTTGGCGCGCGTCTCGTAACGCTGTGGAAAGCGATGGCTGCACGCAACCAGCGTTGCATACCGACACAGACACCGTATAGCGTTCGAGGTACACGTAAAAGGCGGGAATTTCTCACGCGTACAAAAATGCAAAGTGTCAACGTATAAAGTGAAATAAATAGAAATATATCGCTAGTGTGTACTGCTTCCTGTCTGAAGGAGCTGCATGTAGAAAATTCAGTTGTTGTTTTTATATCTCACGTAGAAAATACGGATGCTATTTTGGAACTACATTCATTGGCGGTAGGATACACGCGATTTGGTGCTGTAGCCTTCGCTTCAATGCCAAGAAAAGTTGTCCGCGAGCATAGTTTCCTAGCCCGAAGCGGGCCGCTCCAACGTTGGGACCGAAAGACCTAGCCTTTCGGCCGCTTCGCGGGCCCGTTGGACTGCGCATAATTGTCTCTCTAATGTCGGACTGCGCAGAGCTGCCTCCCACCGCTCTTCAGTGTTTTCCTTGACGCTGCGTAACGCGGAGCAACGCAAGAGCATATGAGTGAGATCTATGGTTTCGTGGCATTTGTGGCATGTTGTAGGAGTAGAGAACTCCGGATAAATCCTGTTAATTAACAGCGGATTCGGATAGGTTCTTGTTTGTAAGAGCCTCAGCGTAATGGCCTGTGCTCTATTTAGTTTACTGTGCGGAGGGGGGAAGACCCTGCGTCCTAGGTAGAAGTGCTTGGTTTGCTCGTTGTAAGAGAGGAGGTGATCCCTGCATTCTGAAACCTCGGCATCTTCTTGCCAAACGAGCATTCTTCAGCCTGATTTTTAGCTTTTTCTAGCAGGGCTTTGGCTCTGGCTTGCCTTCTGCTCACATTACGAATAGGGTGAACATTCCTTGGAATAGGCAGAACTGTTATATTCTTCCTCAGATCGTTGGGAATTTCTTTATGGTTGTTATCTATCGCTGCAATTGGTATATCAATCCGTGTGAGGATGAGCTCTCCTGATCGCGTGGTGGAGATTCTAATGAATTGGGTTTATCTTGTGCCTCTCCTATTTCTCCCAATGTATTGTGCATCCCGAGCTGCATGAGCTTTTGAGTCAAAGATGCTCTTCTTTTCAATTTGTCGTCATTCTGTGGCGGTTTAAGGGGCAGCGGTGCAGATCTCGATCACGCGCTAGTTTATACGTGGCCTCTGAGATCCGCTTCGGCAGGGCGACAAAGCACGAAGCCAAGGAATACACTTGTGCATACGAACGCCGGGGCGCGGGTGCCACTACCAGACACGTCAGTCAAGGATTAGGAGCACCTCCAATACTCCTTTCTTTGCTGCACCTGTGTTGAGCGCTTCTATAATGCCAGGTAGCTCATTATTTACCCTTCTCGGTAAACAAAACTTCTTCTGTAGTTGCCCTTCATTTCTTCTTTTTTTTTCGTTTTACGGGCCAACCTGTCAAGTTTGGTGTGTGTTTTCGCCACGCCCCCGTAATCGCGATGTTGCGTGCGCGTCGCATCATCGTCTGAGAAACACCGGCCTCACTTCGTGCCTGCTGCAGCGAAAAACGAGATAGCCTCTGGTACAATGTGTCGTATACAGAAGATGAATTTACTGTAGCGCCATGTTCGAGGAAGCGTCACCGTTCAGGATCCTGTTCCTGTTGACACACAATTGGACACACGCCAAGATCAATTGATATCGCTCGCGAAAGTTTGAAGGAAAAGCGAAAAGTCGTCGTAAACCTATTGCCACAAACATCAACGTGCTCGGTACGATTGAAGCGCCACTAGGTGAGGTGTTGACAAACCACAAAAACTCAAAACTCAATGTAATTTTTCTTCGAATATTTTTCATTTTCAGCGTGACAAAGTAACCTATAAGAATTTACGGATAATCTGGCACTTGGCTAAATAGTTCACTACGTAATTTTGTTGCTCGAGCGCCAGAAATCGGGGCATGTGCAGGCATTGTGCTAATTTGGGTCTGTGTTCATAGTTGGGCGCATTGTCAACGAAGCATCGCTCACTTTGTGCAGTGGTTTCGCGGGTATCTTCCGTAGGTAATTTATTTGCTCATGGGTTGATTATCGGCGTGACACTTCAGAGCAGCCAAACTACCTCACAGAATCTGTAGATAACGGTTCCTGTGACTGCAGACTGCTTTCGCTGGCGCACAGCCAGCATTCCTTAACCGTTCCTGACGGTGAAAGCGGCACGCTAAACGAAGAAACGCCGCGCCGTGTAAGGCTGCCAGGGTGATACTTTCACGGCTGCTGTCTCGATGCAGTGGTTTTCCTCGACTGGGCAACGTGAGCTCTAGAATTATTGTGGTGTTGTGAATGTCAGCTCATGTATCATATTTTTTTTTTATCTGCAAAGTAGTATGTTGGTGTGCACTGCAAGTACACTATTAGGCTAATAAAACAAGCTTGCTTCCAAAATCTTTCTTGGTGATCTTCCTTTTCTCTCGCACACGTCATTAGTGAGCCGCAAGGATGCAATAATATCGCGTAGTTATCAAAAGCCTGCAAAAGAGCAGCAAATAAAAAAAAGTCAATTTGGAGCATATAGCGCAATGCCGCGACGTTGCTGCCGCTTCCGCTTGTGACGTCATATTTTATTTATTTTTTCGCTTGCTTTTAGTGGTCCCCACGACACGTAGATGGTGACGGTGGCAACGATTCGCCATCTGCACGACACATGGTCTTCTATGGAAGTTTCGCTACCAGTTTAGAAATACCTTAGAGGCGCGTCGCAAGTGTACTGTTGAAAAAGAGCGTCCAAGTACTTTCAATATAAAACGAACGGAACTAAAACTAAAAGATTTATTGAACAAGAAAGGACATAAATGCAAGAAACAAGTGATCGACGCATGCGCGACAAGACAACTATTGTTAAAATGGCGATAAACTGTTGTCTTCCCTTTTTTTATTCGTTTGCGTGCGCTTAGATAAGTAAAAACATTCATTTCAACCAACTAGCCCAGTTGTCGAATCTCTTGCGCTTATAACGCATTGCATTCTCCTATACTCAGTATAGTCATTGTTTAATACTGAGGTAGCATAGAAACGCTAATTCACGTTAGCGTTTATAAAGCACGTTAGCGTTAGCGTTAACGCACGTCAGCGGACAACATTTCAGGCCGCGTGTACACATCACGCAGATCCATACTTTGCGGAAATTTAATGCCAATCTTGCGTTTTGGTGATCGCGGGATGCGGCCGCTGTAGAGCTGTTCCAGACGTTGATGAACGCGAGGAAAAAGCTGAAAGATGCCGTGCCGATGCAGGCTGAAAACACCGTTCCGGGAAGGACACTACCTGCAACAATACGCTTACGCATCACTTAGAAAGCTCTCCCAGGAGATTTACGTGGATTCATTCATTCATTCATTCATTCATTCATTCATCATTCATTCATTCATTCATTCATGCATTCATTCATTCGTTCGTTCGTTCGTTCGTTCGTTCGTTCGTTCGTTCGTTCGTTCGTTCGTTCGTTCGTTCGTTCGTTCGTTATGCTTATCGGTGCTTTTTTTGGGTGGATCCTGTGTATTGCTTGGGATGGAATGCAATAGATAGACATATAAACAGTACCATTCCAAGCGTTTTCGTACTTTTGTAGTCGTTTGCTTCAAGGATAAAACTGAAGCTTCACGTTCATTTTGCAGTACTTTTTATTGCGCAGGCTAGGCGTCAAGCTGTTTGGATAGGCAGCCGAACTACGCATTATAACCAGCTGAAGCATGGCGGCTTTTCAGGATTACTAAAGTTATGTGCGCCGTTGTGAGTTCGGCTCCATCGACAGTGCGTTGAACTCCCCCCAATCCCCGCGTTGCTGTTGACGTTAGTGACAGCCTGATGCTCTTTTAACACTACCATCTACATAAAATCACTCAATGTGATAGCACAACAGCGATGAGCTAGAAAATAACACTAAGGTCTTTATGACCATGCAACTCGATAGCACTTCGCAATTCCAGAGTCTTCTGCACGCCTGGAAACGTGAAAGAATCCACGACTTGCCAACACTTCATCCATAGTACCATTCAGCGTAATCAGGGTGAAGTCACATACGGACGGTCCTACGCTGCAGTATTGAAGAAAACGCATGGTTCCGCTCTACAGGCTAAAGTATAGTAGCACAGCCGCACGAGTGTAGATCGATTCAAAACTAGCGCAGACCAAATATTTTTCTACTAATACTGTTTGGACCGACAGAAGCAAGGAATTTAATGTTGGTGTAGTGCTTGCGTTTCTCGTTACTGGGTAGATCACATCAAGGGAAATCACGCGCGGTATCCTTCATTTGTTTGTGCGAATCGCTGACGCAGCTTTACGCACACATAAATCATCACACACTGTTTGGAAGAACGAGTGAAGCAAATCGACCGAACGTGTAATTCTAGTGCTTAGCGGTGACTGCACGACCGGAAGTGATGGCCAGAAAACTATCATCTTTTAACCATGGCCGCTCTTCGCCAAAAAACAAAAGAAAGAAAGAAAAAACGCCGCTGATTGCTTGAAGTGCGCTTAAATCACAGCGTGAAGGGTGAGCCGGCTTACAGCTGCCAGCAAAAGGGGCACAACGATTGCCTACCCTTCAAGGAAGGGGGAGGGGGGCATCTCCCCATTTAAAAGGAGTCACGTTTTAAGATATCTACTTTCTGTCTTCAATGGGGAACATTTTTCTCTTCACAGTAGTCACTTGTTCTTTTTGTGCTCTGTCGACAAATAGATTCGATGCTTCAAGTGGACTTTTGAATGGTCAGGAAGCTTTCCCATCTTTTTTTCAATTTTTTTTCTACTGGAGTAATTTTCTATTTGTATAGCATTCCCAATGCCTATAGTGACACTGAATCTTCTGTTTCGTAACGCCGGTGACCAGTACATATACATTTAGAAGATTACTTACGGCCAAATGTCATTAGAAAAAAGCTACATTCGTGCTGCCCTTTCTGCTTTGACAAGTGCAAGTTTACATGCTTTAAAGGGACGTGTATTTCACTCTTGCATTCAAAGCTATACCCGACACGTTGCAACATATCAGCAACGTCATTCTGGCGCCTTTGTGAGCTGAAACGTATGCCGGCGCCAGAAAAAAAGTAAAAAAGAAAAAAGAAAGAACTGTACTTAAGCTTCATGTGCTACAATGTTAGTGCAACAGCCGCACGCTAGAGGGGTGCAACGCAGTAAACAACACATTTTGCGTGTTTGAATTGAGCTGCCTTTCCAGCTACGCTTCTAGAACATCGTGACCCAACTGTTCATTTCCAATGAAGGCAAAGTCTGTAAAACACGATGCCTTCGCGAAAATGCATATAGGCGAGCATATTGCGAGTCGCACCTTCCGATTCGTCACCACGCGGCACCGCGCGCTAAGAAAGACCACGGGATTTTGTGTCTTCGGACGTAAAGCTTCAATTACACCGTATGTTTTGCAGCGATATCTGGAAGGGTTAGAACAAAAGGAGTCATATATTTAGGCGAGATTCGCAGGCCTGTCTGCCCGGGCGCGACATGAGAGAGGGTTCCGCAGCCAAAGCCAGACAAGAACGTGCGACTAGCCACCTGTCATCTAGCTCACCGTTAAAAAATGCTGGAAGGAACTTTCATCCCTTCGCGCCTGCTTGCGTTTCACGGCCCCACGAAACTTGGCGCGCACGCTCTAATGGGCGCAGACGAAGAGGAAAAGCGGCCGCTGGGCTCTCCAGATGCGTTTGAGATCCGTGGCCTTTGTTTCAAATCGTTATCTCAGTGAACGCGCTTTGATTAGCGCGCATTCTATTCATTACGACTTACAATACGCACTCACATGGGCTTCCATATTTTCGAGTGTGATGGCCAATGGTTCATAACGGTCCCTCGGGCACATGTGCGCATCGTTACACGAGTTTTTCAGTGACAGAGATAAGCCAGCGTATTGTTTTTCCAAGTTTTAAAGATCTGATGAGTGGGACACGTTTCCGGGTTGACGCTGCGGATGTCGTTAATGAGAGTGCCCTTACGTCTGCGCTACTCGCATGGCCACAGGATGACTGTCAGAGTGGAAGTGCGTGGTGTGATACTGACACCGCAACTCGCGGCTATCGCTGCGAGTTTAAAAACACTTGGAGCTGAGAGAGGACGATCCATCATTTACACGTTGTAACGACACGTATAAGCTGTCGTGTTCTTTCCATTGTTCACCGCTTCCTGTTTGGGTATACACATTAGTGTGCAAGTGTTGGTGAATGCTTGTGATTGTGTGTGTATCGTACGACAGATCACTTTGCATGCACGGCTCCAGCGGCAGTAATTATACTACTGCTTATACGCAGCCCTAAGAAACTTACGGGGTCTCTTCTGCGTTTGCGTAAGACGACTCGAAGGAGAAAGCCATTGTCTTCTTCTTCTTCTTAGTCAATGCAATGATCCCCCTCCCACATCCTCCTCTGTGAGCCCTTCACACCTAACGTGGTTTTGCACAGCTTCAAGGATCGGAGGCATTGCAAGATTTCTGCACCTCACCTGGTTTTGCACTGCTTCCGTGATCGGCACACCTTAGACCAAGCGACAGTGTGGTGTGATGACATCACAAGTGTTGGCCTTCGCTGATGTCATGACAGCGTCAGATGGTGACGTCATCGCGTGATTATGAGTCTTTGGATCACCCGTGCTGACGCCGACTTCGGAGGTGAATTTTCATGCATGGTGAGGCATTTAAGGTTTTCTCCTTAAAAGTGTGTCGATGTTTGTTTGAGTACACAACTGTGGACTTAAGGCTCGGATTCTTCCATGGACATATTTAGCTAAGTTTATCCAGCGCTGAAAAAAAAAAACACTCTCCGTTCCCACGACAACCTGTTTTCATACGGCAACTCTGCATTGTATATAGGCCATCTATGTTCTTCGTGCTGCATAGACTACCCAACCACCGCGGCAGTCGTTGGGTTATGGTGCTCGACTGCTTTCCC
Organism: Rhipicephalus sanguineus; assembly: GCF_013339695.2. Classification (NCBI taxonomy): domain Eukaryota; kingdom Metazoa; phylum Arthropoda; class Arachnida; order Ixodida; family Ixodidae; genus Rhipicephalus; species Rhipicephalus sanguineus. The sequence continues at coordinate 47,360,339 of NC_051186.1, read as the reverse complement.
GAAGGTCGCGAGATCGAATCCCGGCCGCATCGGTTGAATTTCGGTGGAAATGCTACAGGCCCGTGTGCTTTGATTGAGGGACACGTTAAAGAACCCCAGGTGTTCCATATATAATCGGAGTCCTCCACTACCGTGCTTCTGAAAATCATATCATGGCTTTTGGACGTAAAACCCAAACAATTATGACTATCAGTCGTCGCGACAAAGCTGTGCACGCAAACAGAATCACAAATCCGCTGAATATGATTGTCCATTTTATCCAGCACCATTACTACTTGCAGATGTTGAAAGCAGGATAACTGTTTGCAGGTCGTTTTCTATGAAAACCCCAAGAAACTAACTTCAAAACGTACTCAAAGCTAGAATTTACTCCTTTTTCCTCTTTGTGGGCTTGTACTCAAATGGAAAGTGGGACGAAACCCACTCTTGCTGATATGTTACCGTCACACATTGATTCTCTTATACCACGGTGCATTCTCCTATACACAGTATTGTAGTCTTCTTATACTGACGCTGCAGGGAAAAGCTAACGCCTTTAGGAAGCCTGTATACCTCAAGATGTAAGGCCGACGTGGAGGATTGTACACATAATGAAAATGGAACTGTTACGTCGGCTGCAACCATGAGTTTTCCCTCCTCCTCTCTAACTCTTCTCGCCCTCCCCCTTCCTCAGTGCAGGGTAGCCTACCGGGCTCAGCCCTGGTTAACCTTCCTGCGTTTCTTTTGTTATTATGCTCTATTCTCTACACTTTGTGAAAAATTAACGCCAAACTCATTTTTCGGTGATCGCGCGATGCGGCTTCTGTGGAGCCATTCCAGACGCTGATGAACGCAAGAAATTCGAAAGACGTCATGGCGGTGTCGGCTGAAAGCTGCGTTCTAAGGAAGGCGGCATACGCATCACTTGGAAAGCTCATAAAGGATATTTAGCATTCATTCATTCATTCATTCATTCATTCATTCATTCATTCATTCATTCATTCATTCATTCATTCATTCATTCGTTGTTATGCGCATCAGTGCTTATTTTGGTGGAACCCAAAGCAGGTGAAAGAAAATTGATCCTGCTTGGTGAAACCTGCCCCTTAATGAATTAGGAATTCGCATTAAGCGCTTAAACGGCACCATTTTTATCTTTGTATTCGTTTGCTTAAAGGGTAAAATTGAATCTTCATTTTCTTTTTGCACTGATTTTCATTATATAGGTTACGAATCGAGCTGTTCGGATAGGCAGCGGAACTGCGTAATGTAACCAGCTCGCACACGGCGGCTCATCGGTGTGACTTAGGGCTGGCGCAGTGAGCGCGTCCGGCTCCATCGACAGTCGTCGTGACGGACTGTGGTTTTCCGTCTAATTAGTTATTCCATAGTAGCATCTGTCAAAGACGTGCTGAGTACTTGGACCGTTGTGTAAAAACGTTTCATGTATATAGTGCTTGCACATTTGTACATGTTACTGTCCTTGATTACGACACTGTACCCAAGCGTTAGTTGCGTCCTATGATGAAATAAACTTTTTCTAAATACAATTCAACTTGCTAGCGCAACAGCGGGAGCTAGAAAACAATGAAGTCGTCAGTTTTCTGTAGAACACGATAGCTCTTCACAATTCCAGACTCAGCTGTACGTGTGGAATTGTAGAGGTGCCCACGCTTTACCGACACTTGGTCCACTGCACCAGTGCAATTAGGGCGAAATAACATTTGGAGCGTGTTACGCGCCGCACGATAGAAGAACGTTTCCGTCCAGCGCGTGGTTCCGCTCTACAGGCAAAGTTGTGGCAGCATATCCGCACATTTATACACCGATGCAAAACTACCCCAGACCGAAATTTTTTTTTTATTCCTATGATTCACAAGCTATATTGAAGCATTGTTCGACTCCGGAGGAATATATTAACAAAAGCTATATATGTTATTCACATTATTGCACCATAAAGTGCACTTAGTTTCCATAATACTGACGTATGTACGTGAGAGCTGTCGTTACGTTGCACCATAAGTTACCCTGTAAACGCCAGTGCTTTCGACTTGCCTGGTAAGCCCACGATGTGCACACATCTGCTACACTTACTGTAACCCGTCGATCCACCTCGTATGCTTGGCTCAAGGCCATATGATACATCATATAAGTACTCGCTGACTGCTGCGAATAAAACCGATTCCCACAACGCGTGGGATCTGCCGAATTTTTTATTATTTATTTTATTTGCATATTTCTTGATTTCTGGGTCCCGGAGAACGCTGATTTTTCGCTAACAACCAACGACGCCGACGCCGGAATTTCTGCGTAACGAGCTCTTTAACGCTATCGCGCTGAACGTGTGTCACCCGTATCCTGTCGGATCCCAAGGGTTTTTATTTTTTTAGTCCTTCGAACGCCACAATGACGAACTGGGCGCACCCCTCTGTAGAAAGTTTCACTGCAGGAAAGTGACCCAAGTCCGTAAAAAACTTCAATTCTGGCGCAAAATTCAAACATGAATACTTCGATCTCCATTTCATCTTCTATTAAATAACCTAAGCTTGCGAAATTAAGAACGCTGAAACAATAATTTATCGGGATAAACCAAGGAGGTTTAGAAAGAGTTTTTCTTGGTCCGAACATATTTTCAATTTTTTTGTTTTAGTGTCCCGCGAACAGCGCTGCATAGTATGGCTTTGTAATGATAATTTGCCTAGCACAGCTTTAGGCATATATTTGCTTTTCTAGAAGACGTTAGTTTAAAAGCTATAAAGCAATACTTAAGAATCTTAACATTGGATCTTCAGGACTTCATTGGTCAAAAGGTTTTTTAGATATGCAGGGAAATTTGGCAGGCTAACCAGGTTAAGTAGGGCGGCTTTTAGTGATTGCATACATTAGCACTGCTTCTAATTATTCAGCTGCGATAATAGTCGCCTATCTTCTTTCACAGTTTTCGCGACCCATGGGCGTCGCAGTACGCTTCTCAACTGAGGGATGGTGTTGCTGCACTGCTTCGATGCGCTGCTAGTGATCTATATTTATGTATAGTTGCCCTCATAGTCGATTGTTATGATCCTCTCCAAGTTCTTTCATCCTGTTGCTTATTGGTCTCTTTCGAACGTTCCGACCCATATGCATTCACTACTGTTTCAGCGTAACATCACCGCTATTGCCCCTATTCAATTCAAGAGGCGACGATGCTACACTAATATAGGTGCTTCTGATCCTTAGTTCGACCCGCTCGCTAAAGGGGTATGGCCTCGACCGTGACACGAGGTATCTGCTTGCTGGGATGACTAACAGCCCAGCAAACAGTAGCGTGTATCTACAAGAGGAAGCGTCCCCTGTTGCGTGCGGCGAGCAATATTGCTGCCTCATAGGGCATTTGTTATTGCAGAGTCGACGCGAGGGAGTTAGATATGAAAGAGGAACACATTGGTGTTCCCCTTCGAGGGCCGTTTCGAGCTTTAACCGAACAACGCGTGTCGGGCTACTTTCTGTCAGGATTTGGCCTGCCCAAAGCGTAATTGGGCTGTGCCGAACATTCTTTGTAAAAAGGTTCATACTTTCGTTTGCCGCTGTTCTTTCTGCTCTTTGCGTGGCGTTCTGCGTAAAAGCGTACTCAGAAATTATACGGAAACATTGTGGTTCTTCTGAGCTGCCAAAAAATGATGCATAAAAACAATGACACCTGCCCACACACATCTTCTGAACAGCTCCTTACCGATATGCCGAAATTCCAAGCTTACACACTGCTAGCTTGTGCGTCAGTGATGCATGAAGGAGGTTTGAGGTCAAGCCGTCAAATTATTTGTGATTAGTTTTAACTGAGTACAAGTTACAATGTGTTTACAATGTACAGGTGCCAACATGAGCATTGCTTTTCTCGGCATAATGTAAACAGTATACGCCACCCGATAATTGCGCATGTTCGATTATTGAGACCTGATAGCCCTGAATTGTCCGAGACACTGCATAAGCGACGCTATTCGGCTGAAGGCATCGCGTTGGTTAGGTCAGTACCGTCAGTGGTGAATCGTTGAGGAGGAAATTAAAACACAAACGAACGAATAAAAAATCGCCAGGCCTGCGCGGAACACGCAGCACAGTTACAGAGAAAGCTGGAATAGTGGTCTTTCAAGAGCCCATTGTAGACTCTCTTGGGCCAACTGATACAAGTGCACATGCAAGGTACCCACTACGACATAATCTATCGTAATTTTCGAGAAGTAGGGAAGCACCCAATATGGCATTTCGTCATTCTACAGAGAACCGTGGTACCCGCTAAACATGTGTAAGGCATTATGTGCACTTTGTTTGTGCTGTGGCTGATGAATCATGGCCGAGCCCTTTGTAATGGGTTGGAAGGATTTAACGACCGACTCGTTGCGCAATTCGCACTGTGTGGCGCCTGGTTGTTATTTTACTCTACTATCGCACTATAATACATATGTTAACGCGATTCCATGTCGGATATGACACCTGTACGGGGTCCTTTTTGCGAAGGAGCCAGCGTGAACTTGTGGTAGAACACTCTGCCACGCAGAGGGTCCGGGTTCAAATCCTACCGAATCCTAGTAACTTTTCTCTTATTTAATTTTTTTTCTTATTTCGCGCGATAGCTGTCACGATCACCGGCGGCGGCGGACAAGTACTGCGCCAAAAACGGCTGCCGTTGTGATCTCATAACAACTTTCGCTGCAAAACGCAGCATCCGACGCCGTAAACATGACACACAAAACGTCGTCCGGCGTTGCATATTCATCCTACATAAGCGTCTGATGCCTACACGAAATATAACAGGAGTATTGCCCAAAAGCTTACACCGCGGAGTCCTTAAAAGAAACATAACGCACACTGACAGTGTACCGCTTCCAACTTGAAAATGCTACCGACAGGAACCCTTGCCGGTGTGTTATAAGGCCAGTTTCCTAGCGTCCATTTTTACGTCATGGACGTATAGTGCTTCCTCGTTTACTAGGCAAGAGCGAACCATCCCTGCCATTTTACATCCTGGCATATCCTCGTCTTTCGCGAAGTGACCCCCCCCCCCTATATCGCACGCGTTTACGTTGCCAATAAATTTGCGAATTTTGTGTTTGTGGTGCATCCGTATGACGGAAGCAGCGGGCCCAGTTTCCACGCTCTGACGTCAGCACCAGAAAACGACGGTCGTTTCGTTGACGCGTTATTGCGTAGACGTCTGCCGCGTTTTAACGCTCTGGGAACCTCGGTCGTAATTGAGAAATGATGGGTCACTCATGCTGCCCCTCCTTTGACTCGGGCGCAGTTGGTATACCTCTATAAGCGCTTACCGTCTAATCGTCAAAATAATAGCCAAACACAAACAAAAGTTTCTCGCATCAAGCGAGACCTTACAGGCGGTAATAAATACGTACGTTTAACGACTAGCCGGAGCCTTAGTTTAGCTGGAGGCACGTGCAATATAGCTTGGAAGCTGACAGCTGTAAACGAAAGCCGAAAACAGTACATAGAAAAGTATTCGCGGGGTGACTGAGACCCACAGGAATTGACAATGAAATGGCGAATTTGGTAGACCTGAATGCCCCCCCCCCCCTGGGTATACGCTTTCGTTGTTCCCACTAAGGTAAAGCACAAACATCGCAGACTGACACTTTGGAAGAAATGTTTACAGTTTCGCATATATAGCGAAGAAGATTGTCCGTCGAAACTACATCGCTTGTGCTTATTGGCTAAATTGTTTTTGTCGTATACACTGAAACGTCTAAAAAGTTGCAAAGAGACATTTCCGGGAGGCAAAAGTTCAGTACGTAATAAAGCAGGACTCTCGAAGGCGTAGCTCTTGACAAATGCACTGTATCAAGTCAGTTTAAGTTTGCACGAGATGATAGTTGAAAGTCTCAGTTAACTCAATCGAAGGTTGTCTCAACTCAGTTGAATTGACACATCAGCGGCTAATGTGGTACGCTGTCAAGCTCGTGGACACGATTTCGACTGCCAGCCACGGCTGCCGCGTTCCGATGGAGGCGCAGTGGAGAAACACCCGTGCATTTAGATCTATGTGCAGGTTAAAGAACCCAAGATGGTCAAACTTAATCCAGAGTTCCCCACAGTGGCGTGACTAGTGATCCTACTTTGGTTTTGGCAAGTAAAAACCCGGAATTTAATTAACATTCCATTGAAACTTGGTCACCACACCCGAATAATCGACTCAAGAAGACGAGCTTTCGGGCAATTAACACTTAACCCCCTGGTGATTTGGATACGCTTGCGAAATGAGGAAGAACTGTCGGTTTTATTAGCTCAAGTACAAAACAAATAGCTGTCAAGCCAACGCAACGAATGTTCACTTAATATAGCTCAATTACAATAAGACTTAGCAGGAACAGCATGCCTCACTGCCAGCCTCCCACATTGTTCGAAGACCGTTGTTTGAGCGGATGCCACCGAAGCTTCTATTCTCATCGTCCGGTCAGCCACCATATTACCGACGCCAACACGGCCTGCGCCTTTTGCAAGCACAAAGGGATGGGGAGGAAAAAAAGCCTATTCCTCTGTCTCCGGTAGCTTGCTGTTACCATCTGAAGATGTTTGAGCAACCCAACGGAAAGCAGTGGCGATGGTGGTTGCGCTTAGCCCTTGATAAATTACCACGCTCCTCGCACTTGACTCTTCGCAAGGTCGCGAAACTTCTTTCCCCACGCACCTTCGATTGCCACCGCGCCCTCTTCGTAGCCACACATGGTATAACGCCGAAACGTCCTCTTAGCCGAAACGTCCTCATTGAGCTCTGGCTTCCAGAGACCTAACAAACAACATCTGTTCTCCCCTCCCCTTTATCCGTTTCGCGCAATTTAGCTCAGCTCCGATGAGAGTTCTCACTTACTCAGCGCCGTTCCGCGTACGGTTCCACGGTTCCCTGAATGCCGACGCCTTCCTGACTTTGGATACGGGACTATCCTCACGAGACAGACGCGTACTACCGGTCGCTCTCCGTAGCTGTTCGAAATCCTTGTTGTTGCCTTTCTTTATGGCAGTCTTTTTGCGAGTAGCAACTGTGGGGAGAAACCGCTGGGGAGGAACCACTTTATGGAGGTCCATAAAGTGCCACAAAAGGTACTGACAGTTTACAAGCTTTATATTCGGCTGTCGCAAACTTGCAAGGCTCAAAACAAATCCCAAGTTTTCCTAACTGCTTTTGGTGTTTCCACAGTTACTGGTGACCTGACAACAAACACGACCTTCATTAGATCAATGTGACTCCGCTCCTACGATGCGCCAGGTGATGAAAAGTTTGCCACACCGCTTTTATGGAACCTTATCGGAATGTTAAAGAACATTGCTCTGCTAGCGAATTCGCCAAAGCAATGCTGTCGACAGCAGACGGCTCGCCACTAGGCTGTGCAGATGACAATTTCGGCACGCGCTCTCGTGGTGAGTATATTTTTTCTCACGGGGGTACTTATCTACCTAGACCGGTGCGTAGACCCGAGTTATAAAGATTGCGTAGCTCGCAAACAAAAAAGCAAACACTGGAGAGGCAATGGCGACGCGGTACAGCAGCCGGCCACTCACCTTTGCAGTTGTTCACTGACGTGGACCAATGCTCGTCGCGTCGAAGCCTTCCAGACAGCGTACAAGGCAGTGCAGAAAGAAGTTTGAAGGTAGCAGATTGCGAACTGCTAACTGGAGTAGACGCTCGTTGAGCTATGGCACACGTAAGGAGAGGACACGGTGTAGGATATCAAATCTCTAGGCGAGGGCTTTCGAGAGGCAGGACCGACCAGGTAAAGTAGCAACATGCCCCGTCAGTCCAGTGACGGCAGCGCCTTTCTGTCGGAGGTATACGGCGAAGCATCGAGACAGGAAACGTTTTATCGCACGTTACCATGGCAAATGGCGCGTCGAGAGAAGACCGAATTTGACGACAACTCAGCTCGTCTGACCAGATCTGCCGGGCGCCCGTGACGCAGCCGTTTTCGTGTGTCTATACCACTGACCTACTTTCGCAGCGCGGCAGAGACGTTTCGGCTTTGCCCGCGAAGTGCCGGCTGCCATAGCAACTGGAGATAAAACCTTTCCCGTGTTGGAAATTTCGTCACAAAGTTGGTAGACATCGGCTACCATCACCGGACAGATGGGCGCGCGCCATTGCTTACTTTATCTGGTCGATCGCGCCTTGCAAGCAAGTCGAGATGTGTGTCTTGCACCATGGTCGCCAGGGAAGCGTGGACAGGTTCGTCGACACCGTTCGTGTCAACTTCGTCGTTAACAAGTGAGTACGTTCAATTCTCAGTTGCATTTTAAAGGGGTATTAAACCGAAAAATGTCATATGAGATCCATTTTTAAGCAATCATATTGCAGTACCGAAAATACCACTCTCGTCACGATGACAGGTTGCGCCCGCCGTGGTAGCCTAGCACGTTAGGTGTAGCGGTGCTTAATTTGAGGGCAGTGGGTTCGATTCGCATCCACGGCGGACGCATGTCGACGGGGGCGATGTGTAAAGAACACCCGTGCGCGTATACGTTAAAAAAGCCCACGCGTCGAAATTGATGATAATGTGTCACTGGCGTGACACATCATCATATCGCGGTTTCGGCACGTGAAACCCTATCGATTATTAGGCAGTTTTAGAATACCGTACGCAAAGCTTTACGTTAGCGTTTGGCGCCACTGCGCATGCGTCGTACGCTATCCTCATGCGGGCCTCCGTTAAGTGACAGAAATAGCGGGTTACTGCAACGAACGCTATCTTTGCGTACGCTATTCTAAAACTATGATTACAGGAGAGGTAACAAAAGACAAAAGACTTAAAAGAAAATGAACGCAAACCAAGCTTACGTATAGCGACCGACCCCTTAAATAAGAGCGCGACGTTGCCGAAACGTCACAGTTTCTTGCTACCTCCGTTCGGGCGTAGTTAAATAGGCTTATCGGTAAAAAACGGCCAACTTTTCATAGTATGTTAACTTAAAACTGTAATTAGCATTAACCAAGAGCGCGAGAACAACGTAGACAAGAAGACAAGGATGAATACCACAGTGCTCTGGTGCAACCTTACGGACTCATATCTGACTGGTACGTGTGATGCGATTGCTTTGTAAAGTCAGATTTGTATTTTTGAAAACGAGATTGTTTCAGCTTCCCGCATGTTCACGGTCAAATTTTGTTAGTTGGGTCAGCTTTGGTATTTTAAAAAGGCTCCCCTTTTGTGTTTTGAGCATCGCTGCGTCTTTGTTTCTTCGACGCTCCATATTTGCCCCCACTTACTTTTCTTTTTTTCTTTTTTTTTGTCAACTCGAACAGAGCCCATTATACTGAACCCCGCCGTTCATAGAGAGAGAGATAGAATAAGAATAAAGGAAAGGCGGGGAGGTTAACTAGGGCTGAGCCCGGTAGGCTACCCTGCACTGGGGAAGGGGGAAGGAAAGTTAGAGAGGAGGAAAGAAAAGTCACTCTTTCAGCCGACGTAACAGTTCCGCGTTTGACATTACAAACGGCGAATCCTTGAGAAAACGCAGCAGCGCTTTCGTTGCCTTTCGGAACTGTGATGGGCAGCCCCATGGTCCCAATATTTTCGCGACAGTGAAAGCGCTTCCGTCCATTTGATTTGGAGCATACAAACAATGATACGCGCTTGCCAGGTATGCAAATTTTGAGACTCGTACAAAGACGCTCCCTGTTGCAGAAGAACTTGGACCGTAAATGTTGAGAGGAACCACGGACCCACTTGGTATGTTGGCCGTCGTTTGCGTCATGACCAATTCCCAACAGGCGACATTTTTATAGCGACAGCCATAAAAAAACTCACGGGGTCTCTTACTGCATTCGTCCCAAGACGACTCGAAAGTGAAAGCCCTTCGCTTCTTCTTTTTCTATTCAGTCGAAGTGCTGACCCACCTCCCCCTCTTAGAGCTTTGTGCACCTAACGTGGTTTTGCACAGCTTCAAGGATCGGAGGAACTGAAAGCTTTCTTCACCTCACTTGGTTTTGCGCTGCTTTCCGTGATCGGGACACCTTGGACAAAACGACAGTGTGATGAGATGACATTACAAGTTTTGGCCTTCGCTGACGTCATGACAGCGTCAGACGGTACGTCATCGCGTGATGATGAGTTTTTACATCACCCGTGCTGACGCCGACGTCGGCGGTCAATTTTCGTGCATGATGAGGCTTTCTCCTTAAAAGTGTGTCGATGTCTGTTTGAGTACACAACTGCGGACTCACGGCTCAGATTCTTCCATGGACATATTTGTCCAAGTTTATCCAGCGCTGAAAAAAAGAACACTCTCCGTTCACACGAAAACCTTTATAAGGCAACTCTCCGTTCTACATTGGCCATCTATGTTCTTCGTGCTGCATAGACCACCCAACCACCGCAGTAGTCTATGGGTTATGGCGCTCGACTGCTTTCCCGAAGGTCGCGAGATCGAATCCCGGCTGCGGCGGCTGCATTTCGGTAGAAATGCTACAGGCCAGTGTGCTTTGATTTAGGCACACGTTAAAGAACCCCAGTTCGTCTATATATAACCGGAGTCCTCCACTACGGCGCCTCTCGAAATCATATCGTGGCTTTGGGACGTAAAACCGAAACATTTATTAGGCGCTTTTAGCCATAGAGTTTCCTACAATACTTACTAGAGGGAACTCTGGCGCTAGTGTCTATGGGAGCTGCAACGCATGACGCTTCAGCCAGCATGGGAATGATGGGTAGTACGCAAATTTGTCTAAACTTCGTTCTTTCGGCTCCGTTTGGCTCCGCGTCGGCTGCATCCGCTTTGTCGCAAAACTAAATTCAGCAAAAGTCAGCAGTTCCACTTCACCACTTTAACTTTTTTAGGCTAACCAAATCAAACCTGGTCACGAAGTTCACAACGGTCTATTCTTTTATCCGAAACGAACGCCAAAACACAGCAATAAACAAAGCCACAAGTACGTTTGAAGACGCAAGCACGAAGACTAGGCAAATTTGTGTACTACCCATCATTCCCATGGTAGCTGAACGATCGCAGCGCCAGAGTCCCCTCTACTTAATTTTAGGAAATGGAAACTCTATGCTTTTAGCTTACCGATTCTGCGGTCCGTTCCCCGTTCCACTCAAACGTTCAACGTTCCCGGAGCGCTACGCGCGTTGTTGGTTTTAGCCAAGCGTCTTTCGGTCAAGGCAAGCGGGACGCCGCCTGTGCATCAAAGTCAAAAGTACGTTGAAAATGAATATAAAACCTGTACTTGTCTTGCAGCAAGAAAGGAAATTCTGTTTTAAAACAGTGTGAATTCATTTATTTTCGCGTTAGGGTGGTGCTTGACTCATCAGCCTTTTTATTTTATTGTTTTTGTCACCTTGGCTTGGCGCTGGACTGCAATATAAGCTACAAATAACCAATCTTATGTGCATGGTGTCTTCATGCTGTTAGGTATACATTGTGCTCGCCCAAGTTCCGCTGTGTTCTCCTGTACCCTTTGTGTATAGCGAGTACTCGTAGACTGAAGGCTGCATTGCTCATACCGGATACAATCCACACAGCCCAAAGGTAGCTTTGTTCGGAGTGCATAATACTTCGTGCAACAACAGTCCTTATTTAACAACAGCCTGTTGTGTGACTTATTGCGTTAATTACACTAAGCAGCTACGATATAAACACTTGAACCCATTTTGTTAACTGCTGAGATACAGCAGGCCCGGCATTTTCTGCCTGAACTGCACATGCATCCATGTAGAAGGGTATTCCATTTCGTTAAAAGCTGAGCAGCTGCTTATGTTACAGAAATAAATATTTGCATTCGAAAATATTGGATTGGCGATGCTGGAAAAGGCTCATTTTCTGCTCCAAAGCGGGGTTTTATCTGCTGCAGAGGTTGGACTAAAATTGCTTCGATCGATGACATTACTGAAAGTGGGAGTGAACCCGAAGATGCAAAGGTGTTGTTTTCTTTATTGTGAACAAGGGTACAGATACGGTGACGGTGCGGCACAAATGCCTGGACATCATCTGGCTCTTGTACAGTGGTTTCATCTTGTCTGTTGTCCACCGGCACTGCAGTGTCACCACTCCCTTGCACTGTTGGATCAGGTTCCTCATCTCCAGTCATTCCCAAGAGGAGTGATGCCGGTGACTGCATGATTTTCTGCAGCAAAATAGAGGAGAATGCGGTGAAATTAAAAAAAAAATCTTACCCAGAGGAAGACTATTGCAAATAAGCGTTGAAATCTCGCAATGAGGATATCACTTTCGGTACACCATACTTCTCGTCCTGTGTGGAGCTGCTCTGAAAATTTAGGTTGCGCATAACCCATTAGGCTGGTATTGAGTTTGACGAACATTGAGAAAAGCAAGCATGAACAATGTCTACGCACTTGCTTGTCCCCCTTTCTCACGGCGCTTCAAAAAACAGAAATTTAGATTAAGAGTGCTTTCGACTCTCTGAACACTGTTACGAACAGGCACCACGAAATGGGAAGCAAAACGCAATGCTCACATAACAGCACACAGCCATGAGCATGGAGTCAGCACTACGACACTGAAACACATTTATGAGAACAACACAACGTTAGCAGTTTTTCGCAAGAATAGAACATCAACATGACATCACAGATCGCCAAATTCTTTGGAGTCACTATGTTGTCCTATAACATCACGTCACATTACGAATTCATCAAATAGCACCGCCCATTTGCATTGCCTCCGTGATCGGTGCGCCAATCACGGAGGCAATGCAACGCAGTATGGACGCTTACCCCCGTATTCAGAAGCGCTTGAACTTAGACACCGCTTTCAAGGCAGCACAAACGCGTTTCAAACGCGCGGCCCTGTGGCGCGTTTCCTTGTGGCAAGTTAATTTAAAGAGCGTTTCGGAATAGGTGGGAGAGTGGCTGCTGTTAAAAACTAAGCTGTTACTATTGTACATGAAATCGCTTACTTGCGAAGGTTTGCGGAGTCCTGTTGATGGAAGTACCAAAGAAGCAGCTCGAGACGTTCCTTTAATTATGGCTCGAAGTGCCAGCTCTCGATGTATCGCTGCAATGACATTTCTTAGAACGTCATCCCAGATGCGCCGATTTTCAAAGGGATTGGCGGCGACGACTTCTCGGAGAAGGCACAGATCCTCGTGTATCCTAAATGCCGTCGGGTCATGCGTGTTGACCGAACAACCGCTATGTTTTCCGAGCAGCGCGGACTCGCAGCACAAGAGGCTGCCATTTTGGTTGTTTATCCTCGTGTCACGTGATCCCTCGCTAAAAGCGCCTATTATCAGTCATAATGACATAACTGTGTACGCAAACACAATCACAAACCCGCTAAAAATTATTGCCGATATTCTTCAGCACCATTATTACTTGCAGAAGGTGAAAGCAGGATGACTGTTTGCGGGTCGTTTTCTACAAACACCCCCGAGAACCAACTTGCAAACGTACTCAAAGCTAGAATTAACTTCTTTCTCCTATTTGTAGGCCTGTACTCAAATGGAAAGTGGGACGAAACCTGCTCTTGGCGATGTGTTATCGTTACACATTATTTATCTTGTACCGCAGTGTATTCTCCTATACTCAGTATAGTAGTAATCCTATAGTGAGGCTGCAGGAAAACGCTAACGCATTCAGGAGCCCAGTATAGGACAAGATGTAAGGCCGACGTGGAGGATTGTAAACATAGTGAAAATGGAACTGCAACGTGAGTTTTCTCTCCTCCTCTATAACTTTTCTCCCTCCTCCCCCTTCCCCAGTGACCTACCGGGCTCAGCCCTAGTTAACCTCCCTGCCTTTCTTTTGTTCTTGTTCTTATTCTTTATCCTCTACACTTTGTGAACAAATAATGCCAAACTCACTTTTTGGTGATCGCAGGATGCGGCTGCTGTGGAGCCGTTCCAGACGGTGATGAACGAAAGCAAGTTGAAAGACGCAATGCCGGTGCCGGCTGAAAACTGCGTTCTAGGGAAGGCCGCAACCTACAATAAAGCTCTACGCTTCGAAAGCTCTCAAAGGAGATTTCTGCTGATTATTTATGATTAATTAATTTTTTAATTGTTATGCGTATCAGTGCTAACCCAAAGGATATGAAAAAAAATTGATTCTGCTTCGCGGACCTTGCCCGTTGCTTGATGAGGAATTCGTAGTAAGCGTTTAAGCAGCACAAGTTTGATCTCTCTTTACTTTGTATTCGTTTGCTTAAAGGGTAAAGTTGAAACTTCATTTTATTTTTGTAGTGCTTTTCATTGTGCAGGTTACGAGTCGAGCTGCTTGGATAGGCAGTTGAACTGCGCAATGTAGCCAGCTCCCACACGGCGGCTTTTCGGTGTGACTTAGGGGAAGAGCGCTGTGCGCGTTTGGCTCCATGGACAGGTGGAATTCCTGTAGTGTTTGTTAGCGCAGCAGTGATGAGCTTGAAAGCAAAGATCTCGTCATTTTTCCGCAGAACACGATAGCTCTTGAAAATTCCAGACCCAGCTGCACGTGTGGAATTGTAGAGGTACCCACCACTTTCTGACACTTCATCCACAGTACCATAGAGTTAATATACTGACTCTAGAGGAAAAGCTCCCCATAGAGCCCATGCATTGAAACCTATAACCGCATGTGTTCCGCCATGATGGAACAAAACGATCGTTGCCAGCGTTGCCAGACCCTGAGACGCTCGCTATATTTGACGGCAGTAATCAGTTCTAATCTACCAACCTAAGCCAGCTACGCGCTGTTCAGAGAACATCAGCTGTGTTTTGATGCGTGAAGCCGTGTGTTATTGAACGGTTGTCTGTGCAGCTGGTCCGGTTGCTAACAGTTAAAATTTCCACCTGTTTGTGCATGGTTTTTACTAGGCACTCCCTACCAAAGTTTCTCCGTTCGCTGGCACAAAGTTCACTCGACAGATTCGCAGCTCGAAGCAAAGTCCGTAGGCCGTGGTCGCGCGCTGATTCGACTTTCAATGGCGAGACACCTGTATCCACATTCTTTTTCAACTCATTGCTGCCGTACTTCAGCGCAGAGAGCCGTAAAGCAGAAAAATGTCGATTGCAGCATGCAGCGGCGAATGTGAGTGAGACATCTCCCGAAAGCTTCAATCGAAACTAAAGTTACACGGCCCACGAAGCTTTATCGCCGTTAAAAAGTCTAAAAAAAATCGGTTGCGACTAGTTCATACATAGCTTTAAGGGCTTGTCTCATCTCTTCTTTGCCGTCCGTCCTGGTTTGCACAAAGTTTTCAGCTTCAAAGAAAAAAGGGCTGTCACATGAAGTTGAGTGGTATGCGGCGACAGAAAACGCACACAACGGGACACTATGACAACTACGAGATACACGACGCGGACGAAGTTTCAGGGGCTTTAACACGACGCGCAAACCGGCGCAATCGGCCGCAAGCACACCAAGCACACACTCGCGTACGAGCGCTCGCGGGTGTTGATATGGTGGTGCCATCTAGTTAACCAGCCTGCAAAAGCTCCTTTCCGCGCGCAGGAAATTGCATAAATAGCCGTCGTATTCTTTCGTAGAAGTATTCAAAATAAACACAAAACAATATCCGCAAGTTTTTAATTGTGCAGATGCTTCTTTAGGATTGATATGTGATGGCAAGAATGACAACGTTCCAAGATGTCAGCGTTCTTGTGGTTATAGGTCTCGCGGCCCAGCTTTTCCTCTAGAGTCAGTATATTAACTCTATGCACAGTACCTATAGTCGGGTACAACTTTAGAAAAAAGGAGAGGCCCCGCCCATATGACCGAAGCGCGGCAGCCGATTGCCTCCGCGGCAAAGAAATAGTCCCGCTTCTTCTCCTTGAGCGGACGCACCGGCCGTCCGGCTCGTGACGTCAGTCTAGAGCGCGCGCCCATTGGTGGAAGCGCGTGTGCATCCGCCTTTGAGGTGCAAATGCCGCTTTTTTCTAAAGTTGTACCCGACTATAGGCAATTAGGGCGAAATACCATTCGGAGGTTATTACGCCGCACGAGTGAACAATGTTTCGGTCCAGCGCACAGTTCCGCTCTGCAGGCAAAGTTAGGGCAGCACATCCGCACAGTTGTACACCGAAGAAAAATTGCCGTAGAAAAAATATTTGTCTACTAATACAGTTTGGATCGATAGGACGGGAGTTCACGATTAGAGTTGTTGGGGTTCTATGTTTCGAAACGACGATATGGTTATGAGGGAGGCCGTAATGGAGGGCTCCGGAAATTTTTTACTATCTGGTATTGCTAATGTGAGCTATGTACACGGGGATTAAGGACTTCGCCTCCATCGAAATGCGGTCGCCGCCGCCGGGATTCGATCCCGCGACGTTCGTGTCAGCAGTCGAGCATCATTACCGCTAGACTGCCGTGGCAGGGTTCGACGATACATAAGCACAAAATGATTTCAAGGGGAGTTCGCTCGGCAAGGCTGACTGCGCGATCTAACGCATGCGCAGTGTCGTGGAAGAGAGGGAAAGCGCTTGACTTCGACGGCTGCTTCATTACTTGGGAGTTCAGAAAACAGCCGACACTAGAGTGACGCTCTAAGTCTCCCACCATGCACTCGCCACAGCATTAGTCACTGCTTTTCCTCGGCATTCTCGTAGTCATCATTATAATTTTTGGAGTTGACAACCGCGCTCTCACAGGAATGAAAGCCCTAGGGTCCTTGCCTACCCGGTCTCCAACACTAGCGGCTTTGAGGGCGTTGTTACGGTTTCTTCGAGCAACCGGACTTAATGAAAAACTGTGACGTTTTGCAAACAATGTTGCTGTGTAATACTTGGACGGTGCTACGGTCGTGACTTTGGTTTGTTTGTCGTCTATTGTCACAGGCTCCACTTTCATCCTTTTACATACCCTTTCCTTTTCCGAAGTACAGGGTAGCGAACCGCAGGCTTCTTCTGGTTAACCACCCTGTCTTTCCTTCATCCTCCTCTCTGTCTCTCTATTTAACATACCAAAACTACGATAAGGTTTTGAGGGACGACATAGTGGAGGGTTCCGGAAATTACGACCACCTGAAGTTCTTTAACATGTGCCTCGCTCACAGTCGTTCTAGCTCCCATAGACAATAGACTGGTGACGGCGGTAACCATTTTGGAACGTCATCCTGAAAGTTCATCGCGGATGAAGGCGATGAAGGCATTGCTCAAATTCTTGAAGGCAACAGACTTGCACCGGTGGTTATAGACCAATGGCATATTCCGACGGTGAGCTGTGTGAACTTGTACGTGTGTGCTCCCCCTCCCTTCTTTGCCTCTGCCTCTAACCTTCCAAACTGTCCCCTCCCTTTCTGCAGGGCGACGTAGCACGCCAGTTTTTCTTGACTGCTTAACATCCTTGCCTTTCTTCTCTTTCTCCCGTTCCTTTCTAAATCTGAATCCACGGGACTCTAGCATTTCTCATCCACCAAAATGCGGCCGTCGCGGCCTGGATTCGATCCCGCGACCTTCGACTCAGCTGTCGAGCACCATAACCAGAAGACCAACGCGATGGCATATGTTCACGTTCTTAGCCTTATGTATTTGTTGTTGTTTTTTTTTTTTCATTTGTATCTTGTCCTCGCCACTTGCGCAACGCAATAACTACGCCGTACGAGAGGGTACCCAAAGGTAACCGGAACAGGGCTGCGTTGGGCGGAGCTACCGTAGTACGCACTTCTCCCGCCAGGCGAGCATCGTGACACACCTTTCGAGCAATTGCACAGGGTGGGTTGTCCCAGGAAGCTTTTGTCTGGGTACAGTTGTCAAGGGAAAAATGACGGAAAGGAAAGAATTTCATGATTTAAAACAAACTGTATTAAAGAGAAAACGCAACAGAACGCTACATGACGTTCATTTGGCTACCTAGCGATCCGTCCCAGATCGTGCCTCGGAGCTAACTGACTTGCCAGGTGGCACCCGGTCGTGGCATCTGGTGGAGATAAATTTTGAGTCCACACGGGGATCACACCACTGCAGGCAGCGAGCAGGCAGTATACACTGGTAGATAACACGGAATTAGAACGTACGTCTTTCGGCGGTGATTCGACGTGTCGCACGGGAGACAGAAACACAGCCCCACGGGCGGCGCGAAACCAAGAAAAGCCACACACATGGAGCGGCAGTGCTCCGAAAGTGACACAGTGATTTTTTTTCTTTTCATGAAATCAGATTCACGCGCTCGGCCTTTTACAGCAGAGCTGTTATGCTAGAAGATGTGCCGTGTGTTGTAGATGGAAAATTATCATCATCATGAACCGGCACGCGCGCTCTTCCTCGACATCTTCTTCGCTCCCAGAACACCTGCGCAGAGTTATCCGGTGTCGGATGCAATAACTCTGATGGGCAAGAGAACTTGTACAGAGAGAGAGGAAGAAAAAAACAGAAAGCGAGAAATTCTAGGCGAAAAAATTTCTTGGCGAGCCGAGATTCGAACCAGCGTACCCACGATCCAAAGGCTAGCGTCCTAACCACTCGGCTATCAAGCGAGCTATCAGAGTACAGCATAGCCTTGTGAAGTATAGTATAGCAAGAGAGTGGAAATGAGAATTGAGTGTGAGAAGGAGAGATGTGCGGCTGAGGAGGAGGAGGAAGAGGAGGAGGGTAGAAAGTAAACCATACGTGGCATGATAAATGATACGTGGCAACATGAAATGACAAGTGATCTCAATGAGAGATGAGATTGCTTTATCACAAACGGCTAATCACCGACAAGCTCATGATCGAGAGAGCATCAATTACCGGAAAACGGCGCGTACAAATACTCATGTGATTGGCGTACCTTCGAGAGCCTTATTTGTGCACATCTGCATTTTTATACACTCGTGGACGCCGTTGTTTCTTTTTTTTTTTTCGCAGTCGCACTAACGACGCTATTTTCTCAGGCATAAAAGTTTCGCTTAAAAAGTTTTTCCATGTGCGTATTTTTGTTTTCAGGCATTACCTTATTCGGCTTTCATGCTTATGAAGTTCTCTTTCGTTGACTTTCGGAGAACGCTTTTTTTTTTCAACAAATGCAAAGTAATAATATATGAGCTCTTCGCAACGACTGGTTTAACAGTGCGAAAGCGGTGGCTAATTTGCATGAAGTTCGTGAGCATGATGTTGACCATCCGTGACGCCCTGCGTATGCTAATCATTCCATCCCAAAAGCATTTTGCTTGCTTCTCACGACGTTGCTGTTTGTTTTTTACTCCGAAGTCGTTGCACTTAAATTTGATTCCCATCGCAGATAAATACCCATCATCTATTGCGCAGTTATTCTCTCCCTGCACGTTGTACAAGTCGCGTCACCGTTAATGCACACTGAGACCACAAGTCGGTATCATCAGATACGGTGGAGTGAAATACCCGTATCAGTGTCAGCGACCCAGGAAACATGACGCATCCACTAATGACGGCGCGTTGGTTTCTCAGCCCATCAAGCGAAGCGTCGGCCAAGTAATTTATTCTATTCGCTTCTTCGTTTCGCAAGTGCTCAAAGTGTAACTGATTACTCGAGGTTCATATTAATTACCGCTCACAGTTGACAACGTAGCTAGTTCTTTTATCTGATAGCCGCAGTGTGTATACGCAAGAATAATCGAAGCGCCCAAGTGCGCTCGTGTTGTCATTAAGTATGCAGATTTATGGAACGAAGCTGAATTGCTCGCCTCATGTGCAAAACACATTTTCTGTGGCGTGTCTTTAGGACTCAATGAATGCCTCTGTCTCTCATTCTATGATAGTGTGTGAATGCAGCTATGCACAGTTTGTTTATTTATGCCAGTATCCGCACATATAAAAACTCGCCGAGTCGCTTATGCATTCGCCTGTAGGACGACACGAAGGCGAAAGCCATCTTCTTTTTCTTCTCTGTTGATGTACCAGTCCTTCGTAGTAATATTGTGGCTTTTTGTGCGCGAGAACACAAAAGTATAATATAGTGCCGGTGACGGACATAGATAGCTCACGAGTGGTTAGCGATCTACGAATGCGCATTCGGTTTCGTTAACTTAGGCCTGTCACTAATATGGGGAAATGGACATCCCCCAAACATGATCATTCGGTTCAGGCCTACCTCACTAAAACAACCCTTAGAAATTGCAGTCTGTTGGAAGACAGGATATTATTCGAGAAACACAAGGTTTTCTGATGCAGAGAGAAAAGAAGAAACTGAGCCTGCCGTGCGTGCACTTCGCTTCAACGAGAATAACGCAGGATGGTAATTGCGTCCCAGGGGAACCGGACGGGCCTATCGCCAACGACACTGTGTGCCAACGGCGCTGTCGTTTTCGCCGCGATGGCTGTGCCCAAAGTCTACGAATCACTCCAAACGGGAGATTCGCAACAGAGCATAAAAAAAAACAGCAGTCTCGTCAATCCGAGTCGACGATGCCTTCCTTAGTGGCATCGCGAGGTGATGTGCCTATCAACCCCTGAATAGATGAGAATATAGCAAAGGCGCACGGCACTGGGGTTTCCCCAAAGCAAGCAGTCCATAACGAACGACATTCGGGCACTGTTACGTCGGTTCCCTATCTGTACGCGTACGAGCGAAACGTCACACAGCCGGACGGAGTCTCGAACGTCGGTAGGGACATCAACGTACGGTGGGGACAGCCCCGGGGTCGGCTTGCACGCGATTCCCCCAATGGCGCGAGGCTATCAGCCTAACGGCAGAAAGTAATAAAGGGACGAAGCCCGGGGTTGTTAGAAGGACATCCCAACAATACCGGAAAAGTTTGCGTCTCTCTCCTTTCCTTTCGGAGGAAGTCGATCTCGAGGAGATTCTTTCTGTCTCATTGTGTGTCATGTATCTGTGTCGCCATCTTGTTCGGAGAGCTATTATTTTTTTTCGTTGACTACGTTGACTATTTGCTCATGTGGCAGTTGTAGTGCGGAATAATCAGTGTTTCGCCCAAAAGAAATAAACAGGATAAAGGGCAAAGGCAGCGAGGTGAACCACTTCAGAATAACCGGCATGCTACCCTACACTGGCGAAAAGGATGGGATGTTTGGAACGTTAGACGTGCAAAGAAAAAGAGACAGACACAGACATTCTTTTGCACAAGGATGTAGTTTAGACATAGCTTAATGCATAGACTCAGCTTTCCTTTTATTTAAGTGGCTACAAAGAGTAACTAGAACGACGTTTTCACAAGGAATTCTAGCTGGGAGTTTAATCATGTCTGCATAACGTAACAAGCTATGATGGCTATTCTAGCGACGATTCTGCGACGATTACGACGATAACTACGATAACGACTGTGTGCTTTACTGGTCGTGTGCGTTATTCGAGCTTGGTTTAACAAATACCAATATATCATGCACTTGAAACAACTCTGGGGCAATTCTTTTCTTGCTATGCCTTCGCCTTGGCAAGAAGGAAATGTCTCGCGCGAAAGGCGTTGTTTAATTATGGAAGACCCCGGTGGTGAAGCATCTCCGAGTTGTAGAATTTCAGAGCAGTGTTTTTCGTTTCCTCAATTTTATTAACTTAGATCGCGCCGGTGTGCCTACGTTAACGTGCTGCAAATTACCATAATTCGCTTCCTCCCGAGTATGGCCACGCCGTGTACGTGCCTATTATCTCTCGTTTCATTCTCACATGCTGCTCGTAATGTGATTTCTTGTCCTTTACGCCTCAGTAACTTTACGACGTCCTGGAAGTACGAAGTTTATGGCAATGTCATAGTGTCATCTATTCCTACGCTTTACGCTGTGATAAATCATCGGCTTCTATACAGTATGTCAATCGAAAGGCTCAAATTAAGCTAACATTTCTTTATTATCGTTATTCGTCGTCTTGTGCGGCTTCCGTTGAATTATTTGTCGATACGACCAGCATTTACACCTTTTCGTATAGACTAACAAAAAGTAAGCTACCGCTTGTGCAAGTCACCCTAGGGGGGGGGGGGGGGGGGGGAGAGGGCTTAGTACATGAACTGTTAAGAAAATGAAGAAGGTGGTTTTCACTTCGAGTCGTCTTAGACGAATGGATATAGGGCCCTCTGAGTCTTTTTGTTTCGCTCGGCAGCAGTGTAGCCCCTTCGTAAAACCTACGTCGTCGCCGCCCCTAAAACTTTCTCGGTGTATGCTGAATGATCACTACGATTCGTGAGACACCTCTAGACCTTATGCAAACTTACGTTGATCTGAGCTGGCAAATTTTCCATTGCAGCTGTTAAATCCCTGCGGCCGTAAACGCATCTTAGCATTCGTGCGGACAAAGAGGTATACAGTATACAACGATAAGTACACTAAAGGGACGACGTTAGTCGCGCAGGTGAATTTGGCATAGCTTTTATGGCTGCGAAGAGGTTCTTCATGGCGTTTCGCAACAACACAAAGAATCACCATGTCTTACGTCAGTGTCCGAAGTTTATCATAGGCCTCTTCGTAGCGGAAGTGGGCTCAACAGCACTGATCTTCCCTGATTATTGCAGATAGCTTCCGTCGCGTCCCTATATACTTGTGCACTACCGTACTTTTTCTCCTCGTGGAATATTTCCTTTGTTTTTTTCTTCAGTCCCTGAGATGACTATTTATCACGGAACCAATCCATCGCCCTTTTGTGTGCTCGTAGAAAGAGTGCGAAGAGCATCGGTATCGAAACTGCCATCGGCGCATGCGCTCGTTGCTTTATTGGGTAGGGTTCTGGGGAGCCAAAACAGAAAGCATTGCTTTTATTTATTTATTTATTTATTTATTTATTTATTTATTTATTTATTTATTTTGCTGAGAGATGACATGACCTTTGTTTCGGCGGTGTGCCTCGGAAATAAGGACTGTGGAATGAGGCCTGCGTCGAACCTCGGCTGCGTCCAATAAAAGTCTACGCCCCATCACAATTCGTATTTCTGAGGCATTTGAGGCGAAAGCGCTGCTTGTCTCATCAAACGCGAAAATTGACCGTCGACGTCCCGCGGCGTTGGCGTCAACACAAGTGACGCAAAAAATCATCACGTGATGACGTCACCATATGACGTCATCATGACCTCCCGTATAGCCAGAATTTGTAATGTTGTCATAAAGTCACGTGATGGCGTCATTACATGACACTGTCGCTTGGCCAAAGGTGGGCCCATTGCGGAGACGGTGCAAAACCAAGTGAGGTGCAGAAGGCTTGCAATGCCTCCGATCCTGGAGGCAGTGCGAAACCACATTTGGTGCAGAAAGCTTTCGGAGGAAGGCGGGGCAGGTTGAAATGATTGACTGAGAAAAAAAAAAGACTACGGCTTTAGCCTTCGACTCGCCTTAGGAGAATACACAAGAGACCCTGTGAGATTTCTTTTTTTAGTCCTTTTTGCAATAACAGTTTCCATGAGCAATTCACGACTACGACAAAGTTAGAATACCGCGTGCAAAGGTAGCCCTAAGCAGTGTCGTGTGTACCTCTCAGATATAAGTTCGTTGCGAGGCTGTAGAGTTTTATCTGTCAGGTCCTATAGCAAATCACATTAAATTCAGATAAATTTGAACTATTCAAGGCTGCTAACGTGTAAACGTGTTTTGAACAGCGCAATTCTTTTATTTCTTTTTCATTGCAACTCTCAACCATCTGTGTACGGCATACACTCGAAAGTGAAACTTTTTGTTTTTTGACTCAGCGTTTTTGGAAAAAATGGCAGCCTCTTTCCCACCAGCTCTCGTACAAACGAACTCAGTTCTCTGTACATGACTGACGACGAGGATACACTTGTTCCGCAGTGGGTATTCATGGCCATGTATCAGACTCAGCAACTCATCCGCAGCGTCGAGGAATTTTTGCAAGATGAGATCTTCCGTAAAGCGTTGCTACTTCCGGCGCTGGGCGGAAGTATGGAAGCAAGAGGCATAGCCCGATAGCGATTGGCCCATTCGACAGAGGATGTTGTCGAATGCGCCAATCGCTCCTCTTACCCTCCCATGCCGAGTATGGTCTGCACCAAATTAAGGAGGCGATCATGAGAGCACCCAGACGTAGGCGGCTAGATAGATAGATACTTAGATAGAAACGCCCAAAATGCCAAAGGTTCGTTATGAAATGCTTCGCGTTTAATAAAATAATAATAATAATAATAATAATAATAATAATAATAATAATAATAATAATAATAATAATAATAATAATAATAATAATATAATAATAATAATAATAATAATAATAATAATAATAATAATAATAATAATAATATCTGAGGTTTTACATGGCGAAAACATAAAGCACACCGTAACGGAGGGCTTCGAAGGCATATAAGGATTTCGCCTTAAAACATAAAACTTCGAGTTAACCGAGGAGCGATATCTCTCTGTCGCGATAAGTTACAAGTCACCGCATATTTGCTTTCCTCGATGTTATCTTAAAAGATGGGAAGTAATCGTGATTGCATAATATCTCTATTTCTGTTAGAGTTCCTTATCTGCGAAACGTATTAAGCAGGTTGGAAAATTACGCTGGTCATCCAGAGCAAGCGCGGTGGCTTTTCGGGATGGCATACATAAGCAGCGCCCGTTGAGAACTGGCTCCGCAAAGATATTTACGCGGTTTAACCATTGCACGTTGCACGTTGAGGCTAGAGTTCTCGGAGTGATCTTCGAAGAAGGGAGCATCGCAAGTAGAACACGGGAAGACGAAATAGTCAAAACGAGGTACGTGACAAACAGGACTTCGGAATAAAAGCTGTAACTCGCTGAGAGGGCGGCAAGGGCAGGTGTGGTGAAGACGTGTGTGCGTATGCTTACTACATCGCACACGTCGAGTTGTTGCCGCGCAATTTCACGTAGTGCCTCAGGACACTTACCGGAGCATTTATATGGGAACATAAACCTGCGAAGGTGAAGACTAGCTGCCTCAATCCGCCCGCGGTCTGGGTCTACCGAATACTAAGATCTTCACTAGCGCATTGGCAGCAAAAACAATCTCTAGGCTGTTTGCTAAAACCGGAATATCCAGGAAGGAGCCTTCTAATTTACTGGACAAGTACTCTAAAGACTACGTTTACAACGGAGAGATGCAGTGGATTGCAAGCCGAGAAACCGCTAGAGTGTTACAAGAGTGTGTGCGACTTTAGGCGCACAGTAGATGAAAAAAACGGAGGGGAAGGGGTTTGAAGAACTAGCGCCAATATATTTAAGCTACTTGCTGATGGATAAGACACTAGAAAACGAAGTTGAAAGAAAAACTAACCCAAGCCGACGGAAGACATGGAAGAAAAGCAAAGTTCCTGAAGTGGTTCGTGAGTTTGACTGGCTGAGAAGATGGAGCGTGTTACCGACGCGTCAACGCCTCGCCAGGTTGCACGTGACACCGAATGATACATTCTAAAAAAGAGACAGGGCGTGCAAACGCGGACACAAGAAAGAAATCAGGACAGTCAGTGTGTCCGTGTTTGCAAGCCCTGTCTCATTTTTAGAATGGATACGTACCAACTAGCTCAGCTCTCCGTTATTCTAAACCGAATGATAGATGCGTGAATTGTGGGCAGTCCGAGACCGCTAAGCATGCACTATTGCACTGTGTTGCTACTAAAGGTGTATGACACCTTGTTTGGCGCACCTTTGGAGTTAGAGCTACATCGCTGTCGCAAAGGAACAACGGCATGTTTGCCCAATTGATACTGTCACGTGGTCGTGACGTCGACGAAGACAGCAGTCGGCGTTTGCAGAATGAAACTGTTTATTTGGCCGAACTTGTGGCCGGGAAAATGAGAACTAGAACTACAGCAAGACACGCTGTACAATGATAGCGGCGAACAGGGCGTCGTCCGTCGATCAACTGACAAGCAGTCAAGCGCGTCGGCTTTTATACAGGCGCTATCGAACTTTCCAGCGATATCGCTGGTGGCGGCGTTATCTCTCGACAAAGCTGGAACATTCTCGTGCGGCGCGTAATCTTAACAGATTGTTCCAAAACAATCGCGAAGCTTCCTACACATCACGGCGAGGCCTGCGCAGCGCGTTGCCCACAGTCTTTGTGGGTGAAGCTTACACTCATGAAATATAAGACTCGCGGCAATACTCTTGGTCGCAATACAGTGAAACCTCGGTGATACGAATCTCACGGGACCACCAAAAATATTCGTATCATCCGAAATTCGTATCACAAGAAAGCATGAAAAATTAGCATGCTACAAAATAAAGCTGGCGTACATTTTCACTTATTGTTTTTCAGGGCCGCAGCAACGTCAGGAAGAACCCTGAGTGATTGTCAGTTCAGTTTTTAGATGTCGGCAATCACACCAGCACTCGTAAATATACGGCCCGTACGCGCGTATTTAGTTAACTAGGCAGGTTGTGATCCGCGAGAGCAGTAGCCCCTTCCAAATGTTAGTATGATTTTTTGCAAGACACCGAAGTACTGCAGCAAAAGCAACCAAAGAAGCGCTTTGACGCGATGGATCAAGGCCACAACATTACAAACCCACGGTCCTGTGTTATGATTTTGTTATTGCGGAGGTGTTGGGGATGTTTTTTGGGAGATTTGCGGCCGTGCCCGCACAAGTGCGGCCTCATCGGTCGCGCATGTTTACGTGAGGCCTGTCTCCTTCGCCAAGACCGTCGTCGCCTTCTTTCGGTCCTCGACCACCTTTGAAAGGATATCTGATGCACGAGGCAGGCACGTGTAAACACAGCTCAACGACAGCAGCGTGCGTCGACGCATTAGAAAGATAAAAATCATGGCGCTAATGTCCCCTGTAATCTAAACGCGAATGCACACGGAGTCACATAAGAGGCTCAAAGATTCGCGCACGCAATCTTGGAGGCCGTGACGCGTCTCTGAAGATTTATTCTGACCGTATGAAAAGATTTTTTCTCACACCGTGATTCTGACGATTTGGCGGTGCGGCGCGCATGCCCACGCTTGCGTTCCCGCGCTCGTAGTGCTTGGCGCGTCTTCCGCGACAGCGTGGACAGCACCTCTTCGTACCTGGGCGGTAGCGTACATTCGTATGAAACGTCGCTGGGTGAAAATTGGTTCGCAACAACCGTACTCCATTACATTGCAGCCAATGGCCTTGGCTGGGACCAACGAAAAATTCGTATCATCCCGAAATTCGCATGAACTGTGATCGTATCACCGAGGTTTCACTGTATACGTGATCTGGAGACGCCGGTGCCAGGCAGAAGCTCGTCGACAACCACAGCGTGCAGCGTCCCCAGCCATACACCGTATTTATCAAATTGTTTTCGAATACCTAGTTGACGAGCTGGAGGTGAGTGGTGCCGATGCCCTCTTAGGGCGCTGGCCCACTTGGTTTTTCGCATTACGTGGGGAAAAACTGGAATTTCCAGCAGCGCCATATTGAGTTCAGAAAAAGGAAAGTTACTCGACTTCCCGTGCTACACTCCCCTCTCCCTTCCTTCCTTTTCTTTTTTTCTTCTCTCTCCCCGTTTATTTCTCTCCATCTCCTTGAGAAGCACGATGCTTTTTTAGTTGACATGTTTGTTGTTGTATAGTTGCTTGGTAACGTGGCATGCATTACTGCAGTCTGCATAAGATTGCGTTTAGCGTTTGTGTAAGTTATGCTGACGCAATTTATAAGTACTTAGTTTATAAGCGTTTCTAGCGCTTGCGTGTACCGGTTCAATAAACTTTCCTTTGTGGTTGGGCTTTTCCAGTTAACGCCGGGACGGTTGCGTGCTTGCAATGATAGAGCACAGTGTACTTTAAATGGTCCCGGTTTCTGTCTTCCGGAACATATGTCGTCACTTCCGGTTCGTGTGTTTTTAAGGAGCGGTCACCGCTCTCCCACAGCAGAGCACATAGCGCTCTAAACCGTCTCCATTTTTGTTGAGCGAAAGCCAGATTACCGCGCCCTCATAGTATAGTACGTAATAGCGCTCCTAATGAACTCCTTTTGTTGTGAACACCTTTGTGAAGGGAAATTTTAAATTACACGTAGGTTTCGTGAAATAGGGCCAGCTAACTGCACGACGCTGCCCCCCCCCCAAAAAAAAAAACAAAATAGCACGTCAACAGCCTGATTACTTGAAAGGCAGAAGCATGACATAAAGTACGTCTACGTTAGTGCAAATCCTGCTCTTCGTTATATTTCGTTGAGAAAACGCACTCGCATCACACGCACAAACCACCGAAAGACACCAGACATGACAGTTGAAAGCAGTTGCTGCACGAGGAGCGACAGGCACGGGTCACGAATTATAGCGCGTGCTCCGCAGACATGAATGGTGGGGTTGCCACGTCACAACACACTGACAAGTGACAGCTGGGCGCTCTGGTCACTACACAGTACTTGAAGCTACAACCTTTATAAATCTGCGCTTCTTTTTTTCCCGTTCGCTCTTTCGCTTCGTGCTGCTGTCACACTACTCGACACAATACCCCCCTGAGACATCTCCGCTTCTTCATCCATTGCTTTTTCCGTTTCATTCGTTTCAATAGGGATACAATATTATTATCACGGAGTCATCCGCCCCTCTGTCAAAGGAAGGCGACGATTTTCGAAACAAACTTCGCTTTCACTCCCCGTGTGGTTGTTTCTTTGTTTCTTTCTTTCCATGCAATATGTCTTGAGAGGAACGCGTTAGAGCATACATAATTCATGGGCCCATTACGCCCCAACTGTGCTCTCCAGAGTTTACACTGTCACACACCGTCCTGGTCGTTTGGCAGTGGCAACGTCACTGCGTGGACGTCCCCCTTAAAATGTCCTTGTTCCCGCCTGTCTGTGTATTTTGATTTCGGTCTTATAGCTGCAGCCATACGAAGAAACCCGACAATGATGCCTTAAACTGCGTGAAGTAAAGAGTGATTGTTGTCCAAAGCGTAGAAACGAAAGCTCACAGGGTGCATGCATTCGCCTACGACGACTCGAAGGTAAAAGGCATCCTCTTTTTTTTTCTTTTCAGTCAATGTATTTATCCTTCCCCGCCCACCTCCGAAAACTTTCTGCACCTAATACCGGTGTCACACGGGCACTTTTGATCACCATAACGCCTAATCCGAATCGAATTTCTTAGCGTGAAAAACAGCGCGCCGAGACGGGACAAAGAAACCGAAAAGACGCACACATACATAGCGCTGTTTTTCACGCTTAGTATGCCCCAACTTGGCCGCCAACAATCAGTGTCGCAACGAATTTCTTAGTCGTGATTGGCTCCTTTACGCAACCTGTAGAAGGGAGCCAATCGCAGTAAAGAAATGTGATCCCGACGGGGCTTAATCGCGACCAGCAGTGCACCATGTGACAACGGTATAACGTGTTTTTGCACTGAATCCAGGATTGGAGGCATGGCAAGCTTTCCGCACCTCACCTGCTTTTGCGCTGCCTCCATGATCGGCCAACCTTTGACCACGCAACGACGTCTTGCGATGACGTCATTACCTGACGGCACGTATGTGACGTCATAGTGACATCATGACGACGTCATGGTGACGTCTCAATCGTTTGGCGATCTGTGACGTCATCACGAGATGATTTTTGGCATATCTCGTGTTGATGCCGATGGTACATTTTCGCGTTTGATGAGGCATCTAAGGCTTTAAAGATGAAAGAATGAAAGTGGGCGGCATGAACATATGGCATGAACATATGGATTCTGAGCCCTGCTCTATACATGGGGCTGCATAAATGACGTCTTTTCTTCCCCTCAACCTCACCTCTCCTCCTCTCGAAGTAGTAAGTCGACAAGCGAATGTTTGATAAATGTTAAGTGGCTACTCATTGTATACGTGTAAATAGTTCTTTTTTCTTCCTAATGCTGTCATTCTTTTGTGTTTTCACTCGACCCTTTACAGACTACCAGGAGTTAAAACTCACTGCGTTGGAGAATCACAGCGCAGTTAGCAACAATCTGCGAACCTTTGTTTTATTTCTTGCTACATCGATTTAGTCATAATTAGTCACCCCAATGACTGTTGCCTAAGGATGAATTTTCTTGGATTTTATTGTAGGTGCATAGCAACAGTTTTGGCAGAAGAGTTTCGGCCATGACGGGGGATTTGGGACGCTCTTTCAATGACAGGTGTGACACCCCATATGGGAATTTATCGTTTTTTCAGGCTTAGCTCTTTGTTCACTTCGTGCTATTTTTACTCACAAAAAAAAATTTTGCGCAGCTCGCACTAAGTCGCGCAAAGCTGGGTCACAGCATAGCTGCTGGGCCCGTTTCAGCTTCTCGTGTTAACCATCTGTACAGAATGCTTGGGTAATAATTGAGCGCGTGACGCTTCATGAAGATTTTCTATCTAAGACACGCGGCAAACCTTGACCATAACAGATCTGCTGTAAACGTTGGAGCAGTGGGAGGCGTGACCGTCCAGCTCTGATCTGGCCGACCATCAAGCGCTGATCGACCAGGCTGAACGGGCGGCTTAGGCCAGTGGGGCCCTCAGCTAAGGCAAACCCCATAAGAATCTCTTATATTTCATTAAAGTTTTCTTTTCTGTTCTGTTCTCAAAATGTATGTGAAGAGCGCCAGCGATAGCCGGCACTCCCCAAAGGAAGGGGCACCTAATGACCGCTAACAAAGGTGCGGAGAAGAGCATGTCAACCTACCCGAAACGTCCTTTTTTTGGGGGGGTGGGAGAGGGGGGGGCGTACGTCTTTAGTATAATGCTCGTCGAAGCGCAGTACTCTGCGCTTCGACGATCTCCTCCTCACATTACCGAGGGCACGCAATCCTACTGTCCAACGTAACTAAACACTCTCCGCGCCTTGTTCGTCATGGTTTGCGCTCATGTACCGGTGACCGCGTTACAAAAAAAAAAAAAAAGCGACGTAGAATGGAGGACACATGAGAGATGCCGGCTTTCGACAACGTTCGGCGATGTTCGTTCGTGGGTGGCGGTCGCTTCTCGACAAACAGCGCGTGCTTCCCCGTCATCAACCGACGTCATCTGATCACTACGAAGAGCCAATAGCCCCTCTCCCCAAAAGAAGCTCCCATCGGAATGACTTTCTAATGACGTTTCACTCGGGAGATCAGGTGAGGTGTGGTGGTCAGCCACCATCTAACAACCTGGCGTATACATACGACCGTGTGTCTGTACCGATTCCATTCGCGATCATGTTCTTTTTTAGAAAGCGCAGCAAAGCAGCCGCCCTTATTTGTCAGATAGACTTCCATGATAAACACGCCCATTCTAAACTGTTATATGCACGCTACATAGAAAGCCGCCTCTGGTGCCTTTGGCTGGCTCATTATTGCCTGAACGGCAGTGAGATCAAGTCAAACAAAATAGCTGTATTGAAATCGTTGACGATGATGAAAAACGAGGCCCTATACTGAGAGTAATTTGTGCAAATAATGTATAGCGCATGTCCTGTACGCACGCGGCATCGCTTTGCCTACTTTATATTTCGTCTCTCAGATTGTTTTTCTTACTATTTAGCTAAGTAGAACAAGGTAGACTTCCGCGCAGAATATATATTTTTTTGTAATGAACGAAGAGGGAAGGCGCGTATCAGTCACGCATCTTAGTGCATACAAATCTCTTTCCTGTAGCAACCGCATAATACGGGGATTGCATTAGACGCATTTTATCTAATAATCGCGAAAACAAAGTTCAGGAATGAAAGTAATCGCAGACACTTGAAAAATCGACTTGCTGCGTCAATTTCGCCTGCTTTTTAACTTGTTGGTGCACCCTATTCTTTTGTTTATCTGTGTCCTCAACGGCTCTGAGTACTGCAACTCCCAGCTGATTTCTTCCAATCGAATGTTTACATCAGGGCTCTCAAACACGAGGCCGCGGGTAGCATACGGCCCGCTCACGTTTCGCTGGCAGCCCACGGCCCGCACCTGGCTGTCTTCGTTCCATATTTTTCGCGAGGCACCCTATGCAGTTACCATGCGTCGACACATAACCCTGGAACAAAAATCCGTATTCCATAATCGGTGTCCAGACTTCAGTCAATCTGGAGATCGGTACCAATGTTTCTCGAGTCCCGAGGCCCAATCCCTATCATAAATGGCCCATCAATGAAATTGGGAAGGACCGTCTTCTTACAAATGGCTACTCATCTGACATTTCATTTAATATATTCCCCCCCCCCCCCCCACCCACCCTTGCTAAAACTTTCTCTACTGCCAAGCCCCAGCGCCACCAAATTTCGTAACTGCGGCCCGCTAGCTGAGGTGAACTTGAGACCCCTGGTTTACATTATAATTATGCATCCTCCAGTGGGCAGATTCTCTCTTTGCACTTTGTTGCCTCTCCCCTCCCATCCCTCCATCTATCTATATCTCCCTTGTAGAAAGCGACGAAGGCGCTGCTAAAGTTTCTGCGAGAGACCCACCTTGTTTAGCTTCACCTGACGTACACACGCCAATAATGAAACCATCTTTACAGGCAGCGAAACGATTAACTTATCCGCCGCCATGGCACAGTGGTTACGATGCTCGGTTGCTGACCCGAAGGTTGCGGGTTCGATCGTGGCCGCGGCGATCGCATTTCGATGGATGCGGGCTGCTAGAGGCCCGCGCACCGTGGTGTGATATCAGTGCACGTTGAATAACACCAGATGGTCGAAATTTCCGGAACCTTTCACTATACGGCGTGCGCCATAACCACGTCGTGGGTTTGGCACAAAATACCCAGATATGATTATTATTATTATTATTGAATTCTATCAACTATAAACCATCAACGGCGGAGGTGTTATACGCTTGTTTCTAGGGGATTGCTGCACGCATGTGAGGTGAGTGTCTCAGTTGGAAAGAGCATTGCAAGCTAAAGTACCACGTTTCCCACCATCTAAATGAACATATCTAAAGCACACTGCATACAGGCAGCATAACGAACGAAAGAAGAAAAAAGAACTAAAGCAATGAAGGGAATGAAGGGCATGTCTATTCGTGATTACGCTTGCGGCAGGATTAGCCAGCACTTCCGGATTAGCGCTTCTTCTCTGTCTCCATTTTGTTTTTATTTTTTAATATACTGGATTCACGAGGAGGTCATAAGCGATCAGCGTGTCCTATTCGGACGACCGCCTTTTCTAACGATTTGGATGGTAGCGGCTGCACACCCCGTGATCAAGAGTGGTCATGCGACTCGCGAGAACGGCGTGACGCGCAGGGATGCTAGGTAGTAGAAAACGCACTGGAGACATCTTTTATGGCGCTTAACACGTAGATGGTGTTTCAGCTGGCGTCGAGGCTACCGCGGACTTTTCACGCCAACGGAGCGTGGAGAAGGAGGTCGCCCCACCGTCTCCTCTACGTTGGTTGGCAGACCGTACTGTAATTCGCCGAGTAACGGCCAGCGCCACGCGACGGCTCTTAACGAGCGTCCCTCCTGCTATTGCCGCCTACGCGTTTTTGCTTACGTCATGGTGAAATTGCGTACAGTGCCAAGCCAGTTTACAACGCGTTCACGTGGCTGTCGTTCTCATTGTATAAACGCGATCATTCTTCGTGCAGTATAACTGTACTCCACGAATTCGACGCAATTTCTACAAATAAGCTTAAATGTTAATGTTTCGTTTCCTGCCCAAAATTGTTTTGTTGTTTTTCGATGAAATTATTCCGAATGTGTAGTGGATAGCCCAGTTCTGGTATGGCTTGGACGCACTTTTGAAGGGGAACTGTGGCTCTGCTTCGTAATGCGACTGAACTGCTGCAGGTAACTGTTATTTTCTTATACAAGTACAAGGTTGGTGCTATACTAATATATGTTCTGGAAGATATAGCATAAATACCATCCAAAATCACGACCGCGATACACCGCTGACACACGTTAGGTGACGCATCACGAGGACATATGATTTGCATCTGCACGTGTTATCATTGTGGCTGTGTCTCTGGGATATAACGCCTATATCACTCAATAAGCAAGCACAAAATAACAGACCAGACAGTCGTTCACGTTCACGTCTGCATCGTATGCAATAAACATTCAGTTGAGAGTGAGCGCTGCGCGTGTGCGCTTCTTCGTCTTTCGTCTCATATTTTGCGCTGTACAAATGAATTTAGTATGAAGCACGGAATAGTCCAGAAATCTGACCGCCAGAAGCGAATCAGCCCCGTGGAAATCTCTTAGGCTGAAGAAGTATTGTAAAATATTAAAATGAAGTTTTTCCATGCCCTAGATGAGCAGAGGGAGCTCGGTTTCCTTCGTATGTATACCTTCGTGCTACCGTTGGGTGGATTGAAATTATTCAGTTTCGTGTCCAGCTGCAGCTAACTTTTCTTTTCACTGCACGTAACACAATGAATCGATGAGCGCGGCGCGTGTTTGCAGCGCACCAAAAGCCTGGTCATCGACGTGCACCCTGGAATGGCACGGTTGTGAGTATCGACCTGGTGCGGAGGAGAAAGCTCTCCAGGCCATCCAAGCCGTGTGTTCTTGTGTGAGAACGCCAAGATGCATCGGTCCGTGTGTCAGCCGCCCGCCGCTCGATGGGTTTTATGATCCCGAACGTTCGCACGCCGCGTCATTGGTTCCTCGCTTGCTAGACGCGAGTTCAGGGTCCGGCTTGCGCGGGTCATGAATTTTACGCTGCCTTGCCTGCAGTGAGTCCAAAGGAAGAGCCACAGTGGGCCGCCCAGCGCCATTGTTCTCTTGTTCTCTAACGTTTATTATTTTTATTTTCATCGCGTCTTCACTGTTAGACTGTATCACACTTTCCTTTGTCTTTTGTTCATTGGCAGCTAAATATCATGCTAAAAAACCGCAACTCGAACTGGGACTAAGAAAGAACACAGGACGGAGCGCTTGTGTCACTCGTTGAACCATGTCACTCTAGATAATAACGCTTTGTGATGACGTACATTCAGTCCATGCATATATAAGAACGTTTTTTTTTCCCAAATAAGAATTTTCTGTAACTAAGCGCTCCGTCCCGTGTTCCTTCTTAGTCTCCGTTCTAGTTGCTCTTTTTTCATCGTGAACTTAACCAACATACCAAAACGGCAGTAACGCTAAAGCTAAATATCTCAGACAGAAATTAATAAAACTATGTGCAGGTAGGAGTTGCGGTGAGTAAAACATCTGGTTAGGCCTAGTCTGATTATTCTGGAACTATAGACAGATCTGCGCGTGAAGTCATGTGAAAAGTAGGGTCGTGTTTAACCGCTAGTGTTTTCCTAGTACGCCTTCTGTTTTATGCGTGTGTGTCCAGCAGTGATACAGAACTATCGGTAAATTGACTATCGATAGTATCGATAGTCTTTTTTTTTTAAACTATCGATAGTGCAAACAAACTATATATAGTGCAATCGGTAGTACCATCGTTAATATTACTATAGCGATATTACTGCGACGCGTGTTTATTGTTTTGTTTTGACGTATTCGGGTTTCACCCACAAAGTCTGTTAGCAACGTTTGACGCAGACCGCGCCGTAATGTTTGATAAGGTTCACAATTGTTTGAGATAATTCGGTTAAGATTACGCGCCTGACGTGAATAGTCAAGTTTATTCGAGAGCTTACGCGAGCACCAGCGATTACGCTGAAAGGTATGATGACTGATATATAAAGGACGACACGTTCCACCGATGATCAGATTACTCAGCGGCTGACGACTGCTCCCGCCGCTATCAGTGCGCAGCATGTAACGCTTGTATTTTGAGTTTTGATTTTCTGGGCACAAGTTCGCCCAAATAAAGAACTCCGTATTTCCCAGTCTTGCTGCAGCATTCTTCACCGTCACAACTACGTGACAATACTGTCGATAGTGGTGCGAATAATGATGCGCTTGCTGGCCGGCCATATTGCCAAAACATTTGCGATAGCCTACTACCAGCTTCGCTTAATTTATGAGCAATTTATGACCTAGAAAGTAATTCATTCCACAGTGAAAATGGCTGAATATATCCATCAAAAAATTCGTATCCACAAGCCACCAGTTACACCTTACAATTAACTTCTTGATATTTTTTTATTTTGAAATCATAAAATGCAATATCAGTTTGAAGCCGCGCAGTCCCACCACATGTAAAGGCTTCCTTTCCGCTACAGCTGAACAGTTTGACTTCATGATCATGTGTCAGCAAAGCACTCCGGTGAAGAACACGAATATGTCAACTTTCTTGCCCTTCAGCCTGCTCCTCCGGCTCCTCTATGTACCACGCGCGCGGGGAACCAAGTTAATTCTGCAGCAGGCCGCGCTGTTGATTTTATATTATCGATAGTACCATCGAATTCTTTCCTATCGATAGCGCTATCGATAGTATTTTTCACCATCAATAGTTCGATAGTGACTCAGCTATCGATAGTATCGATAGTATCATCGATAGTTCTGCATCCCTAGTGTCCAGCCCTGCATGCACTTTCATGGAGCTTGAACATTTCAGGAGACCTGTTTCCTGTCTTTTCTTCTTTCTTTGTTTCTTACAGCGACCATTACGTTCTCGTCACTGATCTGAAATATTCTATGGAGTCCTGCTAAAAGCTGATAGTCACACTATTTATTTATTTATTTATTTATTTATTTATTTATTTATTTATTTATTTATTTATTTATTTATTGTAACCTCAGGGTACATAGTATATTGCAAAAGGGAGGGCCTATCACACATGAATATATCATGCTACTATTAGGCGCTAAATACCTGCCTCAAGCTGTGTTTCATTATGACAAACATGAACAGGCTGTTTCTACACCAACCGCTGTGCTTTTTCAAACCTCAGATGCCTCATAAAACGCAAAAAGTGACCGTCAGCGTTCACACTAGTGATCCAAAAAAAGGACATCATGATGTGATGACGTCAACATATAACGTCATCATGATGTCACAGATAGCCACAATTTGTGGCGTCATATCGTGACGTCGTCACATGACATCGTCACTTGGTCAAAGGCGCGCCGATCTCGGAGGCACTGCCAAATCACGTGAGGTGCAGATAGCTTCCGGTGCCTCCAAAACCGGAGGCAATGCAAAACCACTTTGCGTGCGCAAAACTTTCGGTAAGGGGATCAATTCAATCAACTGAGAAGAAAAAGGAGATGGTTTTCGCCTTCGAGTCTTCTTAGAGAAATTGTTATTACGTTTTTTTTTTCTTATTTTTTACTACTAACCGATACTAACTGCTACCACATGCTACCCCGTGCTACCACTGTTACCCCATTATTTTTATCCCAACAAAGAAATAAAAAGGAAAAAAGAGAGAGAGAAACTCTGTGAGCTGTAATAGCTGTAACCGCAAATAATTTCACTGCTTTCAACACCCTATGTCTTAGTTATTCCGCTTCGCTGACGAAGGCTGACGTCAATCTCAGCTGGTGGTAGCGGCCGTTGCTGATGGGAAAACATTACCGCTGGTCGTTTCCTCTGCTCCATTGACTCTGTCGTACATCGGTTAGGATGGCCTGGAGTGAATTGTGGTTCTAGGGTCATTGAAAAGAGCAGCAGGAAATGATAACTTGTAGCCGCGGGACGACACTTCGAGAGCTGTTCTTAAGCTATCCCGCCGCGGTGTAATGCGCGTTTTATGATCCGTAAGAGTCGGGGGCCATTATTCACAAAGCGATATGTCGCTAAACACTCGAGTGCAGCTCAACAGCAGGATCCTCTGAACTGTCATATGTGACATGATAATACCAAAGGCAGGAGGCTGCGGTCGAAATTGTCTTACACAATAGTGCAGCGTTGTTGTTGTGGTTCATAACAAGGCAAATACAGCGCACACTTCACGAAGCCTGACACAAGAAATACGAGGTACAGGCGCAGTATTTTTTTTATTAACAAGTGAATTTTTATTGTTTGTACACCGCGGTAAATAAACAGCAGGCATCTACAACAGCGAAATGAGCAACAAGAGGAGCAAAAGCCTTAATACACACATTCCAAACACTTATCGACAATGAACGATGACTATGAAGCCTCCGATAGGAAACTTAAGTGTTTATTCATAAGGGCTATGCAAGGGGTACTGACTACTGACCCAGCTGTCCTTTAGGAGCGCCTGTGCCTCGTGTTTCTTGAGTCAGCCTTCATGAAGAGTGCACTGTGTTTGCCTTGTGGTGATGAATAGGAATAAGCTGGGGATGCGTTATTCAAATTTGTAGTGGTCGTCATTGGAACCATACACTCAAGATGCTGTGAGTGGGATGAAAGAAGGGCGTTGTGGTGTATTATACTGCACTACAAGTGAGGAGGGTGACGGGGCACTAAACAATTGAAGAAGCTTCGCACTAGTGGCGCTAAGCCTGACGGAAGTGCGGAACTGGGCGGCCAGCCTTGTTTCTCTTTATTTTTCTGTTTCTTTCTTCCTCTCTTTCATCCTCTCGTTCTGCTTTTTTTCATCCTTTTTTTTTGTCTCCGTTTATTTTTATTTCTGTCTTTCTCTCTCTATCTATTTCTTTCTCACTCCTATATCTTTACTTTGATTCTTCCCTTTCTCTCTCTCTCTATCTCTATCTCTATATAAATATATATATTTCTGGCTTCCTATCTCTCTATTTCTTTCTCTTTCTGTCTTCCTTTATCTTTATTCTTTCTCTTCTTTGTGTCTGTTTCTTTCTATATCTTTTTCTCTCTCTCTCTTCTTTTCTCGATTCTTCTATCTTTTTCTCTCTTTCTTTACTTCCTTTCTCTATATTTTTCTCTTTCTCTTTCTTTTCTCTCTCCCTCTCTGTACTCGTTCTCTCGCCTTTCACTCTTGTTTCATCTCACGCGGGACAAATTGGCTCTCGTCTTATGGGAGTCAAGCAGAAGGTGAAGAGGAAAAAGATGATGAAGAGAGCGCGTACCGGTTCATGATGATGATATTTTTTTCTGTTCGCTCTGTACGGACTAATGGTCGGCTGATACAGCTACGCTGTTCAAATGATTTCCTGGGGTTTTACGTGCCGAAACGGCGATATGATTACAACGCACGTCGTAGTGGGTGACTTCGAATTAATTCAGCTTCAGCTGAAGTGGGTGACTTCAGCTGAACGTCAGCGCCGTCTATGTCGTGTACGTCTGTTCATGTTCCGGTCCATTCTTTCCCGCTACAGAACGCGACACGTCACCTGATCTTCGGTTGGGTTTCCTCATAGAGCGGGAACAACAAAAGGGCAGACTCAACGCTTTGCCACTTAGTTGGTGCGGATCTAGCTTTCACAAAGAGTGCCCTCTCCAATCAGAGTGGCTTGTCGAGGGAAGCCGTTCTCCGGCACGTAGCGAAGTCTTGCTTACAGAAATCCGATGAACAGAGAGACATACCAAAGTGGTGGAGAACTGTGATCCCTTTCGAGGGAAAAAGGGGTGACTAGTCCCACATTCGGTGGGGAGAGACCTCGGCGACAGGACCGCCAGGTGGCACTATCACTAACAAAATCAGACAGATGCTGAAGGGTCATTTTCATCTAACTGTCGCAGATCTCACTTAGGGGAAGTTTGCAGCGATGAGAATCGAAGATGACGGTAATCTTAGGCCTTGCAGCTGAGTTCAGAAGCACGTCTCGTTTTCTTTTCACGCTCTCACAGAGAGAGAGAGATTGGCACGCGAAATTCAGAGCATGCACCTCAAACGTAGGAATGTAATAGGTTTGATTTCCATGGCCACCGGAAGCACACCGATTTTTTTAATGGAGACACAGGGGTACCGCTGCAGGCGCTCGGTGGTGTGGGTACTATTTTGAAAACAAGTTTTTACTGTGGTGGTGTAAGTGTCACCATTTTTGTGGCAGTACCAACATAAGACATGCGATTGGTACCGTTTCTTCATGGTCACGCCACTTATTCAGCCGCTCAGTCTTAACGTGTACATCTAACGAGCGTAACATTATTGGCTGAGTATGGCGAAAAATTCCACGTGAATCATTTGGACCCAACGGACACAACATTCATTGTATTAATTAAGCACCGCCGAGACGCAACGCTAGGTACACGCAAGAAAAAAGGCAAGACGATTAATATAGCGCTAAGCATATTTTGCCAGATCTTATTCTGGACGTCCGCGCTTACTTTAAAAAAATTGGCCGCGTATCTGCGTGCTTCGCTGCAAATGTCGTCGAAAGACGATAGAGGAGGCGCTGCGTGAGATAGGGACGCCATCTGGCAATACGTCGGGAAAAATGAGCTTGTGCAGAGGGCTTTCGTCAGCAGAGGGCTTTTTCGTGCATAGCATCACATTTTCAGTGCAGCCTAAGAAACACTAGGTTCTTTAGAATTACGTTTCTATGAATTTTCCAGTAAAAGAACACACCATCTAATACTTACGTATTGATGTTGCGCCTCAGATATGCGTAATATTTCCTTTTTGATCGAGAATGTCCAAAGGTATGAACTCAGCTACCAGTTCAAGATGGCTGGGCGTTCAGCAAGTGCTCAAAGTTTGGCCAGGTGGCTGAGTCGTGACAGACCAAAATTTTTGCGTTGATGTTCCTCAAGAAAGACTATCGTCTTTAAAAGCAGCGACGCTGCTCTTATTCGACCCTTCGCCATGAGCTGCCGTAACGCTCAGCAGAGCTCGAGAGCGGGGCAAGTAGAGTGTGGCGCTGGTCACGTGGCTTCGCAGTGCGGCGAGAGTGAGGCTCGGTAGTGAGTGATTCTTTATTTCATTAAACAGGAAATAACGAGGAAGAAGGTAGGAAAGAGGGGAGGAGTGCACGATAACTGTCTCTCAGTGAGGACACCTTAACCGAAACACTCGCGGGGGATGGGAATGAAGGAGAGAGCGTGGGGGTAGTATAAAGGAAGAGAAAAAAAGAGAGAAAAGGGGGAAAAAATCACAGCATATCCACGGAGTGAATGATGATGAGTGGGCGAAGCTGCGGAGGTTCATCGGTAAACCGTGAATCTTCCGTGAATTCTGCCCAGTACATCATCACCGACGTGAGATCGGGCGCGTTTATACTAAAGGTTCGATGAGAGTTATGACGACTTGCAGCTCACTTTAATTTTACATGTACGCTGTGAATTTTCATTGTTTAGAAAACCATTGCTTTAGAAAACTTCTGGCGTCTTTCGTTAAGCAGCTGGCGTCTTTTCGTTTTGCTTTAGAAACATCTGGCGTTCTTTCGTTTTGCTTTTAGAAAACATCTGGCGTCTTTCGTTGGTTTATTTCATCAATCAACGGCGTTTTGAACAAAATTTTTGTTGTTTAATCACGCACAGGAGAAATCTCACCAGGCACTACTTGGAGGTAAACAATGGCTGCTAATGGGAATGAGAGACAGAAGAAGTCGGCTTTTAGCTAACACTTACACTTCTACTTCTACTAACGTTTCCTACTGGAACATGCCAATGGCTGCTAATGGGGAATGAGAGACAGAAGAATTCGGCTTTTAGTTAACGCGCACGCTGCGAATTTTTTATTGTTCAACAACGCACAGGAAAAATCTCCCACCGGCACCACCTTGGAGGTCAAGATCTGGTACTAGCGTTACGACTGGTTACGCACTACGGCTACTACGACTACGAGGGACGAACGGGTGCCGCCTTAAGGAGCTTCGCCCCTAAAAAAAGGGGATAGGGCTGTGCCTCGTCGAGAGTGGCGAGAGAGAGGCTCGACCGGAGTGGGAAAAGGTGTGGAGCGTCGTTGTACGCTCGCTCGGAGGGGGAAAGATGTACCACATGCAACGACGCCTCGCCAAATTTCCTTGGCGAGGCGGGCATGTCGTGCACAGCACTAGCGCTCGCAACGCTGCTTGCGTTCCAGTGCGGCCGTGATGGTAATACGCTTTTTGGGAGAGTGGGCAGGTGGAATGGGCACAGCTGAACTGGAACGCTACTTTAGCGTTCTAGCGCGGCCGTGAATGAACATATGGTCTTTTCATAGCTTAACATAGAGTATGAAGTAAATGGCAAGGATACAACACGCAAATACTTAGAAAAGACTTGCATAACATAGAAATACTTAAAAAAGACTTGCAAAAAAAACACACAGAAAGGCAATAGGCCGACGAAGGAGTGCATCAGCTTCGCCGTTTCCAAGGCTTTCCCGGAGTGGTGCAGGCTGCGTTTTTTTTCTTCTCAGTCTTATGTTCCTGAGCGTCATCTTTCTTTACACATTCGAGCTACATTGAAGTACGATAAACATTTCTATCCGAGACCTTTTTATACTTCTGAGCTCAGGAGCGCCTCCTCTAAATGAAGTTTGGTTGGTTTTAAAGTGCGTACGATCATAACATCCACTTTCTGTTCACCCGCCATTCACGCTGAATCACTTAAGTTTCGAAGTGCATCGAGCGCAACGCCACCGGCGTTATACACCGTAGTGTTCGACACCCGGCGTGTGAAGTGTCGTCCCTTTTGCCGCTCTCCAGGGGGCCTCTGTGTGTAATGGCCCGCTGGGTGTTTTATTGCGGCGCCATTCTCAACCCGAATCCCGTGTATTGCCAACACTCACCGTCCCCTGCTCCGTTATGGTCTCCACGGTACAGTTCGTGCGATGAGTGTTTGTATTTATGTGTTTTCGCATCACCTAAACCTTGTGGCAGTACAGCAGAGTCTATACGGCTATTTGCTCAAGGAAGTTTGCCATTGAGGGCACATACCTCTGTGCCCAACTACAGAACGGCACCGTTTCTTTCTGTAGGTTTTCTTACTTTCAATGCTTTCGTTCTTGGTATGTTAGATTCATGTTTATTTCAGTATAGGGCTTGCGCCGTCGTTGTTCGTGCATGCCGTTGTAGAGCGTTTCAAGAGTGCAGAGAAGACCATTGCGTGAGCGACACACTGAGACAATTGTGGAAGTAAATTTCTTTTCCCCTGGCCATCACCCGGAATGATTCACAAAAGAAAAGAAAAAGGAGGGGTGGGGGGCGTTGATGTGTTGATATGCTGAGGGTTGCGAGATGTCTTATTCCTCAAAGTTTTCTCTTAAAAATTCCCCGTCGTTTTGAGGCTGCGTGGAACATCGCTTGAGCACTGCTACTGCGATAAATAAGGTATACAATCCTCAGGAACGGAGCTTCGTGCAGTTCGTGCAGGGATTTCACCAGGTTTCATGTGTTGGAAGTGTTTTCATAGCGGTTCGGTCGCTCGGTTTATTTCATTCTTTTTATACGCTCTTCTTGAGCGCCTTATACTAGCGCTTTCCTGTTGATGATGCGACAGCCATTCTGAAACGTAGATAGCTTCGAGTATGTTTCCGTAGAACGCAGCTTCCTGGTGAAGCCTCCCTTTATATTCGTAAACCCCTCCAGCACAAAAGACTTAGCTACATTTCGCACTCTTCATGACGATTTATAAACGGAAATAGAAAAAGCGAACAGTATTACATCTTTATTTCATGTTTCCACAAGATGTCGTTTTTTGACAAAACGCGTACCGTGTTGAGCGCATATTTTTCTCGTTTAAAGTAGGGCGGGAGTTCTATACCACCCTTTAAGTTCTTTGATTCAGTGGATATTATATCATATCTACAATATTATATTGAAATCGCATCAGCTGCTCCGTTTATCTGCTTCCTGCAGTCAGACATGCATGAGTATCGATAAAGTAAAGATAAAAGATCAGCCACTGCAAACAAATGCATTGAAAAGCCCCTACCCTCGAGTAAATGACACGAGAAGAAAAGCTGAGCACACGAAAGTAACGAAAGCAAGTCAACATCTACCTACCTCCCCTTCGCATTGCTTTTTCTCAATGTAGCTATAGTAAATACTTGGTCGCACGAGGGCGCCACGGTAGATACAATGACAAGTCAGAGGGGAGTCAGTCTGTTCCGAACAGCGTCTTTCCGGTTCGAGGGAACTAACTTCCGGGCGCACCGAGAGGAAACAAGAGAACTGCAATCGGAAGCGGGTTTCTGTCGTCAAGCACGCGTCAGCCGTTTGACGAACGAACGGTAGTGAAAGAAACCCCCTGGCATCCGCACTTACAGTCGTGCTCTTTTTGTGGCGAGTTCATTAATCTTCTATCGCTCACCGATGCTTCTTTTTATTTCTTTTTGCAGGTTCGCCTGGGGCTATCCGCCGCCGTGAGTGTTCTTGAATTTGTCACGTTTACAAGGCGTGGGCTGTGTTACGATGGGACCTCGCGAACCAATGGTATCAAAGTCGTAACAGAACACGTGATATACTAATTAAGGCAGAACATGCGGCCTACACTCAGGACGATAAATGAATGAGACCACTCCAACAAAATAAGACACGCGTGCGAATAGTTCTGTTAAAAGTTATTAGTGAT
Source organism: Rhipicephalus sanguineus (assembly GCF_013339695.2). Taxonomy (NCBI): domain Eukaryota; kingdom Metazoa; phylum Arthropoda; class Arachnida; order Ixodida; family Ixodidae; genus Rhipicephalus; species Rhipicephalus sanguineus. Next base: position 47,316,470 of record NC_051186.1, on the reverse strand, counting down.
GGCCACACGCAAAGTTAAACTTTCACAACTGATACCGAAGAAGCACTTTTCCGTAACAGTGATTTAAAGAGGCAAAACCAGTGTACTCATGATTGGCTGGATTTGGGTACGGGTCGTTGCCCGAGTTTTCTCGGGATTGACAGTGAAAGGGTTCATAGAGTTTTAGTTTGTTGCAAACTTCTTAGCGTTGCCGCTTGCCGGGTCGAAAATAGGCTTAAGTATGAGCGTTCCAGTTGGTGGCGCCACCTGATAGCATAGCACCCAGCTATACGAACAGAGCTATTCCGGAGGCAACCAAGTGTAGCGTATTTCACAGCTGGAAGGAATTTTTGGCCGGGGCCATAATTTTGAACACGCTGTCATTAAAAATTTTGTTTTAGGAATAGTGAGTCAGTGAGCGAGTTCCCTTTGTTTTATTTTAATGTAGCTGACAAAGCGCACATTCATGGCTTTTCTCTCTTCCTTTATTTTTCCTAAATACCATGCATACAATCTTTTCTCAAATCACGTGATGATTAATAATTCCAGAAAGTTACTGTATTTCCTTCTACGTATGCGAGGACGTTTGCCATAGTTTGACTTTGAACTGTGTTCTTTTGCGCACTGTGCATAACATATCCTCTTGGGTCATTTTCCTCTGTCTATTCCTGCCTATGGCCTCAACAGTAACCTGTAATTATAGGATAAGTAAATTAGGTAACTGTTCGTACCCTGCCGCTTCTTTTTAAGTTGAACGAAGCTCAAGGCTCGAATGAATCTTGAGTTGAATCACTCCGCCACAGTAAACTGCATCCACACTCCGTTGCTTTCAGCAAACACTGACTGCCTGAAACAAAAACTAATAGTCAAATGAGACATCCACTCTTTACGACTTGGCAGAGAGATCGTGGCAATCAGGCCACTTTGACAGACACGATGGACCGAACGCCATATCGCGGCTTTCTCTTCATTCTGGTATTTTTGTCCCTGTCGTTGAATCGTGCCACCGCAACGCTTGAATGACCACACGCATCGCTCGTTTCGGGAAACACACATTCTGGGAGAGCGTGTAACAACGCTCATTCACGCAACAAACAGAAACAAAAATGCAGAGGGACTAAATTGCGCCAGCCAATACAATTGCACGCAAATAGGCTTTACAGTGAGCTGTCTCCATGTCTTCTTGTCTTCTTTTTTTTTTTTTTTTGCACTGACCATCCATACATTTAATTCTGTCAGCGGTCACGTGCCGAAACCATCGTGCAGCCGCCGAAGGTTTTACGAGTGCCTACGAGAGAGGGTGCTGTGTGTTTTATTTTACGATCATGGCGGCTCCCGGCACCGCGTATCTCCTAATCCGCTGTTGTACCCACCGCAACCTATTCATCCAGCGGACTCTATATGGTCGCACATCGATGCAGCCTCTGAAACAAAGCACGAAAAAAAAAAAAAACAGCGAAACTGCTAAAGAAACTTGTCAACTGGGTCCTGTGGAAAGAATCGCGCATGAAGAAGAGTGGTGTTGGCGTTAAGCCTTGTTCGGTGCCCTACACAAAACGGTTGGCCGTATATCAGTGGCCTTATGAATCGCGGGAGCGAATTTGTTGCTCCATACGGCAACACGCGTTCATATTAGCGTCCCTGGTCAGGGAGCGCGCCAAACGCATATAGCCTGACCAAGATGAGACGACGAACATCCAGATAGGGTGCCTCGTTCAACAAATGGAGAAAGTGAGGAGATAAGGTGTTACTTCGCTCTATGGTTTTTTTTTCTACTTTGTCTGTTTGGAGAATGTACCTAGTAAATCGCTGAGAACAAATTCGGATTCGCCGCTGCACGAAACGGTGTGAGTGTGCTTTCTTTTTGTTTTTCCTTTTTGTCTTTTCACGATGCAATTCATTATTTTTAAACATTCACATTTTGGAAACCAGTAAAAACAAAAAGAAAACAATCTTGCAGAAGAACAAGTCGAAATGGAGCTGGTCACGTGTGCCTCGATGTAGCCTTTCTATGGGCCGCCATTTCTATTGCGTCCGCGTTGACTGGTCGCAGATCGTACGCATGCTTGTTTATACGTCAAAGCCAAAATCTTGTACGCCTTGTGCGCACGTCCTGGTCGTTGGTCTTGCGCGAGTGAAATGGAGATCCTGGAAATCGTGTATCGTTCAAGAAAACAAAAGCTAAAGTGAAGTCGTTTTTGCCGCTTCGTTTATCTACGCCGGTGAAGAATGTCCGACTCACAGCCATTTACACAAGTGGCGCTCGTACTTTATAATATTCAATTGTGAGACGGAGTGACAGTCGAATTGACGGCGATGAACAGATCATCAGACGTCATTTCCGTGAGGGAAATGACGTCTCTAATGTTTGGTGTGTCTGGCATTAAAAAAAAAGGGGGAGGGGGGGGCTTCGTTCCAAAATATCTTTTCACATGACATCGACTAGACACCCAGTGCCCCTGCTGCCTTTTCTTATTGCTCGAATAGAGTTGAGCTATTTATTCCTGTTACGTAAGTAATTATAGCAACACAACCTCCCCCACGCGTGATGATCTAAACTGTACGCACGCGAACGTGAACCGTGATACGCGTGTTTAGTGGTGTGGAATCGAATAGCACAGAACTCGCCACAGTGGTCTGGTCGTTATGGTGCTCGATTGTTGACCCACAGATCGCGGGATCGAATCCCGGCCGTGGCAGCCGCATTTTCGATGGAGGCGAAAATGGTTGAGGTCCGTGTGCTTAGAAATTAGGTGCATGTTAAAGAAGAACACGAGATGGTCAAAATTTCTAGAACCACTCACTACGGCGTCTCTCATATTGAAATCGTGATTCTGGGAAGGTACACCCCAACAATTATTTATTGAATACCACACAGCGTTGAGGAGGGCAAGCCTGGTCCGCCTGCGTTCGCTCAGGAAATCCGATCACGTAGTAAACCCACGGCGCCACCCCCGCTGCGCACACCTGCACGTGCGAGCCGAAGAGCGTGCACTAGCGTGCGTGGTGTTCACACACTGCACCGTACTCAAGTAAATGAGCCGGTGCGTCGGGGGCCGTCGGAGTCATGTTTGCACAGTGTGCCCTGAAGAGGTGGGACCTTCGGCACGATTTGCAGCGCCCCAGAAGTTGTGTGCAGTCAGTCGACCACATCTTCTGCAAAGTAGCCCTGAACAAAATTTGCCCCATGTAGGGGGTTTGGAATAAACTGAAGAGACTGGTGTTTAACATAATATATTATCGTGCCAAAACCACGATATGATTATGAGGGACGCCGTAGTGTAAGGCTGCGGAAATTTCGACCATTTGGTGCTCCTGAAAGCGCACTGACATCGCGCAGTACACGGGCTTCTAGCATTTCGCCTCCATTGAAGTGCGACTGCCGTGGACGGGATCGAACCCGTGACCTTACGGTCAGCAGCCGAGCACCGTAACCACTGTACCGCCGAGGCGCGCTGGTGTTTAATTGCTTCCTTTCATGCTAGCAGCAACTACACATCGACGACGACACCGACGACGAGGACGACTTTGCCGTGAGTGAGTTTTACAATACTCTACTTTTATTTATAAGTTCGTGACGCAAATTAGTAAGTAAGGGAGGAGGAGTAGCCGGAGCCGTCTATTGGCATCAACCTCTCTTTAAACAAATTTAGTAAAAAAAAAACAATTTCATGAGCACAGATAAATATATCTGCGGACATGCTGTTGCTATTTCTATACAAGATTCTGTCACCGTCTCTTTTCATGTTGTCTCAACACATCAGATTTTGCGTTTTGATGACAGCAATTTCCGCAAAGGCATGGCGTCTTCTTGTTAAACCAAAGGCTTCGACTGCCGTCAGTGGTAGTCAATGTCGCTATTTTCCACTAAATACTCTTCAAATGAAGACGTAGTGTCATCGACAACTGCATCAAATTTGTGAGTCAACATGTAGTTGTAGAACTTGTTCTAACCTCATAATTGTCGCGGCTTTACGTCCCAAAATCACGATATGATTATGAGAGAAGCTGTATTGGAGGGCTCCGCAAATTTTGATCATCTGAGAGTTCTTTAACGCGCACCTAAATCTAAGCACACTTTCCTGTAGCATCGAAATGCGGCAGTGGCGGCCGGGATTCGATCCCTCGACCTTCGGTTCAGTGGCTTATTCTAACCTGTTTGCCGACACGATGGACGCATATGTAGGTTTAGTTTCGGCATTGTAACGTTTGGAATGTCAGTGATAGTTTCGCTTCTTTACAGAGCAAGATCAGTTCCAGAGGTGCTCGATTAAAATATTGAGCCTGGCTGCGGACCGACAGCTGGGGGGCCAACCATAATTCGCCAGATTAGCCGGCCCGTTTCCGCTTACTCAGAGCTGCACGCAACTAGACAGCCGGAATACCGAGCCCATGGCGACGGGGGCAGCTGGACCCACGATGACCACACGGTCTCGCGTGACACGTGAACGGGCGGCAGGGTTGACGGGTCATTTGGGGTGGCTGTATTCCCAGCGGAATAAAAGATGAGTAAACTGCAGCACCCAAACTATAAAGCATTCAAATGGATACCCACAGTTATCTGAAAGGAGCTCAGGTTTAGCTTCCATATCACGTACCACATCGCTGTGTTAACATTGGCTAGTGATTCTAATGAGATAACAGATTTGTATGCGCTTCCTGTAGAAGGGCTCAAAGCTTTCAGCGGCACTAACTGGATGACAATGTGTCCGAGGTGAGTGCACGGAACGTGGCTGTTTATTTAAGAGGCGTGTTCACGTGGACGAACCACCTGCTGTGCAGAGCTCAGTGATGGATTGATACTCGCATGATAGCGTGCTTTCGGTAAATACACTTTGTGGAAGTGACCAGTGAATGCAAAGTAGTATCGCTATCGTTCTGCAATATCTTAAGGAGATCGGGCTAGACGAATCTGCTTTAGAGTTTCATCGAATGACTGTTCTCTTAGTGAGAAAGTTGTGTCACTCAACTTAAGTAGAATGAAACAAGCGGGTGGATTTGTTTCAATATTTTAAGATAGCGAAACTTTGCGTCTCGTGAATATCGCATGATGAGTGAATTTTGAAAGAGCCCCGAATAGATGGGCATCCATTAGTATTTGATCGGAGGGCTGTCTGGTAAAAAAAAAAAAAAGGTGCTGCGATCAGCTCACAGGGTGAGCGGTTGGTTTAGCTTAAATATTGAGAGATGTCCAAACCTTTGCCCGGGGAATATTGAGTTCAAGGAAAGCGAGTTTTTCGCGTAGAATATTATACGACGGCATGACACATTGCGGTCAAAATAATTCGATGAGTTAAATGTTTCTGTCCAGCGCTCAACTGACGAATTCCGTAACGCTGTCTCTTAAATATAAAAGCGGAAAAACTGTTGTTTTTAGAACAAGAAAATGAACGATTGAAAGTGTTATACAATTGTCCCTAACAACCGAAAACTTGCCATATATATATATATATATATATATATATATATATATATATATATATATATATATATATATATATATATATATAATATGGGGACCTACGTCATTCGCCTTAAAATGGTTTAAATTGTGTTCAAGGAGATACGAAGTCTTAACACACTAAACTTCAGAAACATTCATTGAACCAATGTGGTCCAAATACGTAGAAAAGACAATGAAATTCGCGACGTCTCGCTGATGCTCATGTGCTTAAACTTCAGCGCGAAATTCAAATAAAAACTTTGACCTAATTTGCGCTTCTATCAAATAACCTATGTTGGTGAAATTAAGCACAAAAGGGTTTCGAAAGAATCATTCATCAGTCCAAACCAAGGAGGTTTGAAAAGAATTTCAAACTTCTTTTGTCTTAACAGATTTAATGGTTCGTTTTAGTGTCCTGTGAACAGTACTCCATAGTATCGCTTTGTATTGATAGTGTTACGCACATATTTGCGCTTCAAGAAGATGTTAGTTTAAAGGTTACGAAGCAATCGTTAAGAACTTTAACACTGCATTTTCGCGACTTAGTTGGTCAAAAGATTTTTCAGATATGCAGAGAAATTTGATGGCCTAACCAGGTTAAGTAAGGCGGCTTTTAGAGATCGGATAAGTTAGCCCTGCTTATAATTACTCGGCTCCGTAAACGTTTCGCGAGCGTGTACCCTGTGATGCCAACCCTAGAGATTTATCCCTAAATCTAGGGATTTTGTGCCTGTTTCAGGGATTTGGCGTCTTTCTATTGAATCTAGATATTTTTGTAAGGTTCTGGAAATGTTACATTACACAGCCTAATAACGGGCGTTTCTGAGTAATCACGCTTATTCAGCTAGAAAGGCTATAAAAACAACAGTTTTCGCTACTTGCTGTTTTGCATTTAAGAGAGCTTTGGCGTTCTGCTGGGAAGAGTGAAGGCGATAGCAGTTCTATGACGCGAGATTATTATATGCTGAATACTGGGGGGGAAATGAAACTTTGTTGTCATAAAGTGCTTAGCATGCACGCACATATCGATCATCATGAGCGACCTGAGCGATTGCTGCTCTGTGAAACAATGAGAAATTTTGTCTTGCAGTGCAGATGAAAAAGTTCACGATCGTCCCGTGCCTTCACCATGCAATGTCTTCATGTCTGGACCAGGAGACCTTGATAGCAGATCGAAAGTAGGGCTGACAATTGGGTGAGTTGGTACGGATTCGTTATTATGTCAAAACGGAGTGACGGAGAGAGACAAAAAGACTGTTTGTGTGTTTCAGTCGTTTCGTTTTCATAAGAATGAAAATAGTGGCGAAAATATTTGGCCATATGGGAAGCTGATCAAGAGTACAAAGGATGGATATCAGCCAGTAAAAAAATGGCCCTGTATATCTACTGCAAATCATGCAACGCTGATTTCACACATGGAAAATTAGAAATTGACCGCCACCTCGCAAGTTGTAAGTACAAGAAAGGGGCTACAGACTTGCGATTGAACCGAACAATCACATTTATGCCTTCAATTAGTGGGAAAGTGAACTCGACAAATTCGTCTGCCTCTGTAGCAACTGCATCTGGAAGCCCTTTATGTGCAAATACTCCACAGAAAATGCAGAAAAAAGACCTTCAGTGGCTGCTAATACAATGCACTTTACTTCAAATAGGATTCAGATTAATTCGGCCACAAAGCGAGCAATCCATATACCCTGTTAAAATTGAATTAACCTGAATTATGACAATAAAAAGTCAATCTAGGGATTTTTCTTGCACTCTAGGGTAATTTCAGAGGTCAATCTAGGGATAAAACGTTGACTTAGGTTGGCATCACTGCCGGTATGCCACATAGCGAGGACCACCGAAGTGAACTTTGTCTCCCGTAGTAAAGTAAAAGGTACTGTACATTGTTAACCTCTTTTTCTAAGCCCACACAGGCTGTCTTATGCCAAAGGCAGGCAACTGGAGCAGCATACTCCTTTCCCGTAGTCTAGTACGATGCCTAGAATAGTCACACACACGCCTTCGTTTTAGATGCGAAGCAGCTTAAGGCGGGGGCTTTGTCCATCCTTCCCGCGGCGTCCACACCCCCACTGCGCAAGCGTGTCCCCTCCCCCTCTCTCCTCTTCTACGCTCCTCCCCTCTCGTGCGCCTCATTCTCTCCTGCGCAACGCCGCGATGAGCTCCCTCCTACGCTCCCCCCTCTTGCGCTCCTCATTCTCTCCTGCGCAACGCCGCGTCAGTGTCAGCGTTAGCGCCAGCACAAGCACGCCACAGGAGGCGTCCATACTCCCACTGCGCATGCGCGACCCCTCCCCCTCTCCTCTCCTGCGCTCCCCCTTCCACGGGCCTCATTCTCTCCTGCGCAACGCCGCGATGAGCGGCCCTCCTACAGCTCCCCCCTCTCGCGCGCCCTTGACGCTACACTTCACCGACCACAAGGCCGTCGTCTTCAAAGCGTCGCGTGCACCGACGCTAGGAATCGCATACGGTCTCCCGCTGAAGCGAACCATCTCCCCGCTGCTTCGCATCCACACATGGTTCCCTTTAGCAGGGATGGTGTAATCTTTTTCTGGGTCCTTTGATGAAATGTTGCGTTTCTTTTAATGTAGACAGTAGAGCCCTCTTGGACCTTCGCCTAAGGCGACGTGAAGGCCATAGCCATCCGGAGTGGCTATATTACAGCATACGTGCGTACTCCGCAAAGAAAAGATGAAAACTTAGCTAGCACGCCTAGACAAACTGAACACGTAACTCGCATGCCTGAAGCCATACGTGAGAGGAACGCCGCTTGTTTAACTTTAGGCGAAAGCATTAGATGCCTCATCAAACGCGAAAACTGACCGTCGGTGTCCCTCAGCATGCAACACGAGTGGTGAAAAAAATCATCACGTGAAGGCGTCACCATATGACGTTACGTATCGCCAAAATTTGTGGTGTCATCAGGACGTTACATAACGATACGCGGTCAAATGACATAGGTCGCTTGTACAAAGATGGGCCGATCACGGAGGCAATTCAAAATTAGGTGAGGTGCAGAAAGCCTGCAATGCCTCGGATCTAGGAGGCAGTAAAAACGCACGTTAGGTGGAGAAAATTCTCGGAGGGGGTTGGGGGGGGGATCACTACATTGAGAAAAAAAAGAATGTGGCTTTCGCCTTTGAGTCGTCTAGGGCAAATACAGAAGGGACCCCGTGACGTCATGTGCATGTCATGTGCATGTCACGTCAGGAGACATGCATGTTATGACGATGTTATGTGTATGTAACGATTTCTTGTGCATCGTCTTGACGCTGTCATGAATTGTAGTGAACTGTGACGTCTCGATGACGTCGTATGATGACGTAATCACATTATGATGATCTTTTTTTTCAACACTTCGTGTTGACAGTGAGACCGCCGACGGTCATTTTTTCGCTTTTGATGAGGCATCTAAAGCCTGTTTCACATGCGAGCGACCGAGCGGCGGGGCCCGCAGCGATCGAGCGGCAGCAGGACGCTCGGACGCGGCTTCGTTTCACATGCACCGCTTTTGCGCGGCGCGCGCCTCTGCGATGCGCAGTGATGGTTGTGGGAAGCGCCCGTTATCCGCGGGTTTCCTTTCTCCGGGCTCGCTTGTTTTGGTGCGCTTGGGTTGCAAGTTTCACGAGCCTTCTACTTCGGTGATCGATTTTCAGGCGCCTAAACCTTGAATGATGAAAATGTGCAGTGTATCAGAGTGCAATTAAACAAATTCAGTAGTCACGTTTATTTCTGTTCCAGCTTTCTTTTTTTACCACGCAAGTCATGTTGCACGCACATACATTTGGCCATGGAAAAGCAAAAGAAAGAATTTGTTTTTGGGGTTTTAAGCTTTCACAGTGCTTTCGGTGGCTTTTGCTCTCGAATGCCGCAAGGCGTTGGTGCGCCGTATGGGTCGGCAACCGGATGCAAGCGGCCCAGTCGACGACATTGTGGGTTTGTGAAGGAGCTCGTCTCTCTTTTTTTTTTTGCCTGTTGGCATTCTGCAGTAAAGAGGCGGCGGCTTTTGTCGTCTTCGGGGTACGTGACCACTAAAAAAAGAAAAAGAAAACAGTAAACTATTCGAACGTGCTGCACCAGTGTAGTAAAAAAAACTGAAACATCTGCTGCGAACAAGTGCGGAGTGTCGTAGGTTCCTCCTATGTTGGTGTCACGATTAGATAAAAATACAAAAGAACAAAATGGCACGTGCAAACGATTTGTCTGCTTTGATGGAAGCTCAGTAAAGAACAACAAAAGGAAAAGAACGGCGTTTTCTACACTGCCAGCTCGTTACAGCAAATGTCGTCTGCTAGGAAACCGAGTCGGAGCGAGTTCCTCCCGGCGCGCGCGGCTGCTCTTGTCTCCATCCCTACAGTCACGTGCCCCCCACGTCACTGCTCCCCCATTGGTTGACCTCGGGCAGACGCTCTAGACGCTCTGCCGCGAGCGAATTTTTCCAAATGGAGCGAAGAAGATCGCAGCGTCCTTTGGTCGCCCTTAAAACCTGTTTGTGGGCTCCCGCGACGGCAGCCGCTCCGCTCTTGGAGCAAAATCGCTGCATGTGAAACAGGCTTAAGTCTTTCACTTAAATGAAAAAGAGCTCGCACTGCACGTAACTTCTGACATGCAACAGCACGGCTGAAGTGCGGAAACCCGTAATTCAAGCGAATATCGGAGATCTGCCGTCTCGCATCGCCCCTCGTTTCCATTGAATGCGATCGCAGCCGGTGAAAGGTTTCAGGCTTTGAGCCGCGTTTAACCGCTGCTCCTCGTCATTGTCATTCGGTTCGCCCCGATCGATCGAATCCCTGTGCACGACAGACAGACTGACGCAGTTATGGGACTGCTGCGGGAGAGTTCCTACTTGACCCAGCAAATGACTGTTGCAGCGATGTAGCCGATTCTTGCAGGAGCTGGTCTGAAACACGTATACGATTTGGAGGTAGCCGCGGGCCAATGATGGAAATGCGTCGAGGAGTTTGAATAGGTGCGATGGTTCGACACGGATTTTTAAGACGACCGCGTCTCGCGAACGAGGTGTTGAATGATTTATGAAGTCGCCCCGCCAACGAGATAGGAGAAGCGGCAGCGTTTATTTAGCGTGTCTCCCAGCAAACTTTTTTTTTCAGGACTAGCAAGTTGCTTCACGGAGTGCTGAATTTTTATTACTGCGCAACAGATAATGAGCGGGTAATAGACAGCAAAACAATAAAGACCCATAACTCTCGAAATTCTCTAAATCCATACGGAGGAACGGCGACGCAAGTGAGGAGTTAGGACAACACAAACGCCTAAAATTGTGTTTGGTAACCTAAGAAATCAGTAATTTGCGTTTCAAACAAGGTAACGTGGTGAAAGGAAAATACTGGGATTTACTTATGCTGTGCTACAGCACATATCGTGATAAACGCTACGTTCGGCTTTTGTCCTCATTTCCGCTAAAGTCACACTGCGAAATCACGCATATTTGTCCGACGTTAACGCTCCGATTCTAAATATTTGCATTGAGAGTTAATTGCAAGTTTCTAGGTGCTTTACCTGGAAAACTAGACAACATTGACCACAAGCCTGCAGGCCACTGCGGTTTATTATGTGCTAAAATTTGTCCACAAAAGCAAATTGCTTCGTGACCGAACATTGAACATAGAGGACCGTTTGTTTATGTACTACTTTCTGTGCATCCAGAAAACGTGTTTGTAAGCGGGCAAAGTAATTTGATTAAATTGTATGCAGAAATAAGGCATTGTCGAATACAACTATCTGGCATTCGTAAACGTATATACCAAGGATATTCAAATCTACACACCCGGCATGCTCTTCCAACTCAGTTGGGTTTTATTGTTATTTGACACGAGAGATTTAGAGAGAATATTATTGCGTAGAGCGAAATAAAAAAAAAGACATGAAATATGTTGTGCACAATGTGCACATAATGATTTCAAAGGCGTCCGATGTTGTTACACGGGTCATTTGATCGCTCGTAAGTTCGGAAGAGCTTCCGAAGAACTTCTGAAACTGATCACTTTTATGACTCCGTTCTCCAAAGTGCCGCCCCTTGCCCTATGAAGCGAACGAAGGCACGAGTTTTATTTTTAGTTCATTTCATATTTTGTTTATTTCGCAGCCATCCGGTCGCATGAAAAGAAAATGAAAGAACTTTCCTGCACTCTTAAGCAGAGCATCGCTTATTGCCTTTTGATTCACTTAGCGAGAGAGGAGGAGACCGCCCGTAATTGCATCCTGGCAAGGAGTCTACACTGATTCTCATTCCGCTAAGTGAACGTTCTACTCCCATGGTTTCTTTGCTTGTCGCATAGAACAGCTACAAAAGGTGATTCAGCCATTATTTTTATTTTGTTTGATCGCGTAGTACATTATTTTTATTACTGCAGCTTGCGCAATAAAGGGTTGTTTCTGTGGAGTAACCCACGGGTCGCATTTTACCCCTTTATACGAGCGACCCGGACAAAGGAAGACCGGAGCTTCTAGGGCCAGGGTGCTTTCACCTCATTAACTCGCATTACGTACGGCGTTCGCCGCACATTAGGGAAAGGAGTGCACGCTATGCGCGCTGCCTCAGCACACGGCAGGCCATTCACTTCCTCACTCTTTCGGTGTTTCGCAAAGGATGCATAGCTGTCCTCAGTGATTCGCAGCTGATTGGGCAGGGCGCCAACCCTTGCACTGTCTTGTTGCGTCGCCGATAAACGATACGGCACGGTTGCCGAAGCCAAGAGCTTGAGCCAGTTGAGAAACTCTAAACACGGTATTCACACTGTTTTGTGGTTGTACTATCAGCAGAAATTTAGAAATTTAAAGAGCTAATAAGATCTGTTATCGCGGATTTGTAGGACCACTGCGCAACCTAATTTGCTGCTATATATGTCCATCCCGAGCAAGTCGTCTTGTTGAGAATTTGCACTTATAAGATCTTTGATATGTACGACAGCTCTGTCTGGCTATATTTTCGAATGAATAAATGAACAAAAGCCTATTAAGTTTACCGCGTAAATACGTTTGTAGATGGAAGACTATCAAACTTATGTTGTTGGTGTCTAGCACCGCTGTCATACGGTGCACCGCTGATCGCGCTTAAGCCCGATCGGGATCAACAGGGATCCAATACAACCTTAAATCCTTACAAGCTGCTAGTTGTTGATCTAATGGTCTATGACAGAGTTCTGATCTCAAAAAGTTGTATTGTTAACAGTGCACTGTAGTGGACGACACGAGCCTTCCAGATTGTTGATAGCCACTCTCCAGAGTCACCGTGACCAATGGATGTCGCGCTTCTGCAGCTCTTCGATGCGCCGCTAGCGAGCTACAGATGTATAGCTGCGCTCATAATAGATTTTATGATCCTGGCGAACCCCTTTCATTCTGTTTCTTATTGCTTTTTAGAATATTTCGGACGTTCCGCCCACAGCCACTCGTTGCTGTTCGATCGTGACATCACCACCCATACCCTTATTCATTTCAAGGGGCGTCGGGTCTACCATAATACATGCTTCCGATTATTCGTTCGATCCGCTCGTGTAGCACGCCATGAAGGGGTATGGCCACGACAGTGGCACGAGGCATCTGCGTGCTGAGATGACTAATGGCCAAGCAAACAGTGGCTTGTGTGTACAAAAGGAAACGTGCTTTGTTGCGTGCGGCGAGCAGTATCATTGCCCCGTAGGGCATTTGTTATTGCAGAGTAATCGACGAGAGGGAGTCAGGGATGACAGAGGATACCTGGTGTTCCCCTTTGTTTGACCGTTTCGAGCTTTCACCGAACAAGCCGGGTCCGGCATCTCTCTCTCTCGGATTTGGGCTGTCCGAACCTGTAAGTGGGCTGCTCCGACCCCTTCTTCTAAAGAGGTGCCCATTACCATTTCCGTTTTCATTCTTTTATTGGCTGATGTCCTGCCGAAGAACAACGTAATTAGAAACTCGCATGGCCCCTTATGCATTTGCATCGGCCATTGGCTGAAGGCATCTCCTCAATTCCGTATTGTTAGTGACGATAATCATTGAATACACCCAATTAACATAAGCGATTAAAACGCAACCATGCGCATCAAACCACGGCCGGGCTAGAGGGGAGACGCGACTCGCGTGCGTCTCTCCTCCAGGTCGGATGGGACCCGATGAGGTTAAAACAGAATTGCCGTGACCCAACATTGATATTGCGACTGGCAAGCACTTCCGCAATTCCTGAAAAGCAGTAGCCATCTCCCTAAACCAGACTCACAAGACGCCGTCGTGCGATACACATTCATCCCACATCCGCGTCTTATGGTACAGTGAATACTACAAAATTTTGTATTGCTCAAAAGCCTACATGGCAGTCCCGGAACGAAACAAAATGCTCACTGACAATGCCTGCTTTTACCGGGGAACCGCTGCAGAAAGGAAACCTTGCCAGTGTGTGACGGCCTGTTTTCTAACGTCCATTTTACATCATGGACGCAGGTTGCTTTGTCGTTTACCGAGCCAGAGCGAACAGTCTCCGCCGTTTTACATCCTGGTATCTCACGCCTCGCCCCCCCCCCCCTCCCCGCCACTCCTTCCCCACTTTAACCCTAGTTATATTGCCAATAAATCTACGAATTCCGTGTTGGTGGCGCCTTCGTATGACTAAGACAGTGGACGGAGTTTCCTCGCTCTGACGTCAGCACCAGAAAGCGACGGTCGTTTCGTTGGCGCGTTATTGCATACAATACGGCCGTGTTTTAATGCTGTGGGAACGTCGGTCGTAATTGAGAAATGATGGGGCACTCCTGCTGCCCCTCATTTGACTCGGGCGCCGGTGGGGATACCGTCGATAAGCGTTGGCCTTATAATCGTCGAAATAATAGAGGAACACAAAGAAAAGTTTCTCTCGTAAAGCGGGACCTTATATGCGGTAATAAATACGCACGTTTAACGACCAGCCAGTACACCGTTGTTTAGTTGGAGGCACGTGCAATATAGCTTCGAAGGTGACAGCTGTAAACGAAAGCCAAAAGAAGAACGCACGGAAATATTGGGGGCGTGACTAAGACCCACACGAACGCGACAACGAAACAGGGATTTTGGTGGACTTGAATGGCCTGCCTGGGTTCACGCTTTTATTGTTCCTACTAAAGCATAGGCATAACTTACTTATACACTTTGGAAGAAATGTCCACAATTTTGTATATAATGAAGAAGAGTGTCCGTCAAAACTACAGCGATCATGCTTACTGGCTAAATGCTTTTTGTCGTATACGCTGAGACGTCTACAAAAATGCGGATAAATATTCACGAGAAAAAAAAAAGCTCAATGCGTCATAAAGAAGGCCTTACGAAGGCATTCTGACTAATGAACTCTATCAAGTCAGTTTAACTTTGCAGTAGGTGATAGTTGAAAGTCTCAATTTACTTATTTGAAGGTTCTCAACTCAGTTGAGTTGACACCTTAGCGACTAAGGTGTCGCAATGCTAAGCTCGAAGACACGGGTTCGACTCCCAGCTACGGCTGCCGGATTTTTATGGAAGCTAAATGCAGAAACATCGTTGTACTTTGATTAATGTGCATGCTAAGGAACACCAAGTAGTCAAACTTAATCCAGAGTTCTCCACAAGGGCGTGCCTAGTGATCCTACCGTAGTTTTGACAAGTAAAACCCCAGAACTTAATTAGAATGTTGAATTGAAGCTTGGTCACCACACCCGAATAAATCAAATGAAGAACACGAACTTTCAGGCAATTAAGTCTGAGCCACCGATTATTGTCAATGCGCTTGCACGAAGAATTGCCCGTTTCGTTATTTCAAGCATGAAACAAACAGCTGCTGAACAAACCCAGTGAATGATCACTTATTATCACTAGATTGCGATAGACCTTAGCAGGAACAGCGTGATTCACCAGTGGTCTCCCACATTGTTCTAAGTTCAGGCCCTGGTTTCAGCGGAAGCCACCGAAGCTTCTAATCTCATCATACGGTCAGCCACCAGATTGCCGACGCCAACAACGGCCTGCGCCTTTTACGAGCACAAAGGAACGGGGAAGGAAAACCCCTCTTTCTCTGCCTCCCCTCACTTCCTGTTGCCATCTAAAGACGTTTCGGAAACCCACCGGGGAACAGTGGTGATGGTGGTCGCGCTTACCCTTTGATAAATGACCGCGCTCCTCGCACTTGACTCTTCCTGCGGCAAGTCGCGAAACTTCCTGTTCCCCACACACCATCGATTGCCGCCACGCACTTTTCGTAGTCACACACGGCATACCTGAAACGTCCTTCTAGCCGAAACGTCCTCATTAAGAGCTAGCCTCCAGAGGCCATATAACGTCTGTTCCTCCCATCCTTTCCCGTTTCGTGAAACTGAGCTGAGAGTTCTCACTTACTCATCGCTGTTCCCCGTACGGTTCCACTGTTCCCTGAATGCCGACGGTTTCCTGACTTGGAATGCGGTCTATGCTCATGAGACTGAGGCATTCTACCGATCGTTTTCTGTAGTTTCACGACGGCGCTGTTGTTGCGTTACACTGTGCAGCCTTTTCTTCGAGCAGGAACTTTGACAAGGAACTGTTGACAGCATCGCGCTGCCCAAAAGGGCCACAAGAGACAACAGCTTACGAACCAGAGATTCCGCTTTGATGGAACTCTGTGGGAAAATTAGACGGTACGGTTTAGCTTAGCGGTAGTTTCTTTCAATCGTATCCGCACTGCCGTGAATGTTCGCGGCATCTCCTCAGAAATAATGCACCCTTGCAGTAGTAATGCTTGCGTATTCGTGAAGCCCTTGCTCTGCAATGGGCTATGCGAACATGCATTCTCCTTTCTACGAAAGTTTTTGAGAGCATGTTTTAAATGCGCAGGACACTGTGTAAAATATGAATCTTCCTCGGGCGAAAAATCACCACATGGACCTAATTTTCTTTTCATCCTCGATGCAACTTGAGAATGTCACCGCCTCAGAGCAACGTAAGCAAGGTAATGTCTTAAAATGTCACTATCATTGGGATACTCTCCAATCACAGGCAAGGGTAAGGGCGCACTGTCTTGAGTGGTTGGGAAGCAGTCTGTGATCGCCCAGATCACACGTTGCATGTTCCGATAGAACCAGCATCAAAGAAAATCCAGTTTTGTCAAAAAGAGAAGAAATATTAGAGAAGGAAAGGAAGGGAGGTTAACCAGTTAGTTTCTGTTACACTAACCGGCAGAATTATTGATTCTGCATAGTTCGGAGTGCTCGCCTTTGCAATGCACGCGCAAAGCTCGCAACACTCACTCACCTGCGCAGATCGGTGCGCAAGTCAAGCGCGGCGTTTTCCGAGTTATAATGCTCATGTACCGCAAAAACGAAAAAGTACTTGAAAGCAAACACTCTACATGCAATGGCGACGCGGTACAACAGCCGGCCGCTTACCTCTGCAATTGTTCATTGCCATAGAGCAGTTGCCGTTGCGACGAGGCCGTGGGAAGAGCACAATACTGCGCCGAAAGAAATTAGGGGTCGTATATTGCGAATCGCTGGAGAAGACGCGCGACAAAGCACGGCGTGCATAAGGCGAGAGCGCGGTGTGCGATGATATACTCTTCAGGCGAGGACCCTGGCCAGGCAGGATCGACCAGATAAAGTACAGCAACGGCACGCGCCGGTTAGTCCAGTGACGGCCTCGTCTTTCTGTTGAAAGTACGACAAGACATCAAGATAGGAGAGGTTTTCATCTCGCCCTGCTATGGAAAGCGGCGCTTCGCGGAAAAAGCAAATTCATGACAGGTGGTCACGTGTCTAACTCGGCGCGTGTGGCTAGAGCTGTCGGACGCGCGTGACGCAGCCGTTTTTGTATGTCCGTCACTGACTTACTTTGGCCGTGAGGTAGAATCATTTCGGATTTGCCACGAAGCGGCGTTGCTATGGCAACGGGAGTTAGAAACCTTTTCCGTCTCGGAAGTTTCGTCGTATACCGTCAGTATATATCGGCTGCCGTCACCGAACCGATGCGCGTGCCCCGTTGCTGTCCTTTATCTGGTCAATCGCGCCTTTGCAAGCAAACCGAGATGTGTCGCAATATCAAGAGTATGTCTCTTAAAACATGGGCGTCAGGCAAGTTTGAGTTGTTTCGTCGACACCACTTGTGACGACACCGTCGCTAACAAGTGAGTATATACGTTCAATTCTGAATTGCGCTTTAAATGGATATTTGAGCGAAAAATATGTTGGGCTGTATTTTTAAATAATTATCCCGTCATCCCTAAAATTACACTCGTCAAGAGGAGAGGTTGCACCCGCTGAAGGAGCCTAGCGCGTTAGGTGTATCGCCGCTAAGCTCGAGGGCGCTGGTTCGACTCCTGGCCACGGCGGACGTCTCGTTGGGACCGAAAGGCAGAGAACACCGATGAGCTTAGATTTAGGTGCGCGTTAAAGAACCCTGTGCGCTCGAAATTAAACCGCGGTCTCCCAATACGGCGTGCCTCATAATCACATCGTAGTTATGACACGTAGAAGCCAAGCAGTTATTATAACGGGAGATGTATACAAAAGGAAACATAGAAAAGAAATAGTGAGGCCACACCTAAGCGTAAGTGGTGACGCTTCCTTCATTACTAGCGCTAAGTTGCCGTGTCGTCATCGAATCCTGCTTCATTCGACCTGGGGTGTTAATAGGATTATCCGTAAAGGATGATTTACTATTTATATAAGTTAGCCTAAAAATGTATGTACCAATAACGAAAAACGCTAGAAGATACCACAGAGTACTGGTGCAACTATATGCGCTCATGTTGGTGCGGTTCCTATGCAAAGTGGCACTTCAAAGGAAAAAAAAAAATAGTAAACGGCAACGATTCAACTTTTCGATCTGCTCACTGTCGCAATTTGTTCCTCGGGTCGACTTCGTTCTTCTAAAATGCTGTTGTTTGTTTTCGAGTGACACGCGTCTACCAATCTATTATTGCCACTTCAAATTTAACAGCCTTGGTTTTTATCCACGTCAGTCCCAGCACATTATAGCTGAAGCTCATTTTCACGGACCGCACGAAAAGTGACACGCGGCTGCCCGATATACAAATTTCGAGAACGCGTAGGAACATGTTCCCAATTGTAGGGGAACTTAGAATGCAAATCTTCGAGAGGATCCACCGACCGTCTGCTGTCGTTCGTCTGTGTCATGACCAATCGCAGCAGATCACACTTTTTTCAACCCTCGTATACTCTCAGCAATACGGACAAGATGGTTGTCGCTGGCGTCGCCGGGATGCTTGACTCGGAAACATAAGTTTTGATTGCTCGTGCAGAACGCCCGCAATATTGGAGCGCTGTTCAAAGTTACAAAGATCGGGACGATGCGAATTTTGGGGTAACGATGCAGAAGGCGATTGGAGGCAGGGGCGAGTTGTTGTACTCCCCATGCGAGGTTGACTCGCGTCGCAAAAACTGAAACGTGCATATTCGCTCCCCATGCTAATTTAAATATATCGACGCTCGATTCAACAACGCGCTACGGGGACAGGCGAGGGTTATAGCGCTGCCTCAAAGGCAGGGAGCACCCCTTGTTTCGAAGATTGTTTTCCAGGTCCTGATTCCGCGATCGCCCAAAAGATATGCGAGCGACGCCCCGAAAAGAATGGCTTTTTCTTTTTGCTATTTTCCTTTTTCACCTTCTTGTTCGCAATTGTACTTCGTTTCAGCGGAAGAGAAAGGCACGAAGCGTGCACGCTTAATAAAGCGCGGTGTCAAAAGGGAATTGACTTGGGAGTGCAGGGAAGCAACTCTGGGGTAAGGAAAAGAATGCGGTGTGCAAGCGCGCTTGGCGAAATGTGCAATTGCGAGAAAACAGTGTTTATTTTTCTTCAAATCGTGTCTGCTTTAACTTTCAGTGAAATTTCTGTAGGAGGGATTCCGCATCAGACGAGAAAGAAAGCTTCTTTGCTTCTTGTTACATAAATTTCAAGCTGATCCAGCGGGC
Source organism: Rhipicephalus sanguineus (assembly GCF_013339695.2). Classification (NCBI taxonomy): domain Eukaryota; kingdom Metazoa; phylum Arthropoda; class Arachnida; order Ixodida; family Ixodidae; genus Rhipicephalus; species Rhipicephalus sanguineus. The sequence goes on along the minus strand of NC_051186.1, from coordinate 47,297,140 downwards.
ACGTGTAGTGACGCGAGCCAATGGCGCCCTGAACTAAGGACTCCATCCTACGAGGAAGAGCTCCTATTGTTGTACAATTAATTTCTTTTTCTCCCTCTCTCAAACTCAGACTTCCGGGGAACAAACTGGATTTTACTAGAATAAAAAGACTAAATATTGGTTAACTTTACTATTTTCAAGAAGGCCTTTCCTCATAGAGCATATGGGTCATTTCTGGAAGAGGTTTGACGTCAGGTTTCGAGAAACATGTTAATAGTGATCTCTAGAATGACTCCGAACTGAAATATATATATTGAATCGTAAGCCGTTTGCATTATTCGGATTTCTGTTTTAAGAATATCGGCATATTCAGTAAACAAGCTTTGACCCGTTGCCGCTGTGTTGCCTTTAACATGAGAGAGTGTTGCGTTTAATATCGAAGTTCGGCACTTTCTGCTTAAATTGAGTGGCAATGTGTGCGATAATTTGAAGAAAACGAAACCAACGGTAAGCGGAAGAGTGGATGGGCGTAGAACAAAGAATTTCCGTGTACGTCAAAAGGAAGAAAAATGGAAAAAAAAATTACCATTGAATATATCGAGCCTGCTGAGTGCAAGCAGCGGAGATTCAAAGAACAAGTGGGCCGTTGAAAGGCTGAAAATACCCCGGGGGCAGACGCTTTATCGTCCCTAGTCGTGCACTTTCCTCCAAAACAAGCAGAGCTTGAGAGCGTCTGGCTGCATTTTATAACTCCCGTATGCTGAAACCTAAATTGATTTCGCCGGTCCCCTACGCGACTGCTTTTCTTTTTCATTGCGATGTCAAAATCAAACCTTTTATTCTTATATCAATCCCGGATAAACTTTATTTCTCAGAGAGGAGCAGGATTTTGTAGCGTTTCAATAATTTATTTATGCTCAGTTTCTTTTTCTTTATAAATCTTCCGTTGCACCCAGTTGCCGGCCTAGCAGACAACGGCAGGTATAACGGGATAGTATGCGATCGATGAAGCAGAGTGAAAAGTGTTGATAATAAAGTAAGTCGCTTAAGAACACAAACTCTCAGTACGACCGGACGGAAGCAAAATGAGGTACAGGCTTAAACGAGACGAGAGATCAACCTTTTCGGTCCGACATCTCCGATGTTAAACCCGCAGCGCAGTGTTCCCACTCTGCGCTGAACCATTCGGCACGTGCACGTATGCAAATGGGCTGGAATTGACAGCGGACAATATCTGCACGTGCACGACTCCCTCGAGGTATACGCTGTTCGTGGCGTTGACATCTCTGAAAGGAGTGGGGAAACGATGACAAAAAAAAAAAATCAATAGAAAGAGAAAGGCCATGGACCACCGCCTTTTATTATGCCGTCTCTTCGGGGATACAATGTGCAGCAGCGTGAATTTTTTAGCGTTTTCTTTTTTAATGCTACACAGAACTCGCTTCAAATGGTATAGGGAATTAAGGCTGTCGTTTTTCTGTTTATTCGACAGAATTCGTATGACCAGAAGAAGAAATAGCAGAGAAGTAGAGAGTAACGTTCATAATAATGTTTAGAGACAGTCCCTGGCATCCGCTCTAGCGCACATTGACAATAAACCAACTTCTGTTGAAACCATTCTTAGATGACGTCGACAGAAGACATCGCAGCTGAAGGTGAAAAAGGTACTACTTAGGTTCTTAAAAACTTTTTAAAGCTTTATTCATTTTTATATCGGAGGGGTGCTGGACGCAAGCAGCAGTCCTGGAAACAATGCACGAATACATTCGTGTGTACAAGATTAAAAAATATACATATCAAGAAAAATACATAAGAATGCACTAGTAGGAAGCTACAAAAAAATTTAAAAAAAAATCGTTCGACAGGAAACTCAGCCCACGAATAACGGCAGCACGCACCTCATTAAACAAAATATAAAGAATATAATAAAAAATAGGGGCATCAAACAATTATAGCATTTCAAAGTACAACTTTGAAAAAACCTTCCATTTTCTTGGGGTAGCAAGTGCGATTCGACACTTCAGGCAAGATTCATCTCGGTGCTCTAAAGGCCAAAGGCGTATGGCTTTGTACTACTCTACATAAGGTCGTGGTTGCGATATTGTCATGTTATTCCCATTTTGTTCATCGTAACTAAAATCCCTTTGCCATCGTTGTCGATAGGTTGCAAATGGACGATGAGATTATTATAGGAACAAATGCACAGGAAAACCGGAGAAGACAGTCGGAAATGTACAACGCGTTTAGTATACATTCAATAACAGCAGTTCACTTGGCGCTGTACAGAAAGGAATCAGACTTAAGGGCTTTACAAGTTGAGCTAATCTAATTTTGTGCACTCCTTTGCAAGTAGCAGGCCGAAGGCGACCTATAAAAGTGACCGGAATAACTGCAATACATCGACTGGTCAGGAAGTTTTCCTTGAATCATCGGTGCCAACGTTTACCATATTTTGCAGTGAAAGAGTTCACGCTTTAGAGGACAGATTAAAGAGAACGTGATAGTTCATATTGATTGAATGAAGTAGATCCACTAACGTGTCAGCTCGCGTTCAGCCCGAGACTACAATGAATGGCCCACTGTGCTTATCCCCGCACATCCTGCTGTGTGTACAGGGCACGTTTCAAGCTTTCAGCGATAATCTCACCTGGACATTCGGTATTCTAAAGCACTCCCTAAAGACGCACGAAGCGCGAGTCGTTTCGGCTCAAATTCGGGAAACTGACAAGCTCAAAGGCAGAAAGGGTTCTCTATCTGTAGGTGCGGCGCTTATACAGAGACATTCGGACACACGGTAACCTCTAAAAGCTCTCTCTAATGACGAGCAGCGTAAAATCAGGAGGGTTTGCAGTTAGCACGAGGCAAGTTGGCCGGCTCTGGGGAGCGAATGTTATCGTCCTGCTGTACGGCCCCTTTATCTCTACCCCGATGCACGGTATGCAACCGGATGCGAACATCTCAGTAAGGTTCCTGCTTTCCTCTCTCTCTCTCTCTTCATTGCAGCTACTCTGTATGCAAAGGAACGCACGAGGTCAATCTTGCTGAAGGCCTGTACTATTTGCGGTAAGCGCTTATTTTTCAGTAATTATTTGCCGAAAAAATCGCAATATGTAAGCAGTGATTTTCTAAATAGTATTCTATTATTAGTTTCATATTTTTAGTTTTGAGAATAATCTTCCATGTAGTATATTATTGTACGGACGATACCCCCCTTTCCCCCTCATTCCTCTGGCTACGGGTCTAACAGTTACAGTAGGCTTGGTGGCACTATGCCATTACAAGTGATAACAAGGCCCGGAATCGAATGGGCATTATTTATTACGACATTAAAACGTTCGTTTCGTCTTTGGGGATCAGCTTGGAATCCGCATTCTGTAGTTTTTGCCCAGATGAACTCGGCACGCGTGTCGTTTGAAATCATTTTTCTTTCTTTTCTGACAGTCTAGACAAACGCAATGCTGGGGGCATTGTCTACCCTCCTTATACTCTGAAAATGTAAAATTAGTTAAGTTAGCACGTCATAATAAAGTTCCTAAGTATGGGGGTAAGGCTGAAAGAGACTACTCTGCAGGTTCAATGGGTATTGAAGGCTCAACGTGTCGCCAAGTTGGTTGAACGTATCCTGGGGGAACAGAACGAAAGAAGGTGTACTAATAATGCTCACAAACAACCGTACATAGCGCTGACTGTCAAGTGAACTTTAATGCGGCGAAGAACGTGAATAAATACATATATACGTATCAGCACCTCGTCAAAAACGTATATATTTGAAGGCGGAAATAAAGCTCACCGAAGAAGGTGAGGAACACAGAGAAATACTATCCTGTATAAAAAGAGGAAAGCGCAACTCGGTGCACGAAACGGATGCGATATCGTTCTCACGGATGCAATAGTCATTAGAGTCGTTTGTCATGCAAGCCTCTCAGTGAGCAACGCAAACTGTGGGGCCCGGTATAAAAGCGGGTCAGAGTGGGGACGGGGTAGCGATACGGAGTTCGGTCGAGAGTTGAACGCTTTTGCTCCGGGAGAGTGGGTGACGTACGCTAACGTCAAAAAGACACGTGCGACCCCTGAAGGCAACTCAACATGCCCCGGCACGTGCGCACGCTTTCTGCGTGCCACACTATGCAAAGTGATCTCCGGTTGTTTGGTACGGTGGGGTAGCATTTCCTTCGTCTACACACATATCTACCGTCCTGCACGAGCCAGACGTTGCCCCAAGAGGGTACTCCATGAAAGTCAGTATGGTTACGCTGACGAGGAATGGGTGCCAAGTCGCTTTGTCATGACTCTTGATTAGCTAAATTGTTTACAAGAACAAAACTATCACATATCAGTTAAACAAATTATATCATAACGCTACTCACGTGCTTCATGCTTTAAAATTCACCTATATCTTCTCGAAACACTGAATGACACCATGTGGCAATGCATTGACAGTATCTTCGCTTTTAGTTGCGTATTACCATAGCCATGACTTTCGCGGCGCCTTCAAAGGCCCTTTATCCTCTTCCATTCTTTCGTAACCCATTCCGAAGTACGAGGCAGCCAACCAGTGATCTCTTCTCGCTAACCTCCTTATCGTTCGTTTGACTTTTCTCTCTATCTCTCTCTCTCAACGAAGCATACAAAGGAAACGAGGTTAAAGAATTCGAAATATCTGTAGAGAGCGAACACGAAGAGTGCTTATTCGGAACCAGCGCTTTCACAAAGACACTTTACATCATCAAAGTCTGATGTAGAAAAGCAGCGCTGTCGAAAGATTGATAGTAATCGGACGCTTGTCTTTTTGAGCCCACATTTTGTGTTCAAACTAACTACTCTGATTGCTCTTCCATGTGCACATAGGAGTAACGTGATTTATTGTGAGTCACTCCCACCGTATCTAACGTCGTCAGAAGTGTGGATGCGAGCAGCTTTTCGGATGCTGTTTAACACACCGATAGAACGTAATTGAGTGCAGTCGAGATTCATCCAAATGTATATAGCTTAGCACAAACTGTTATGCGAAAAAGAAACTGCGAATCAGGGATGCTTTTGTAACTTTTAAATGCATCGCGTGCACCGGAAGGCATTAGCAGGGCGCATTTTCAAATTTTTGACAAGGATCGCGCGCGTCGCGGCGATCCATCAAGCAGGGATCCTTTTGACTCGCGGGAGTAGGCTGAATGATCAGTCAAGTATCATTTGTGCAGGCGTTCAAAACATTCAGAAACAAAGTGAAGTTTCTTTCATTGCATTGTGTAACAAACGTGGAGCGATGCGCAGTAGATAAGTACAAGAAAACGCGTTGCATTTTTGAGAGACGCGACAAACTTGCCGCGGCTTATATCTACGCTCATCGACACTCCCCAGCGTTGTACCGCTGTTCGGGGGCCTGTCAGCTACTCCCTTAATATCTTTTTAAAAGCTTTGAAACTTGGCGATGCGGTCACGTGTCGTGCCCAGTGTGTCGAGACCATGCATTAGGGTTATTGAGGCGTGTTGCACAAAATACAAAAACAATCGGAACAATGAAATAAATGAGAAAGACATGCTGCAGTGTGGCGGCTTCCTGAACACTGTTCTTTTTATCCTCTTATTTGTCGGCGTCGTGATCGATAACAAGAGGGGGTGGTGCTTCGCGTTTTAAAGTAACACAGCTGGAGGTCGCTTGCTGTTCACGCTTTGCCTCTCGCCCCGTTCGACTCGTGTCACAATTTCGGAAGTCATTAGCAGCTCATGATAATGCGATAACCTCGCAAGCTCGCTCATATCGGCTTCAGAAACATTCATCGCGCCTGACGAAGAGGAAAAAAGAGATTGCGACTGTTATGGGATACTGGAGGTGTGTTATCTTGGTTATTAGTGGCTGATAACATGTTAGACATGTCGGTTTTTATAGCTGGACAAATTCCCCGACAATAAATGACTGTTCTTTTGCTCATATAATTTATTATTTATTTATTAATTGTACATTACAGGCCCCTAGAGGCATTGTGTAAGGGGAGCAATGCAAGAACTCACAGGATTCCTTATGCAATCGCCTTCTTTACTTCTTTTCCTTCTCGGTCGATGTATTGATGCTCCCCCGCCCCTCACCAGAAGCTTCCCGCACTTAACGTGGTTATGCCCTGCCTCCAGGATCGGAGGCATTGTAAGCTTTCGGCAGCTCACCTGCTTTTGCACTGCCTCCGTGATCGGCCCGTCTGTGGCCAAGCGACGATGTCATGTAATGACGTAATCATGTGACGTCACGCTATGTGACACCATGATCGCGACATGTGGTGGCGTCAGCCCGAGATGATTTTTTGCCTAACTCGTGTTGACGCTGACGGTCAATTTTTGCGTTTGGTTAGGCACCTAAAGCTTTCGCCTTAATCAACTCTTAAAATATGCACAATAATTGGAAAAAAAGAGAGGGGTACAGATATATAAAAAAATGATTGAAAGAAAACTGGGGCAGCGACGCACTATTGGTGCGAACACTCAGGAAGCGGCGGAGCTGGAGGCGTTGCCCTCCTCCTTTCCCTCCTCTTCACCCTCACTTCTCCTTTATCACTCCTTGCTAAATCTATACTATACAAAACTTTTACCTCAACCTCGCACCTCCTTCTTTCCCTCCTCCGCACCCTCACTTTCCTTTCCCATCACTTGCTACTCCATACATGGCTATGCTTTCTGTCTCTTTTTTTCTATATCTTTTTTGTTTATGTTTCTTTGTATCTCTTTCTCTTTGTATATTTCTTTATCTTTTTGTTTATCTATTTTCTTTCTTTCTTTCTCTCTCTTTCCCTCTCTCTCTCTCTGTACTCGTTCCTTCGCCTTCTACGCTACTGACCCGACCATGGTGGAATATTTTCAGAATTAGCTGGCACCATTCTTTGCGCCCAACGTATTATGGCAGTTGTGTCTATGCTTAAATGGGCGTATCATTGGCATTATGTAGACAAGCGCAGCGATCACAAGCCGCGTATGGTGCTACCTGGTCAGCGAACCGTTACGCGACGACTGGTCGATGATGTGCAATAGATCATCCAACGAGTCATCCATGTGGCAATTTTGCTTATGTGACTGTATGTAGACCATTCATTATTGTAGAAAAATACATCAAAGGCATAGACATAAACCGTTTACTATAAACTAATTGCTATTATGATTATAATTACGATAAACTAACTAATTACGATAAAGTACTATACGTAAATACTATAAAACTAATTACTATATCCCGTTCAGGCGCAAAGTACCCATTTGTGAACGCACGTTGTTTTTGCCAATTCTTTGGACCAGTGGCCGAGTGAAAACGCAATATACAAAGATCACAGGATGAATTAAACCTTCTGCATAGTCAATGTGTCTTCACGTAACCTCAGTGTTCTGAGTATGAATGTAGCTGATCACTTTTGTGAAGAAACTACGATGCACGAAGGGTCACTCGACATGCCAGTTCCAGGAACAACGTCAAAAGTTTTCTTGCTCGATAACGAATACAACCAAAAATAAATCGCGCATGCATTTTTAGCATACGATTTTATTCATTTTATGTAAAATGGAAAATGCCTGAGTACAGAATGTTTAAAAAGACATGAACTAGCTTCCTATATTTTGAAAGTTAGCGATCGCCATTTTCCACCGTGGTAAAGCACAATATAATATTAGGGAAGGCTTGAGATGATACCAGAGCGTATGAGGTGGTCCTTTAACATTACTGTTATACTTTTCACACATTTATTGGCTCCAATAGAAGTTCGACGTCTGCGCATGCGGGAGATTCCAAGTGGCACGTCCCAGCCCAAAATGTGATCACCAGCAATTCTACCGAAAAAGATTTGGGGAGGGGCGAAGCACGCTGTATGCACCGGTGTTTCCCACGGCAATATCACTGCTAGTGGGTAATGAGAGACAGAATATACACACAGAGACCCGCAGTCCGCTTTTAGTTAACGTGCACGCTGCGAATCATTATTGTTCAACTACGCACAAGAGAAACCTTCCACCGGCAATAAATAGCAGGTCAAGATCCAGTGCCTATATACTGTATACGCGATGGCCGGTGAACCGTTGTGCAGCTCGAGCGGTCTATTTTTTTAATCGAGAAACTCGCTAGCAGGCGCTGCCTGCGTCGGCGTTGTCTCTCGCGGGCGAGGGCGCGTTCTCGTTCCTTGCGAGCTGGTAGTTCAGCGTTCATCGCAGAAAAAGCATTTTCATAGTCAACGCGCGCCGTTCGATCTCTCTCGCCACACGGCGAGCGCATAGGTGGTGGCGCCCTCTCTTACGCTTAAGCAAATGGACCGTCACCACCGGACACAACGAGCACACCGACACGCCGAGACTCTCAGATGCGCCGCTCCTAATACTTAATTACATGCTAATTGCAATTAATTACTGAAACTCGTACATAACGACACATTGGAATCTAATATCGAGGGCCTTATAATTATGTTGCGCGTATTTGACACATTTGCAGACAGCGCATCATGATTCTCGCCTGAAGGGCATATTTGAAAAGAGCGACGTAGTCAACGAAAAGCGAGAGGAAAGAAAAATTCGGGAGATCCCACGCGTTCTGGGAATGGGTTTCATGAGAAGGAGCCTGCGAATACTTCTATGTTGTATTTTATGGCTTTGAGCCAAGCGCTACGAGGTGGATCGACGTGTTTTTTGTAAGTGTAGTAGCTGTGTGCACATCGTGGGCTCACCAAGCAGCGTCGACAACACTGGCGTTTAAAGGGTAATTTATGGTGCGACGTATCGTCAACCCTCACGTTAAAGTACATATGTTATTATTATCGAAACTAAGTGCACTTATGGTGCAATCATGTGAATACCATACCTAACTTTCGTTGATGTATTCCTCCGGGGTCGAGCAATGCTCACTTGGCCTAACGCACTTGGCCATGCACTGCGCTGAGTGCCAGTGCGAAGCGCAATTCCCCGCGACGGAGATTTTGTTTAAACACCACGACCGCACAACACGAGAACTTGCTGAAGCTTTTCATATTAACACGAGGGCATCCACGTGCGTTAGTCACCCTTCTTTAGCCATATCGGAGAGGGAAGTTATACTACTCAAGGAAAGGGGGTAGCCTGTTGGGGGAGGGGGGGGGGGTTGGAGGAGGTGTGGTTTTGTTCTGGTTTTTGCCTTTTGCTTGCCCTCGATGTGCATGCGCGGGAATTAGTCGAGCGTCAAGTTTCGATATATTTTCTGTTAAAGCAATAAAGCTTTCAGTTGTGAGTAAGCGCTTGTGGTGTTCACTTTCTTGTCTTCGTCTTTTTTTGCGCTTCTATTACACCGATATGTATTCATAGTCAGATCAGTCTGAACATTTTTATTCTAATAAGACCTTCTTGCAGGATAGTTCGTTGCGCAATACCCAGTTATTCGCCTTGCCACACTTCCCTAGCGCAGGGCAGCCAGCAGGTCTAAGAACTGGATATCCCTGTATTTCCAACTGTTTCTTCCTCCTCCTTCTCTTCCTGAGCACGTTAACCATCTTATTCACGGTATGCAGACAAATTAAAGGTTTCAGGATTTGGCTGGCACCTGCTTATCATCTATGTAGACGTGCTAGTGCGTAGTAAGTGCGTAGTGACAGTTATTCAGCGCAAGACACAAAACGAAAGTTAAGAAAGATAAGTCCCGTGTGCAACTTCTTCCTTGTATTGAGTCTTGTCTTGCGCTGAACAATTCTGTCATCTTTATCCTAATCGCCTCTTCCGATCTCACTTTGTATCCAACCGGACCTATCGTGCCCTCGCATCTGAGTCTTCCCTCCGAGACGAAGAAGTGGGGGATATGATTGATGAATATGATGACATTGAACATCATATATAGCTCTGAGGACGTCTCTGTTGCTGTTGTTTCCGCTAGCCAGGAGCTGGGCATTGGACAATACAGGTCTCATAAATTGAGACTAGCGTGCTGGATGTCTATCGCGCACGCGCGAGGGGGATCCTCCTCGCGTGTTTTTTGCGGACGCCATTCAAACGGCGTGGCGCACTTAGTACGCTTCGCTGGACACATCACAGCTGGACCTCCGGTGACCTCAGCTCGTGCGTGACCCGCTGAGTGGTGCTTCGAATGGGCACCGATCCATGCGTGATGCTGTGATCAATGCACCGCTTGAACAAAGGCTTTGGTACAGCGTAAAGTGACATAACGGCACGTGAAACTTTACAAGTGTCCAAGGGAAGAAATTCGACCTTGTTGGTAAGACATCAAGTGATATTTCGCGCAAGATAACACGCATGTAGCGTCCTCCTTTCTCGTCTGTGTGTTACCTTGCGCGAAATATCGCTTCGCTTTACAAGGGTAATTTCATATAAAAAAGAATATAATGTGTGTGGTGTTTGGAGAAGACTTATGATTTGAACAAAATCATCTGTATAGCGTAAATGAGACACAAAAAATATGTTAAATTTTATAGTAGGTCACATTTTATGTAAAATGCGATATATTAATCATTAAGTTTATAAACAGTGCGGCAGGTTCAGGCCCGTAGCCAGGGGGAGGGGGGCAGGGGGCCCGCCCCCCCTTCCCCCCAAAATTTTGATGACACATGGTGTTTTATAGAAAATAAATCATGAAAGTAGGCATTTTTCTCAAATAGTCAAGGTTTTCAACAGGTGCCCCCCCCCCCCCCCCCCCCCCCCCCGAAGAAATTCCTGGCTACGGGCCTGGGCAGGTTGATTAGGTTGGTAAAGATGCATGACTTTGGATGAGTAGCGCATGAAAAACGGAGGCAAAAGAAAAAGATGTAGACAGGACAAGCGGTAACCTGTCTTAGCGCCTATCCTGTCTACGTCTTTTTCTTTTGCCTTCGTTTTTTATGCGCTTGTGATGATGGGTTCGTGGGCCCTCAGACACAGACAGAGTCAAGGACAAGAAAACATTTATACACAACACTCATCAAACGACAAATACATACACATACAATTGCTGGACACTAATATACAAAATGACTTTCCCTCTAAGCCTCAATCCTTACAGTCCTATACGCCTACGCGAGTATCCACGCGTCCTGCCTAGTACGGAGTCTATTGTTCCGTAGACGTCATGTCACTCACGGCACCGACGACCGCGTAGCTGACGCACGCTCGCAGCAGGAGAGGCACGATGAGCCGTCGACGTGGCAGAACCAGATCCCGAGCTGCTCGCTCAGGACCGCACCGGACCACTACGCACCCGGAGTAGCACCGAGTCCACTCAGCATTCGGCAGTGCCGGACCCCAACAGCCTTAGCACCATGGGCGGACTCTGTAGCTGGCTGGCCTCGGACACACCATCTGGCACACCATCAGTAGCTTGGCCTGGCCCGCTCGCACGTCCACCGCAGGAACACGCCGCAAGGCCTCGCCTGGGACACCCGTTCGCCACAGGAAACGCCAGGCTCGTCCCGGCTGGTCTGATGGCCCCCCAGCTCGCGGATCGAGCGAACTGCTTCTTGCTCGATCACTCGCCACGCACGCTCTGTCGTCGCTCTGAAGCTCACGCGCTTCACGTTGGCCTCTCTTGTGCGCACTCCGTCGTCTTCTTCAGTTTCGTTTTCGCTTGTTAATAACCTTCTTACTACAGCGCTGCTCATTCGAAGTTTATAACCTCAGTGACTAAAATATCATACCGCACACCTCTGCTTATTCAGCTGATGTAGTGCCACCATGTTTTTTATGGGGTTTTACAGAACGCAATGGGATTTGCTCATTAAATAGTCTCTTCGCCGACAACGGCTGCGCATCTCCGAGGGCGTCGAGCTGTAAGCGTTTGGTGCGGGCTCGATAACCATGGGCAGAGGCGACGTCCCGGTTCGGGCAAATTGCGACTTTATTCCTATTTGGACGGCTTCGAGATTTCTAGTATGCGCATTTATTGGCGTACCGTCAACAGCGGTTGCCACTAGTTAATTGCGGCTGCTGCTGGATAAAGGGAGCGCAATGCCGGCAAGTGCGGATAATGATGGCTTATGTGGGCCAGTAGTGCGATATGTTGGTGCAGCCATGGAGTAAAAGAGAGAGAGAGAGAGGATCAGCGGTCACAGTACACATGTAGTACAGTGCAGTGTGTCTGCAGGCGATCACTTCAGTCAGTTGCCTTCACAAACTGCAGAAGGGCACGTATGGCTTGCGCATTGCCTGGCAGTGCACCTTTTTTTCACAATACTACGACGCATGCGCCCTTCCCCTAGTGGAAAAGTCGCAAAACGCCTCTTGATCTCGGAGGCTTTTGATCTGGCAATATCGGTCGTCTCTGCCCTTACCAAAACCCTGCAAAAACGGCAGGAGTCAGCACAGAAAAATGAAAAAGGTGGCTTCCCCTACAGGGAATTTTGTCATATTTGTTAATTACCTTGTTCCCAGTTTGTCGACACAAACATACAAACGAGGCTCTACATTGGTATCCTCGCAATACACGAAGTCATGGTCGATTCTAGGTACGTGATGCTCACGTGAATGAAAGTGTTGCTTCCCGCTGTTCAGCACTCCGAAATTAACGAGACGATCACGCGCTGTGCACGTTTTGCGTTGGCGGGGGCAGTGTGGTGGCGTTGCGTCCACCCCACCATTTGCGAACAGCGGTCGTCCACAAGACGTCTCCAGCAGCAGTTTCCGTAGACCCCAATTCGTGTGTTCCCAACCGACCCTCTTTTTCTAATGTACCGACGTATGAGAAACTGCTACGCACACCTTTGTGTTGCGCAATCAAAGAGCCCTCCTGCGCCTGCGCTGTCTCGACGCACGTGTCGATGAATGGAGTAACAGAAACAGAATAGGCGCGACACGTGCCCTCTCTGCGTTACGTCACGTGGTGTTGTAAGCCGCGGTAGCGTAATCAGATGTACGTGATTGTCGCCAACATAGACCAGCGGTTTCGTCGCCTGCCTCCACTGACGTTCATCGTACTGAACGCGTTCGAAAGGAACTGTCAGCGTTGATACTGCGAAACAACGTTGCACAGCATGAATCATTCTGCAGGGGCGTTTGCTTGCTGTTGGTATGGTCGGTGTTCGCTGATCGTCATGGTGTAGCGGGAATGCACAAATACAAAGGTTACAACACAGGCGCTACTGAAAACTTTATGGGAATCTCAACGGGAAACAGAATCTATGCTACTCCCAACGCGCAGTCGCAGAGGCCACATCCTATAGGCTACAGGGGGCGCTAGTAAGAGATAGTAGGGGAACGAAAAAAGAAAAAAGCAATTTCCTTGGCAAAACAAAAAAAAAACAGACTTCTGAAGTACGTAGTCACTACTCTCTGATATAAAAGGCTTCCACAAGCTCACCTGGCGTTTCTTGCTTTACTCCAACCCTGGATATTGGCATCATTAAATCTTGGAGAACATGCGCAGGCCTGGCAATCCACAGAAAGATGCGCGTTCAAGTTCTTTTTTAAGTTATTCGCGCGCTCCCTCATTCTGTCAAAGACGCAGCGGCCAGCTTGTCCTACGTAACACTGACCAAAAGACAGGAGGATTTCAAATTTCAAATCATTCTGTTGCACTCGCTTGTAAATCCTACTGACATCCTTCTGAATAGTAGAAGTATGTGTGCATCATTGTGTATGTATCGAGCCGGAGAAAATGGAGAGCGCACAGACGAACAGTTTCCACGGTAACGTTCCGCGTCACGTCACCTCTAGTACTTAGAACAGCAACGGTAACGGAAGTAACACAGCCTATACACAGAAAAGCTGTTCATTTCATGCAGATCTTTCCCACGTATCATAACTTCTGGATCTCATTGCGAAGCTTATGTTGGATGTTATGCGTGGTTCATAGTCATTAATTCACTTTACATTTTCCCTAATGCGGATAATGGTTGTTCAGCGCGCGCGCAGTAACGCTGCTCGCATGCAAATGAGGTTCGCTCACTTTCCGGAACCGCGCCATTACCGGTCGCGTGGAGAGATCATCAACTTGTTCGCTGTCGCTATGCACGTGGCATACATTTCTCAGATTTTGCATCACGGTTAAGTAAGCAAATGACTGCGAAATCTAGATAATAAAATGTTAGTACGTATCGATCATTAGCCCGCTCGCTTCCACAAATTTATTTCTGTTCAAGTTAGGGTTTGCGTCGTTACTGCTTGTGTGTGCATTTGTACGCCGCACAGTTTCACCACTTTAACGGTTATAGAGCTTTTGATGTCTGCAGCTGTATAGTGTGGTGAGATTGCGTCGCCTGTATCAACACTATTTATATGCTGAGGTTACCGTTTTTAATGTAGTGCACACAGTTTACTGTATATATGCTCGTGTCATATGTTAATAACTGCTCCAAATTATTTTTGTTTAATTTTATCTCTTTACCAATATTTCCAGGCCTAGTCGTTCTCTAATACATGAACGCAACGTTTCCTGAACGCACATTTATTTTAAAAAAAAAAGAACTTTATCAGACTTGCTCTTGCGACAAGTAAACTTGTTACCGCCCTTCCATGAATGTGCGTCCGCGCGCCTAGAAACAGTCCTTTTTTTTTTTAGTGCTAGCACCAATACAGGTTCCTGGTCCACATGATATAACCATGACAACCGACAAACCGATTTCTGAACAATCTTTGTTCTTATCCTGTTGTGACACATGCGGTCGCACTTGTATTAAAAAAAATCATCGACGTCGCTCGATAAATGACGCAACGACGGTGGAGCATCGCACAAGAGAGCAAAATGCAAACAAAAGCAAGGCGCGAGTCCGCATGCAGACGGGGCTGCAATCTGTTGAGGTTGTTCCTATACACACCCGCTACACATCTGTGCCCAGTTCTGCTCGTGTCTGGGATTCTACGTTCGATCGAACGAAGTCGATTGTTTTCTTCCCGTAGAACGAACACCGTGGCCACCGCAACAGGAAACGATAATGAAACGGGGGTGGCGGTGTGCAAGTTTCACGCTATTAGTGGATCGTTATTTCATCACATTCAATATGCGCTTTCACTTGCCTACGCACTACATCACTTCGCTCTTCTTTTTGTTCTTTCCAGCGCTGCATTAGTGTTAGTGGCAAGCGCGGTTGGCGAGGCCACAATTACTTCGCTTTGATCGCAACCGATAGGAAGAAACTGAGTTGATCAATACGGATCTCCGTGTTTACTGTTTAGTTTCGTTCAGGGTAGTCACCTCCCAGTTTTCTCTCTGCTTCAATTTAGGTGTCGTTACTCCCTGTGGTTTTCCTATGTGCCTATAGAAATTAAATGTTTTTTTAGCATCTGACACTTTTTAAAAAGTTATTAAAGCTTTGCGTTTACGAACTTTCGTTACTGAGGAAAACGCTCTTTAGGAAAGAGACTGACGGGCATGCGACAAGCGAGTGTTGCAGGGTAGGTCGAGGTAGGGTAGGGCATGCAGTGCAGGCGAGGTCAGTGCAGTACTCGTCAGTTGAGTGCATGGGCAAACAGTGCAGCGCAGCACAGGGCAGGGCAGTGCAGAGCAGGGCAGCACGCATAACATGAGTGTTATTGCCAGTGGGAATCAAAACCACGTGTATCCTATTTACTTACAGCATCCTGTAATTTATATTTATATATTTTTGTTTATATGCTCGAACACCAGAATGTACCTCCTTGTATATAAAAAAAGAATTGCAACTGAGTTGCCAGGTCACGCATAACGTCTTAAACTCATTTAGTCAAGCTTTTGTTTAATGTACACAGCGTCTTCTTTGCTCCTGATTACACACAAAGCCCCACACACGAATGATTTACAATATGAAGAACGTGGGCCCGCTCGAACTTCGCCAGAGCCTTGAGTTTCAAGCACGCTTCGCATTTGTGCAGGTATACCCGCACGCGGAAAAGAAAGCAAAGCATACATATGGTAGTGAAAGGAAGCCCTTCTTGCTTATCGTAATGGCGCGAAACCCACTTAGCTCCGTGCAATTAACTCCGCACTCGTCCTATTTCTCTTCCCCGCGCGTAGCTGCTGCTGACGGGAAATTAACATATCAAATAACTGCTTTTGTTTATCAAGCATCATCGTGCTAGAATTTTGGAACTTGGTTCTTTCTCTTTTTTTTCCTTCATTGTTCTTCGAAACCACTCACTCACTCACTCTCATTGCAATTTTACCCTTTTCAACATCAGCCGGTGGTTCCATAGAAGGGCTAGATTGATTTATGTGTTCAGCTCTGTCCCCATTCATTTTTATTTTTTTTGTTGAAAATTGATGAGCTTATCACGATAGTTCTAAAGCTTTTGCTTTAGTCCTAGGTGGCTGTTGTTCTCATACCTTGGGTAGGCACACGAACGAGAAAAAGACGAAACAATGAAAGGTATTGCGGGAAACGCAGCCTAGCCAAGAGAAAACGAAACAAGATACACGATATACGCTGCTTTTTCTTTTTTTCCTGTGGATAGCTGGACCACTGGTTATCGTCTCTAAGCTGTAACGCCTTCACTGTATGTGTTTAGGGCCATCGCAAACAGGAAACATAATACTGCGAACACTACCTCGTTTCTACAAACTTCATTAACTCATGTACGCGGCGTACATCGTACGGGTCAAGCCAGTGCTCCATGTCTAATCTGAAACGAGATATATTTTCTCTTGACTCTTTATCTTGGTCTCCCACCTAGTATTAATAGACGGATAAAAAGGCCCCACCTTGTGGGATTGTGGGGCTTTCTGTTCGAATGCGGGACAAAAGCTCGCAACGCTGAACGTGCTTAAGGAACAACGCGGGTGGGCAACCACATTTGTACGCCACCGCGGGACGTGACCAGGAGCTACGATAAGAGCCTTGCCTCTTCGAGGTAATCCTGCATGCTTGTGGGTGTACGGGTACGCTTCTGTTGTTCGTATGAGAGAACACGCGGGGTAGACGCGCTGTCCACTCAGTAGTTGTCACTGTGTGCGCCCCCAAATCCGAGCCCTGCGTGATCAATAGCATTGGTTCTCGTAATTTACGAGAGGTGGCCGATGTAGTAAGATTATGACATAATCTTGCACCGAGAAAAAAAGGAAAACAGAAAACTAAAGTAAAGTTATTCGGCTCAGGGACGCCAGTCCGTATGTCGAGTTAATTCGTAACCGTAGTGACGGCGGTCCGAGAAGGAAATATCTGCTACTTCGGACATCATGGGCTCGCCGGCTGTGTCTGTGAATCACGGAATATGAAATAAGTTCAGTGATTGCGATTGTTGCAGGCTGACATACACCGCTATTAGGCAGCTTTTTTATATTTTACCACGATTTCTGAGGGATCGCGCGTTCCGAGGAAATAAGACGCAGTTGTGCGGATCAGTAGTGCCAATTATACGTCAAGCATGGAGTTGCAGAGAAATTAAACAAAAGTGTGTTGTTATGGAGCTTTCGCTACACCCCTTAGAAAGGCCTCTAAACACTAGCCACCGCATAAACAACAGCCAGTAGTACTTAACACACCACACGACACAGATTAGCCGGTACTTCCAAACTCTCACTGGTAGAACACGTTCAGTGCAAGGGAACAGTTAGTCATTATGCGGAACCGTTTATCAACAACTAGCCAAATTAGTACCAATAGCCAACACTAGCCAGCTTTCACCACTAGCCAACAGTGGCATGCACTTACCACTATTTAGCAAGTATTAGTCAGTCTTGGCCAGCAATTATTGTGCAAATGTTTATCGCCCTCTTGTTCCGTCACGTTTATCTATAGTTCTATTCTGAAGGAATCTTTGAGAAAAACCGTAAACGATGCTAAAGATCAAGTTGTCTGTATTATCAAAAAAAAAATAACCTTTAGATAAAGTGCACGCAATAGGTAAAAACGCGTTCAATATTTATGACCGCGGCCACACAGTTAATGACTTGACTCTTAAATCGCGGCTACACCTGACTTAATTGCGACTCCCAGATTGTGGGTAAATTTGCCGCACTTCGAACTGGCACATCAAGTGACATCTCAGGACTTTATAGCGGCTCCACGTGCAACTATACAAAAAGCGTAATAGTGAGACATTGTTGCGCATTCTTCTGGACAGCTAATCCAATGTCTTGCTACAGCCCTACACTCCATCTATGATGAACGAAACGGGCCCGCAGTCCCACCGGCAGGGGTATCAGGCTCTAGTGCCAATCTATGTAGCACAGTCACTCGGACGTGCTGCATTCCGTGACCCATGTTGGTGCCACAGCGTCGTATATACACTAGGTTTGAACCCACTGTCTCCCCGAATTCATGGTATTCCGTGTATTGCACTACATGGCCATGACCCTGGTGATTATTAGTGGGTCATGGCTATGTCATATTCTTGTAAAAGCCCGATGCTTGCCAATTGCGTTCTATGGACAATACTGTTACGACTCTAATCAATATATGTACAGCCACTCGCCTCCGCGACTGCAGAGATAGTCCCACGCATACACTCGGCAATGTTTTGAGAAGGCGGGGTCACCGGCCAACCGGCCAATGACCTCACTTTGGTGTGCGCGCCCATTGCGGCAGGCTCGCGTGCATCCGCATTTGAGGATAAATGCCACAGACTTCTAATGTTGTATCCGACTATACTTCGTAACTCTCGCACTGAATAAAGCGACCGGATTCACGTGCTCTCGAAATCGATTTTATAAGAAGTCTGTGAGCGAGGAACAGCGTTGTTTGACTTTGAGATTGTTGTGCCGCATTGTTTCACGCTGAGCCAAGCGTAATGAGGCGGACTGACGTCTTGGGGTCGAGAAGAGGCAGGACATAGGTGGCGAGGTCATGCTAGTATATAGGTTTTATATACAACCCTGTTGTGAGTGAGGATAGCCAACACAATGCGTCTACGCCAACAGTATTTAGCGCTGGTCATGATTACGTAACACTAGCCGACAGTTAACCAACATTAGCTACTTCTAGCCAACAACTAGCTCTGCTTAGCACCAACTAGAAGTTAATAAGCATTATCTAGTGCTAGAGAACAGTTAGCCTGCATTAGCAAGCACAAACCGATGGTTAGCCAATATTCGCCTGTGCTAGTTAACTCTGGTTACCAGTTAGCAACTGCTAGCCAAAATTAGTGCGCACTAGTAAACACTGGCCTGATGTAGCTTCCTCTAGCCAATATAGATAAGCACTAGCCAATATGAGAGGACAGCAGAATGGGTCGGGGAACAAAACAGGGGTAGCAGATATTCTAGGTGACATCAAGCAAAAGAAATGGACCTGGGTTGGCCACGTAATGCGTAGGACAGGCAACCAGTGGACAGTAAGAGCAACGGAATGGTTACCAAGGTATGGGAAACGCCGTCGAAGAAGGCAGCAAGTTAGATGGAATGACCACATTAAGAAGCTGGCTGGGCTAAAATGGAGCTCGCACTGAATACGGTAAACTTGATATCAGTGGGAGAGGCCCTCGTCCTGCAGTGGACTAAAAAATGACGAGAATCATGATGAATGACGAGCCAGTATTGACCAACACATCCCAGCAATTTGCCGAAATTGACTTGTGCTAGTCAAAAGTTAGCCGTCACTGAGAACTATTTATAATATCAACGCAGAATCTCATTCGGGAGTTGTCTAATCGTTGCATGAGCGTCGTTTTATTGTAGACCATCGCTTTCTTGCACGGCGTATTTCAGCTTCTTTTTAGCGTTCGTCAGCGTCCGGAAAGGCCCCATAGAAGGCGCATGAAAATGGGGGGTACTGAAGGTGAGTGGAGGTGTACAGAAGTGCTCTGAAAGAACAAACCACGCACTCCCGTCTACTTAGGTGATGTCCATCCATCCATCAGCGTCGTGAAATTATGTTAGAAAAGTTCCTATGAATCACTTCCGCTTTTTTTCTTTTTATTCGTTCTCAACCACTGAAAAGCGTGCGCGAACTTCTTCGTTTAAAATATTATCGTGCAAAATGACGTATTCGGAGGTGTCAGAAGCGGTAAACCAAGCACGTGGTTCATCGGAATTAGTCCTAAAGCTTTACCGGATCACCTAGACCCGTAATGAAAACCTCGTCATCAGACCCCGCAGAGCGTGTAAGGGAACCTTGTGTTCCCTGTAATTACGAAAGAGTGGAAGCGAGACATTCGTTGTGTCGAAGGGGGAGTCATATAATTGAGTATGTTTCTGGTTGTCCGTGACCGGCGAAATAACGGTGTAGAGTCGAGAGTATGATGCAGTATGCTCACTAAAAAAAAAAGATTGTATAAATAAAGTCATTAGGCCTGGGCACACTTATCATGCATCTTGCTTGGCTTACAGTGGAAAGTAGTAGACGCCAGAGGCACGCGCGCATTAATTAGACAGAAGTTCGTCGAGAGTTTCAGTTGTTTCACATAAAGTTTTAAGCCGTTGTGAGTTAGCGGCTACTTTTCACTCGTATATACGTGAAGCCACAGAAATGTGATCGTCTATAGAAGAACATGCCTTGAGGAAGCCGTTCAGGAAGATGTGAAGGCTGAACTAAAAAACCTAGGAAAGTCAGGAATATTAACACGACGTGTTCCATTTGCTACCCCGTACACGACAGGAAGGAATATGAAGAAGAAACTGGAGGAGAAGGATAAACATCATTTTTATCTGAGACCAGGGTTAAAGAGGAGTGGTCTCCAGGCTTAGCCCTGAGACAATCTCCTCAGCTCTTTGTGGCGTGGGTTTGGTTGTCTAGGTAAGGGGGCTATAGCACCAAGTCCCAAGCTTCTGGTGATAGACTTGCCAGGATAGAGGGGGAAGGGGGCTCTGCTCTACAATTTATCCCGGATGACATGAATGAGTGTGGCGACCTCGCCACATGTTCTGCAAAGCGGGTCGCCATATTCAGGGAAGATCCGTGAAAGGAGGTAGGGGTTGGGAAGGCATTTGTCTGAAGCCGCCTCCAGGTGATCTGCTGGCTCTTGGACAGGGAGAAAAAGAGTGCTTGCTACGGCACACGGGATGGCACATGCCGAGTACACAAGACTTTATAGACTTGTCCGAATTTAGGTAGTCCAGTAACACTAAACGTTTGCTCTATACAGGCCAGCTACGTAGACAGCGCATAGACCACGGAACTTTGCATTGGTTGAACAATGCCTCACTTCACGGAAATTTTTCTAGTCCCCGGAACGTCGCAGCATAGTCGCCTTCTAATGCTGTCCAGACAGAGGGTGCAGCGATGAGTGTCAGAAACTGGAAGAAATCAACAAAAGGTACTCATTATTGTAAGACTCACGGGACGAAATGAACATGCACGAAGCATTTCAAATCACAAGAACGCGCACATCAGTGGCTAATGAAAGCTTTCTACTTGTATGTACTTTTACTCGGCACATGTCCGTGATGACGCCGATAATAATGCGGATGCGCAAATGTTGCGGTTGATTGAAACAACAACTAGACCTTCGGTAGGCGGACAGTTGCCACGTCAGTGTAGTTGTCGATCCAATCAACTCCAATTTGCCGACAGCTTATCCCTGGGTAGGGAACAGCACACGTAAGCACGAAAATAAGTAGACAGGCTGACATAACTTCTTCCCCCCTCGCAGAACTCGCGGTGGGCGTGGAACAGCCAAAAAAGATAATTCTGCCCCTCACATTTCAGTGACACAGTCGAAGTGTCGTGGTCAGAAAAAAAAACCACCCTGTCGGGACGGGGCGGGACACGTTTTGGTGACAACTCTATATTTAGGTTCGACACTGCGGAGTGACCGCACTTATACGGGGTGTGTGTCATGGTAGTGCGGCTGTTTCTGTTCATGCTCCCTCACTTGACATGCAGTGGTGCAGTACAGCGTGCATCGTTGCGCCCAGCACGTGAGGCTCAAATATCGGGCGTCAGTGTCCGCACGCGAAACACATGGTGGCTCCATAGACATGTTTGTGACGAGCCCTCCCCGAATGCTTCCTTTCTTTATTAAAGCACGATTCTGACCGGCTTTTCCTTCCTCACTGCATTCTGTTCTGTTGCTTGATCGTATTGTACTTGCGATGATGACACCTCAACTGTATTCCAGAAATTTCATGATAACAATGTTCATAATAATGTTTTATATCAAATTGAGACTGCGGTGGGGGTAAATAGAGGAACACTGGAAATGACATGAAACGTCGCTGTTCAGTAGCTCAGTTTCGTTTTGCAAACCAGTCTGCAACTTTCTAATTACAATTTTTTCCCAGCTTCGTTGCTTTTGAAGTCGGTTTATTAATCTTGCTGCAGTAGTCAGCAACGTGCAATTGGTAGTGCCGTCATAGAGTCTGTTGGCATATTTTTAATCTCTGTGAGACTAGTTGTGCGCAAAAAGCGCAACAACGCTTTCAAAGCTTTCCGTGCCGAGGACTGTTTCGGCCAGTGCCCTAAGACTTTAAGTAGTGTCGTTTATCGCATTATTGTTCTTTCTTCTTCTTCTTCTTCTTTTTCTTTTTGTATCATCTCTTTTCTATCGTCTTTCACTTCCCCTTTCCCCAGCACAGGGTAGCCAGCCGGTCTCAGAAGTGGCTAACCTCCCTCTCTTTCCGTTTTTCTTCTCCTCCTCCTTTTAATCTCTGGCTCTACTTAGCACTAACTAGAAGTTAATATGCATTATCTAGTGCTGGAGAACAGTTAGCCACGCCTTTCCTATTCGTATCTCTCTCTGGCTAATGTTAGCTGGGGCTCACTGTGTGTGTGTGTGTGTGTGTGTGTGTGTGTGTGTGTGTGTGTGTGTGTGTGTGTGTGTGTGTGTGTGTGTGTGTGTGTGTGTGTGTGTGTGTGTGTGTGTGTGTGTGTGTGGTGTGTGTGTGTGTGTGTGTGTGGTGTGTGTGTGTGTGTGTGTGTGTGTGTGTGTGTGTGTGTGTGTGTGTGTGTGTGTGTGTGTGTGTGTGTGTGTGTGTGTGTGTACACGTACCCGTTGTTTTTAATACTCGTGATTTATTGAATAAGTGATTTGTTCAAAAGAAAAAGAGGCTATTCTCTCCAACTTTTCTTTTGAGAACACGAATCAGTTTCTTCGGGAATGGGGAGGGGGCACGAGAGTTCAGAACAGAGAGGAAAGGACGATCGGACGCGTAGCGGCCAGGACGGCCGGGACCCGGAGCTGGCAGCTGCTGTTATTAGTAATAATTGTTGCTGTTTAACGTCCCAAAACCAGGATATGATTATGAGGGACGCCGTAGGGGAGGGCTCCCGAAATTTCGACTAGCTGGGGTTCTTTACCGTGCACCTAAATCTAAGTACATGGGCCTCTGCCATTTTCGCCACCATCGAAAATGCGCCTGCCACGGCCGTTCGGGTCAGCGGTCGAGTACCATAACCACTAGACCACCGGGGCGGGTAGGCTACTGCTGTTAGTGTGGCTGTCGAAAGGGGTCATCCCAGATTACTGCCTACAACGTGCGAACACCTTTACTGCGTACTCTACCATTCAATGACGAGACTGTGTTTTCTGTTTAAAGTACCATGTACTCCACTTCAGAGAGCGGTTAGCTGTTCTTTGTGTAGACCAACGATCCTATGAACAGACTGGTTTATCGAAAATTCAGAGCCCTTTTATTACTGGGAAGATGAAAGTCAGCGGCTGCGGCTGCACGCAGCGGCTTCACGTAGTTTTTCGCGCCCATTCGCGCTTCTGTGTGCGTTGGCGCTCCTTCAAATGCCCTTCTCTTCTTGCTCCGAGCGAACGGCATGCGGCCGTCATACAACGAGTCCAAAGGTCAACAGCTGATAACAGTGCTAGTGTGGTATCTGCGTCACGAGACGAAGGGGGCACAACGACTGGTGAGATGTGCCGCCGCCGAGTATCACGACGTTTGTGAAAGGGGGATAGGCGGTGGCGAGGGGCGGCGAAAATTGTTCTGCGTGTCGTTGCGCCCGTGGAATCGATCCGCCAGAATGTGGCCATAGACAGCGCCGCAGTAAAAATGCAGTTGATCTTGAATACTATGCAGGGGCGTCGGCAGAAATTTTTTCCGGGGGGGGGGGGGGGGGGGGGGGAGTGGCAGGGCGGCACGGGCTCGGCGTGCCACCCTCTGACTACGCCACTGACACTATGTCAATAAGCTCTCCCACACAGGAAACTGTCTCAAGAACAACTGGTGAACGATACAGAGCGATATGAACTTTACCATTGAGAAAAACTTTCTTTATGACAAAACGAGTCACGAATCCAACACACTTGCGCAGAAGTCGATTCGACAGCTACATATTTCTTTATTTCCTATATCTTACCCTATTACCAGAGCACAGAACGGCCCACATTACAACGACGAAATAAGTCCAGCTTTTCCTGCCTTGACACATATGTGTGTCTACATCTGCTGTGAATCGTCCCTTTAAGTCCGCTTTTATTCAATGAAAGCTTTCGTTGAAATAAATATATAAAGTTCAACCAAATGAGCCAGATAAATTATGCCTGCCGATATGTGTTATAGTGAACTAGAGTAAGATCAACCTCCTTGGGCAAGATGGATGGGCTGACCTTCGGGGTGTTTAATAACTTCCGCCATGAAAAATTAGAGAGCTATTTGTATATTATAACCAGGGAAGACACTCTTGAATGTACCTATAGTGGAAGCAGTGTAGATGTTGCATGCTTTGATTCAGAACAAGCGCATAGCCATTTTTTTTAACATTTTGTCGTTTTCCGTAAGTCAATGGCGTGGCCTACAGTGACTGTCCCATTTACCGTTGCAGTAATGTTGGGACATTGTCGAGATGGTATACTAAACAAAAAGATGACCGAGAAATGTGGAATTCACCGCATGCGAAAGCACCTTTTCCCTGGTTAACTCTTGCACCAGGAATTTCGCATGTGTATATATATTCAAACACACGTACGAACGCACGCACGACCATACATAAAGGATGGTTAACCCTGCCAACCCCACCGCTGGTCTTACAAAAAATTTCTGGCTACGCCCTGGTGTGCGTGCTAGTTGATATTAATTGCAGCTGCTCTTACAGCACGCACGCATGTACTAGAGTATGTTATGGCAGTTAAGGAATGTTCCATGTAGTAGATATGCGCCGTACAGTAGCTGGTATGCTACGAAAACAAATTGGGGGCGGCCGTCACTATTCCGCAAAAGGCGAAGATTCACAGCTTTTATTCAATGATCGTCAGTCGTGTGTTTGACAAGAAAGTTGTGGTAATAGAGAGTTTGAGAATTGGGGCCCCAAGGAGCTTGGGTCCCAAGAAGCTTGCGAGCCGCCAGGGCGCATGCGCAGAACCGAAGCCACTCATGGGCTCTTGCGCTCGCGTTGACCCGAGACGCAAAAATTGAAAACTAGCGTGGGGCCCCAAGGCGTCTTGGGTCACCAGCGAGAAGAGACAGACGCAGCGCGGGCCACGGCTCAGTGTGGCCCGCGTTTCGCGTGATTTTAAATTTCGTCACGCGTGGCGCTCCGTGCGCTTGACCCAACGCAGCCTGCGTTGGCCCAATTCTCAAACTCTGCCGATCATCCGAACGCAAGAGCAGGCTGCCCAACTCAGCTTGGGGGCCCAGCGTCTTGGGTCCCCAATTCTCAAACTCTCTAATAAGAGGGTCTTCTAAGCGTAATATACGGAACACTCTCTGCCCATACTTCTGTACTCCGAGTTGCAATGTGTAAATACATCAGACAGGCGACAGTAAGTCGCGTCAAAGTAAGAAGGCCGTTACCGTGAGACGGCTCGAAAGCACGCCCGAAAGCTTTCAATCGCGATGCCTTCGCAGTGTGTGGTGCTGTTATTTCTTGCGGCTATTACCTCCCCTTTTCCCGCTCAGTTTCCACTGTGGTACGATAGCCAGCGAGTCACGTGATGTGTTTCCGCCTATTTCTAACATGTCTGGATGAATGCGGAGCGGGTCACCGAGAAGCCGTACACTCCACGCTTCAACAATAACCCCCACCCGTGCTCCGTTTCCGTATTTCGGTGAATCATCGGACGTCGGTCACTAGGGCGCGCTGCGTACGACGAGCGCGGGCGTGTGGTGTCCACTCCGATCACACGCTTCACCGGGGATTGTCGAGCCCAACCCGGACACAATGGCTCTGGCAGAAAGAGGAGGATAAACTGCACGTCGAATGTTTGCAGACAGCGTACAACCTCTGGTACTCGCCTTGAATCATTATCGCACGAACTGTTACAGAAGTCAATTTGTTCGCGTCGAAAGTCGAGGAGGCAAACTGCGCTTTGGTCCCGAATGCTGTCGACTCGCGCAAGTGAAAGGTTCTGATATGTCCCGATACCCGCTACTCCATTTCCGTGAGGATAGCTTTTGTTGTACGAGGAGAATTGGCAGCGTGCATCCGCCACGCGTCGCAGCAGTGTCAATGAGGAATACGATACTCACTTCGATGAATGAGTGACGAGTACCCGAGGCACTCGAAAGGTCCTCGATGTTGCTTCCGCAGACAGCACTCGGACAAAGCAAGTGAAAAGAGGGGTCTTTTTTGTATGTGCAAGAGAGAGAATGCGCAATGACTACAAGAGGGAAGGAAGACCCATGTCATTGTCCCAACGAAAAATACAACGGGAATTATGCGAATGCGAATTTTAACAGCGAAGCAGTTTCAGCTAGCCGTAATTTGTGTGTGTGGCCTCTCAGAAAACTATCAACATCGCGAACGGGCATGTGCTACAGAATTTGGGCAGATCCCATTACTCACCGCTACGGCGTGGCCTGTAATAACCCTGAGAACGAGTACAGAGAGAGAGAGAGAGAGAAAGAAAGAAAGAAAGAAAGAAAGAAAGAAAGAAAGAAGAAAGAAGAGGGAGACGGTAGGAAAGATAAAGAAAAAGAAAGAGAGAAATTCTTGAAGAAAAATATTCTTCGCTGGGCGGGATTCGAACCCGCGTACCCTCGATCAGAAGGCGAGCGTCCTAACCACTCGGCTATCCAGGCACGCTAGCAGAGCATAGCATGGCCTTGGTCCAATCTGAGTCTGAGTGAGTGGACTCATGAATGAGTTTGCCGACCTATGGGACTAACATACACACACTTGTCACAATATACACAATGTACTTACATGGCGATGTATATACACAATATAAATGACTTGGTGAACATGCCAGCAAATATGTACAGCAGATGTTGTGGTACACGTAATTTACATAATTTACAGTGCTAGTATGAAGTGTGTATATACAAAAGCCTACGCGCCTACGGGGACATGCACACGCGGAAATAGCAAATACGAGCAGATTATATGCGTTAATAAATCACTCTGTGATAATCTTGCGACAAGAACCAGACCAGATGAAAAACCAGCCGCACACGTCCACTAAATGCCGACAGGAAGCGGCACGACCACTGGCGTGGAAATTCCTCTTCCCCAAGGAAGAACAATTCATCTGACAAAAAGGACAGCAGTTAGCAGTACAACCGTTCCAGAATCGGAAACAGATCACAATGACGGTGACCCGCAGCAACAGCCTCGCACCTGTTACGCCACAAACAAAAGGCCCCGCCGCAATTAGAAGGCGGACAAAGCGACTACGTGAGCAACGACCAGATGTGACCAAACGATACTCCTAGGCCACGGAAACCAGTATTAACGGCTCTCCAATATACTCTTGCAACTACACATTGCTGCAGCACATGATGGTTGGACTCATGTAGTGGACAGTTCGGACAAGTGGAAGATGGGACCATCACCGACCTCTCCAGTCTGTCTCGTGTTGCGAGTCCTCTCCATCCCAGATGCCACATAAAGTCACGCAGATGGCCAAGCAGAAAGGATGCCGTTATCGCGCTGGACACGACTCGGACATGCTAGACAGGCTGGAGGAACCAGAGGGAGCAGCAGGGCCGCCGTTGTATCTACAACACGGTTTTCTAGAATGTCTACATGAGGGCAAACCTGCTGTGCGTGGCGATAAAATGCCACTGTCGTGGAGTAAAATGCAGGCACGTTAAGTACTTGCGGCGCAGAGTTAAGCCGTGCTCCCGGTAACAAATAGCGTACCTTAGTACCTAGGATATAGCAGGCAAGATCACGCGCAGGACACTGATCACCGTGTAACAAGCAAGCGAAGCAAGAATCGCAGGGCAAGCAGCCGGCAGTGAACAGACACGGATGGGAACGCGAATCCACCTCTGTTGCGTGGTTGCCCAAGCGCAGCTCGGCAAACCAGCTCAGTTTCACCTGACCAGAAAAACGAGCCAAGAAGGGATTGCAATGAAGTTATTCGCAATGAAGGCTGTACGACGTGAGAAATGTACCATGCACGGCCGCAAAATACAGTCTGTGCTAAGTACCTTGTTTCCAAAAGTGGTAAATCGTACTCTTGCGCTTTGCGGACGTGTCGTTTTACATCTTCGAGTACTGAAACCCACACGGAGCCTGATATGCCGTAGTAGGTATAATCAAGTCCCAGAATGCGAATACAGTCGCTTTTTTGAAGACCGAAAATGGGACTTAGGCAGCTTTCTGGGCAACCAATAAAAAATATCGACATTTCCAAAAATTTAACGCAGCACCTGAAATAGACCCACACTCAACAAAAATCCGTAGGCTACGAGATAAGCTGTCCTCCTTCTTCAGATACAACGCGATGTCATCGGCGAAAGCTGTCACCTTCACGGTACCACTACCAGGTTGTGGAAGGCCTCGAAGGCATAGATCTTCAAATAGCGAGCGCAGGAATGGTTCGAGGCGGATTGCAAAAAGTAGTTCGGATAGAGGGCAATTTTGGCGAACACCGCCGGTAACAGGAAATGAAACACTTTCATAACCATCAAGAAACAGCGTGCAGTGTATATTTCTATACATATTTCTGAGAAGCCTTACGAAGTTTTGCGAGAAGCCAAACGCTGCCATTACGCTAAATATGTAGCTATGCTAAAGGCGATCGAATGCCTTGTCTTTATTACGTGAAACCAAGAGTCCACGTGCTGATCTCGCCAACGTGTACGCAATTATATCACGCGTAACAAAAGAGAGACTGAATTTCTCTTCCAGGAATCGAGCACGCCTGGTGATGTCCTATTAAGGAAGGCGTCAGGCTTCTCAAACGCCGTGTGACAACTGCTGCAAAAGTTTTGTAATCAATGTTGAGAAACGTAATTGGTCTCCAATCCTCTGGGCGAGCTGACGATGGGTCATGTTTAGATATTAACACAATTCGACCATCGTGAACGCTATAACGGAAGTCAAAGTTCTTGAAGCTGCGGCAAATAACAGAAGTGAAAGTGGCACCAATGTCATCCCAAAAGGGTAAATAAAACTCAACGGGCAACCCGTCTGGCCCAGGGGCCGAACCACGCTTCATGGAAGACAATGCATCTTTCAACTCATCAGCTGACGGACTTACACAAAATTATGCAGCTAGCTCAGGTGTAACCTGAGGCAGCCCACTTAGTATTGTGAATGTATCGGCTGAACCATGACGCGTGGACTTAGCCGTAAGAGCCATAGTTTCAAAGTGAGCTAGGAAAACTGATCGATCACGCGTAGGTGGCAACGCAGCGGGAAGGGCTCTGGCGGCCTGAGTTCCCAGCGGACTCGACTGTCTGAGAAGCCAGCTTCTCGCATAGCGCAGAACCTCGGGGTGAGCACATGGATTACGTCTGCAACGCCAAGACGCCGCCGACAACGATGATGCGACAGTAAGGCGTTGGAAACGTCCCCGTAACTCTCGCTGCCATGCGCGCATCAATGGAGTTAGTCGATCCACCCGAAGAGCAATGCGCAGCTTTGTGGCTGTGTCCTCTAGTTCTTCCTACATACGGCGTCTGAGGGCACGCCCTTCGACTGAGCAGTGTAGACGCCACTGTACCTCGAGCGCGTCCACGACTCGGGACCGGATCCGAACTGGGAGGCGCGCAAGACTCTAGATGAACTGGAGCGCGAGCACGTGTCATGCAGAACGCGGATGTCAAGACGCCATGGTCTCACTGACGAAGAAAAAAATCACAGCATATCCACGGAGTGAATGATGATGAGTGGGCGAAGCTGCGGAGGTTCATCGGTAAACCGTGAATCTTCCGTGAATTCTGCCCAGTACATCATCACCGACGTGAGATCGGGCGCGTTTATACTAAAGGTTCGATGAGTTATGACGACTTGCAGCTCACTTTAATTTTACATGTACGCTGTGAATTTTCATTGTTTAGAAAACCATTGCTTTAGAAAACACCTTGCGTCTTTCGTTAAGCAGCTGGCGTCTTTTTTCGTTTTGCTTTAGAAACATCTGGCGTTCTTTCGTTTTGTTTTTACAAAACATCTGGCGTCTTTCGTTGGTTTATTTCATCAATCAACGGCGTTTTGAACAAAATTTTTATTGTTTAATCACGCACAGGAGAAATCTCACCAGGCACTACCTTGGAGGTAAACAATGGCTGCTAATGGGAATGAGAGACAGAAGAAGTCGGCTTTTAGCTAACACTTACACTTCTACAGAGACAGAAGAATTCGGCTTTTAGTTAACGCGCACGCTGCGAATTTTTTATTGTTCAACAACGCACAGGAGAAATCTCCCACCGGCACCACCTTGGAGGTCAAAGGGTAAGACTTGTTACTCACTACTACGAGCACGACGAGGGACGAACGGGTGCCGCCTTAAGGAGCTTCGCCCCTAAAAACAAGGTTTCCTCAGGCAGTTTCCTGGCTATGCATTGTAAGACGTGTGCATGTACTCCATTGTTTGACCGTTGTGTCGTTTTGGGCCGCAGTCGTAATCAGTTGACACGTGAGATCATCGAGGTGAATTCTATTGCGAAATGTGTGAAGCTGTGTGTGAGTACGCCATCTATAGCCTTATCTGAAAAAGAGATCGATTTTCTTGAGCGTGTGCAGTGAGGTGTAGTGAATGTGATATTTGAGTAAACTGCGTTTTCTGGTCACGTGTGCTGCGCCACATGTTTGGTTTTTTGGTTAGGTAGCGGCGTCACGTGTGCTGTGAGGTGAACGATATAATGTGCTGTAGGGTCATGCAATAAACAAAAGTTGGAAGTTTAAGCGCTCATCCTGTTGCCTGTGTTTCCTTCTTCGTTGAAGCCTCTTTTCTTTATGCTCAAACTGAGCTGCGCTATGCCAATACGATGCCTATGGGGAGCTTTTCCTCTAGAGTCCGTATATTAACTCTATGGGAGCCTAAATGTCGATAGGATGCAGTCAAAAGCCAGTACACGACCTACCGTTGTCAGAAAGGAAGAGGAGCTTGGCACTCGAAAGCACCATGTCCCAGAGTTTATAGACCATTTCGCTGTTTGCAAACAAAGCTGCTGGACGACTTCCGGTTTTGTGCGCCGGAGTAGCCGAGTAGCGTTGGCGAGGAACAAAAGCCTTAGCGAGTAACCGGCACATTTTCAACACTTTTCTCCCTGTGTCTGGCCAAATATTTTATAAATATTTTACTGAGCTGCACACACAACATTATAAGAGTTAGTCCTTCACTTTCAGCGCCTTCTTTTACCTGAAAGCGGAAAAAGAGTCTTTCCTTACTCTGGCACAACTTCAAAAGCATGCTTTCTGCTTCGGTGTTAGAGAGTGATAATTGAAGTGACCGGAAGTTCCTTGGGTGCAACACCTGCTGCGGCTATGGCAATCTTGAAACCGACCGAAAAGGCGAATAACACTCATCAACCCCTCATCATCCAATATATCCATATGCCGCCATAGAAAATGTGATGATCTCAAGCTCCAACAGTTATAACTGCTCGGTTTACGGAACGAACGTACGTAAGCGTTGCTAAGGTATGCAAACTTGAAAAGCCGTCGTGCCTGCTCTCGTTTGGCCGCTAAAATTTGTTACTCCAACTAATAATAAAAACAAGAAACAAACTTTACCATCTCGGACAGTAATGTGTCTGCATCGCCCTTCATACTTTTTTAACGTAACATCTTTGAAAGCGAGTGAGTATGCAAACAGTACAACAAATTTAGGCATATTTTTGCTTGTTACGTTCACTTGCCTTAGAAGGTGTTAGCGGAGACAATGTGTGCACTCAGGTCGCATCCACTCGCGTTCTTTAAGCACGGTGATGCCGAGTGTGTGATCTAGAATGTGTGTGACGTGTGATTTCTGCCCGAGACAAACATACACAAAAACAAAATTCCTCTTCGAACTTGTACAAAACATAAAGAAATTAAATTCGCGCTGCTCCTACCGCCTTCATATATAGTTGCCTATTGCATCCACTATTCGCCCGAGCATTTGCTTAAAATCGTACTTGACATCATGCGGTTAGACGAGTCTTCACATAAACCACCAAATGGTTACGGTCTAGTGCGCTGACGTTAGTGACAAAAATGAAATGACGCTTAAAGGGACACTCAAGAGAAAACCGATTTTTCTCGTATTAGTAAATTCCTCTTTAACAATACCAAAATCACCACGCTTTTCGCGAGAAGACGCTTGGTAAACGAGAAAACGCGCAAACAGAAAAAAGCGGTTGGCGACGCCGCCTTGAAGTTTCCGTACCAATCACCATGACGTCAGAGATTTTCCCGCTGTCCACTAGGACCTACGTGGTTGGCAATCGGTAAAAATGATGTACCCAGTCATCTGAAGGGGCCAGAGGCTTAACATACAAAGTTTCAGGAGATTTCGTTGGGCCTATGTCACCAAAATATAAAAAATGCACTTTCTAAATGCGTGACATCGCATACGGAGATTTCGGCGCGAAATCTTTAAATGAGATTTTTACTTCGTCTTTCTCCTCCATTATTAAATCTATGATGGCGAAACTAACGACAGTAGAGCTTTCATAGCGAAAATGATCAATCTAAACCGATTCACTGTTTCAGTTTAGTGTCCCTTTATGCTAAGCATTTAGGAATGAAACGCGATAGCGTTTCCGGCCCCGTTCGCATCGCCTTCTCATTCGCCTGACATGCTTCGTTCTTCGGTGGACCCCTCAACCGTGCTGCGAGGAAGGAAGCTTCTGTGCGTGTTTGGCCGTTAAACTTTTCTAGAGTGCCTGTTGCAATTACAGTTGCGAAGGGCCCACTACGCTATTATTCACCATGTTGCCATTCCTATGTTGCTTTCTTTTACCCCATCCTCATACTGACCTTTGGTTTACTCTTCTTCTATGGGCAATAATTTATCACCGTCATTATCCGAGCTCTGCGATGGTTTCAGGAAACAATTGCTGCCTGGTGTGCCGCTCTGCTTAATTGTAAAATAGTCGCTACAAACTATTCTAATATCAAGCCGTACTGCGTGTAAGAGTTGTCACCTTCTTTCTTACGGGTCTACTTTGGTTATGGAAAGCCTTAGGTGCCTCATCAAACGCGAAAATTGACCGTCGGCGTCAACACGAGGGATGCAAAAAGTCATCATCACGTGAAGACGTCACCATATGGCGTCATCTTGAAGTCACAACTTCGAATTTGTGACGTCGTCGTCACGTCACATAGTCACGTCACGTGGTGATGACATCGTCGCTTGGTCATAGGTGGGCCGATCGCGGAGGCACGTGAGGCGCAGGAATCTTGCAATGCCTCCGATCCCAGAGACAGTATAAAACAACGCTAGGCG
The DNA here is from genome assembly GCF_013339695.2 of Rhipicephalus sanguineus. NCBI lineage: Eukaryota > Metazoa > Arthropoda > Arachnida > Ixodida > Ixodidae > Rhipicephalus > Rhipicephalus sanguineus. The sequence continues at coordinate 47,263,858 of NC_051186.1, read as the reverse complement.
AAGAAAGCTTTGGAAGGCGGCGGGATCAATGCAGTCGAATGAGAATAAAAAGGAAAACACGATGGCTTTCGCTTTCGAATCATCTTAGGCGAATGCATGAGTCGTTCTGCGAGTTATCTTATTGATATCTTATTGACATCATTTATCTCTTTTGATGATCACTGAGCTACGCAAGAAATATGACAGGATGGGGGCGCTTTGAACGTCCAACGTATTTCGATGTATCGGTCTCTTTCGCCTTTGCCTAAGCCAGTAAGAAGCCACTCTGTCCACTCCCCGCAGAGTTGCCTATTGCGCAAATGCTACTGAACAAAATGAAAGGGCTGTTCGCGGCAGTCACCCGCGAAGCTGGATGTCATCAACTTCGACGTTCTCAAGTTCCAAGTGAGTATGGTAGATGGTGCTTTTCACGCTAATGTGGAATTGTGCTGCGGATTGCTTCGTAGTAGGCATAACAGGAAACAGGAAGCGAGGGATAGCTCCTACGGTGAATATGGCAGAAGGAAGTGATTAGCAATAAAACGCTACCCGAAATCCAATAACGGAAGCGGAGATGGCACTTACGAAGGAAGGTGCTGTCCTCTGAAGCGTCTAAGAATAAAGCTTTAGGACCAGTGAGTGGCACTCCTGGTTACTGCGAGCCATAAAAGCTTGACTCCTACTTTATTATGAAAGGGTTTGTGGCGTAGACCTATATGTAGCCTCTTTGATGACAGTGTTGCAGCTCCTTGCAAGACATTTATCCTTCCTTATACAGCGGTTCATTGCCTTCTTGATGTTTCCATTTTATGAAGGCGAAAGCCTTAGATGCCTCATAGAACGCTGGAATTGACCGTCGGCTTCGGCGGCGTCAACGCGAATGACGCAAAAATATATGACGTGATGACGTCACCAAATGACGTCATCATGGCGTCACGTATCGCCAAAATGTGTGAGGTCCTCATGACGGCAATATGACGTCAGGTAAGGTGACATCACATCGTGACGTCACATCGTCGGTTGTTCAACGGTTGCCCGGTCCCGGAAGCAGTGCAAAACCAGGTGAGCTGCAGAAAGTTTGCAATGCCTGCGATCTTGGAGGCATGGCAAAGCCACGTTAGGTGCAAAAGCTTTCGGAGGGGAAGGGGAGTGGGGTGATTAGTAGAAGAAAAAGGACAAGGCTTACGCCTTCGAGTCGTATTTGACTATTTCATGCAAATACAAAAGATTGACAGTCCGTGAGGCGTATGTCCTCACGAGACACTCATTAAATTACAGTGATGTACGCGTCGATTGCATACCCCCCCCCCCCCCCCCCCCCGTCAATAGCTTTCGGCACCTCATTCGGTGTTGCACAACCATCGGGATCCGCTGATCTGTGACCAAGACACGATGTTCATCTGATGATGTCATCACTTGTTCACGTGACTTTTGCTACCATTCGCGTTCACGGTGACGCCGGACGCCAGATTTTTATACTCACGGCACATATCAGGCTTTCGCCTTAGTAAACACGTAAACGGTCTTCCACGCGCAGTGTTTGAGGGATTTAAAGAATAAGGGTAGAGTCTTGACACGTCATTAAAACTGAAGCTCCATTCTTATTTCGATGCGCGTACTCGCACACACACGCAAACCATCCAATACATCCCACGTGATGACAGTTCAAAGCAACACACAATGAAGCGGCCAGTGCGCGCAAGTTGCGCATTAGCGCGTCCTCCTGGGCCCCTAAATTTGGGGTTGTCACGTCAACCGAACGGCAACTGTCAACTCGCCGCTGTTGACACCACTATACCTTATACTCGAAGCTACGCTCTTCTTCTAATTTTTTTTTTACTTCTACTCGGTATTCCTCCCATTCCAAACCTATGTTCCGTGAGCGCTGTCACTGTTTTCCATGACAACCCACTGGGACATCTGTGACGCTTCGCTTTTGTGCAATACGCACGGACGACATGGTTTTTCTTGCGATGCAATATTGATATCACGCAGTCGTCCGCCCCACTCTGACAGAAAAACGCGACGCTTTTTCAGGACCGACCTTTCTGAGGATCAACGATTCTTGTTATTGTTTTCTTTTTCTGCAGGCCTCTTCAGGACTAATTTGCCGTTTCTTGTTTTTCCGGCAAGTTCCCGCTGAGTGGATTGAGTTACTGCATACATAATTCATGGACTCATCGTGTGCTGTCACTGTGTTTCTCTGGGGCTTATTTGCGAAATAACGTTCCGAGCGTTTGACAGCGGCAACGTTGCGAGCATGTTTCCCTTTCAAAGGCTGTCGTTGTTTCCCTCCACCTTGTGTCATTCTCTGCGACGTCATAGCTACAGCCGTAAGAAGCAAACAGACACTGAAACCTGGGAAAACTCAAGAGAAAAATGAACTGTTATCTTTTTTTAGCTTCATCGTGGAAACAATAAACGGAAAGGAAATGAGTGGGGCTATAAGAAATTCTTATCCAGCTTGCAGCAGAACCAACAACTTTCTCATTAATTACTCGCACGGTACGTTGCAAATTAAGCTGCCGCAAGATTGACGGGTGGTGATCACATTCGAGGAAGTCATTCCACAAGCGAACTGTGGTAGTTTAGAGCATGTGTACAACACACGCGATGTTTGTCTACTGTTCGTTTATTTGATACTGTTGCGACTGACAAAAACTGTAGCCCCTCGGTAGCTCGTAAAATTTTCACTCTTTTCAAGGCTATAATTCTTTGCTTAAGCAAATTAACAGGCCTTGTTAGGCAACAATGTCACAGATCAAGACAGAAGTAATCAAGTTCAAGTTTATTGTTTTTTTTTTCAAGGTAGTACATACCAGAACAAATTAAGAAGTAATCGTTTTGTTATACCCGATAGCAATTGATCGGTAACGTCATCTTAAACATCAACGAACGTATGTACCTGCTTTCTAAATAGGGCCAGACAGGGTTCGCTACGCAGGTCTCAGGTCACACGCAGTTGCCATGCCAACCAGACCTTCCAATACCCACACTTTAGATTATCCGCTGGAGGCCCGCTGTCCCCCTCCCTATCCCCCTCGTAATACTGCCACAGATATTCTACCAACACGCTTCCGGAATGACTGTTCTTTTTTTTCTGCGCACATCGATGAGCCCGTAACACAGTCCATGCCTTAGAAAAGCTTCTGGGCTAAAGATTTGCAGATTGCCCGGCGTGACCGAGAGTGGCGGTAAATACCCCCCCTCGTTGCAGCTAATCCTGTTTGCATGGCTTCCTCTCAGGAGTCTTTACTGTGGCCTAATAGAGAGCGGGCATGCTCTGACCACTGTCCACTTAGTGGTTCGCACTGGACCCCACATCGCAGAAGCACTAGTGGTCGCCAGCGTTGGGAGACAACTGCGAGTGCGTGGCGAGACAGTAAGATGGGATGAAAGGAATTTATGACACGCGACCGGCACGAGCAGATTATGGCGCAAGCCGCGAACGAAACAAGATATAAAGACAATCCGAAATGAAGAGGAGGATGACTCGGCAAAACTGCTCCGGCCGTCCGAACGCGGCCGCGATAATCCGTGACGAGCGGTGGTCATCTGGACAAGAAATACGAGTTATTTTGTTCCGGTACCGTTGATGAGACGGTGAATCACAGAGCGTGGGATGGTGTTTCGTGGAGGACACGGCAATACGGAATAGTGCAGTGCGGTGTATGAGCGCAAACTGTGTACGGTCGCCGAAGGAGAAAGCGAAGAAACTGAAATTTGGCGTCCTCCTACAGAGACAGGCAGGAAGGCCAGTATATCATACTGGCTGGAAGTAGGCAAATCACACGGCATCGTCCATCTAGGGTCAAGCGATAAGTCGGTCGCTGCAACTATTTCTTTGTGTTCGGTGCAGCTTTGTCCATTTTACTGTCCACTCTACCTCGAAAGTCTAGCCAACAACAGTGGTACAGTACATATTGTGCTTATGTGGAAGGGATGAAATGAATACGTTGATCACCAATTTGTAGAGATAAGTTACAGGTTCACATATGCCAGTAATATCTCATTTGTGCACCTACACCGTGAAGACAGAAGTTCAGGAGGAGGAGGATGCTTGAAGAGATGAAAATTCTTTGAGCAGGAGTCAACGTTTCGACAAGTAGTTTTGTCTTCAAGGCAGCAACTCGAAGAAGACAAGACCAGTGGTCGAAACGTTAACGCCAGCTACACCCCCTATAGTCCTCCATAAAGAAAGCGACAGAATCCCAATAAAGAAGGGCGTACGGCACGGAGACACGATCTCTCCAATGTTATTCACCGCGTGTTTACAAGAGGTTTTCAGGGCCCTAGATTGGGAAGAGTTAGGGATAAGAGTTAATGGAGAGTATCTCAGTAACCTACGATTCGCTGATGACATTGCATTGATGAGTAACGCGGGAGACGAATTACAGCTCATGATTACTGAACTGGATACGGAAAGTAGAAGAGTAGGTCTGAAAATTAATATGCATAAAACTAAAGTAATGTGGAACGATCTTGGCAGAGAACAGCACTTTGCGATAGGTGGCGAGACGCTCGAAGTTGTAAAGGAGTATGTCTACTTAGGACAGGTAGTAACCGCGGAGCCGAACCATGAGAGTGAAATAACTAGAATAAGAATGGGATGGGTCTCATTCGGCAAGCATTATCAAATCATGAATGGTAGTCTACCACTATCCCTCAAGAGGAAGGTATATAACAGCTGCATCTTACCGGTACTTACCTACGGAGCAGAAACCTGGAGACTTACAAAGAGGGTTCAACTTAAATTGAGGACGACGCAGCGAGCGATGGAAAGGAAAATGATAGGTGTAACCTTAAGAGACAGGAACAGAGCAGAGTGGGTCAGGGAACAAACGGGGGTTAAGGACATCATAGTTGAAATCAAGAAGAAGAAATGGATATGGGCCGGGCACGTAGCACGTCGGCAGGATAACCGGTGGTCATTAAGGGTAACTGACTGGATTCCAAGAGATGGCAAACGCGTGAGGGGGAGACAGAAAATTAGGTGGGTAGATGAGATTAAGAAGTTTGCAGGTATAACGTGGCAGCAGAAAGCACAGGACCGGGTTGATTGGCGGAACATGGGAGAGGCCTTTGCCCTGCAGTGGGCGTAGACAGGCTGATGATGACACCCCCTATCCAAGGACATTTCACGTACACCTTGACTAACGTCGCGTGAGTATTTTACTTAGGAGGTGTACGCGTAACTGATGCAGCTTACTTAGGCCTCAAAGACGTTTCCTCTATTTCAACCCCGAATCATATTTCTAGGACAGGAAGTGGTGGGTATATTCGACAAGCATTAGAGCGGGGCAAAGTGTGTCCGAAACAGAAAATTTCCCGAACGTTTTACCCCTGAAATTTTTTTCCCCTGAAAGATGAATTCGTGACCAATTACTTCTAGATTTTTCACAAATTTAATATATTGAAATCCCGAATTACAGCTGGCAGGAAGTAATGACAATACATTACATTACCAAGAAGGAGACATCATGCTTGCTGGTTTATAGCATTATTTGAAGTTTTGTTTTCGAAAATAGTGCATTTTTTTCTTAACCATGGCTGTACGCAAATGTTGATCTCATGCTTCGATCTCTAGACAGCGGAAGTGTATGGCGTGACGGGTACGTCACTAGTAACCTCATGAAGCGCCATCTGCCGCGTGAAAGATATTAGCGTCGGCACGACCGTGCACAGTGCTCCCTTTCGTGCGCGTTGCAAAAAAGAACAGCACAATCACAATGCATTCATTCAGCGTACAGTACATCGTACAGCACGCTCACGCATGCGCATGTAGCGTAGGCGACTAGAGAGTGTACATCGATATAACGAAAAATAAAAATGGAACGAGAGCAAGGCGAAGTGAATTGCGCACCTGATCGTTTTTTCACGCTTATAAGCGACACCTTCGTGCGTAAGTGAGCATCTCCCCGCAGCTGTCCCCATCACATCCTCTTGTTTCCTCCTCACTCACTTCACACTCACCCATACTTCTGCTGCATGCATGTGTGGAGCTAATGGAGTTCCCGCCTCTTGCATAATCAGCAAGCGTAGATAGCTCTATGCTGTATAGCGGCTACTACGATGACACGGCACGATGCACGCGAACCGCGATTGCTGGAATCATAGTCGGGCCCATTACATACCTATCGTGAAGATGTTCTTGCGTGAATAAAGACAACAGAGCGGTGGGCTCACTGTCGCCTAATGTGGTCGTCGCCTGCAGCACAATAAATGAGCGTTGGCGACACGATGGCGATCACGTGGCTTACTAGAGCCACCAATTTCTGACACGGTGGCACTGGCTTTCTTATATTTTTTTTCTGTCGGCGAATGTCTTTTTCGGGCCACCAGACGATCCAGTCAATGATAGTGAAAATCCGAAAATGATTTTATGCTGGAACACGATATTATTTATTCTTGGGGGATTAAAAAACCATTATTATTATTATTATTATTATTATTATTATTATTATTATTATTATTATTATTATTATTATTATTATTATTATTATTATTATTATTATTATTATTATTATTATTATTCTCCTTCTTCTTCTTCTTCTTCTTATTATTATTATTATTATTAATGTTATTATATACGTAGTAGCAGTAACAGCAAACCGCTCTAAATAATATAAAATTTAATCAGCCAGCTTACGCAACCCACCCGATAACGCTACAGCGTGCGTGCTGGCTGGAAGTTAACGCAATACAGCGCTTTCCAGATTCATATTCATTATCTTTGAAAGCGCGCCTCCAGCTATATCGCCCAGCAATGCCCGTAAATTTCGCGACACAACACGTTGTTACCAGTGTCACGGCTTTTTCTCAGTATCTAACCGACTTGACAGATAAATCTCATTAGTCTCACCAACCAAGAGGAAGCTGCACTCAAGGCGCAATAAATATTGCGCACTTATCTCGTGTACCTTACTGCCGGCGCCGACGGAAGAACGCCTGCCATATATTCTAGTCGACGTAGCTTTGTCTCTCACTTACAAAACTAAATTAGCGGCGACAACGATGCATCCGTATATACACTGGTGCGTGTTCAAAAGAGCCGAAGCCGCAACACAAAACAAATGTCCCTACTGTTGTTTCATTAATTATTAACAACGCAATCGCTCGGCGTGTTGTGGCTGTATAAGTCTGCGTGGACGACACACAATTGCAGACCGCGCCGGTCCTTACGCACAAACTGTCGCGGTTGTTCAATTATGAATAAACCACCCGCTGGAGTCGCTGTCACGGCATCTAAATCTCGTGGTGTCTTTTGTCACCGAATTAAAACAGTGTTGAGAATGCCTCGGGAGTGCGCAATAGTGGTTGCCGAGTGATTGAAAGTGGCAAAAGTTTGCGGCTCTGGAGTGCATTTTGCGTGTGCCTTTCGTGCTGTTCAAAAAGAAAAAAAAAAGGCTGGGAAGGAAACGTTTTCAGTGGCTATTTAATTGTGAAGGTCCCCAAAGTCGCATGGAGTAACGTTATGTATATTTGCAGAATGAATAGAAAAAGAATACAACAAGGGGGCACTCAGAAAACAAGAACTGAGGAACGACATTCCTCACTGCTGCGCATGAGCTATGCCTACACTTGAGGGCGTGAGATGACATGATTCTATGCGTTGATAAGTTAGAAAGCCTTACTCGTATTTCTTGAGAGCATGAAAAGAATCGAAGAACATTTAATAAAAGAAAGGTGTTTGTGAAGCAGGTGGGTGGGGCCCCTAGTGGGGCATCAGGGTGGGGCATCAGCAGCCCGCCGCGCCTGGTGGTCGAGCAGCGGCACTTGGCAAATCAAACAGCGAGGCAGCGTCTGAGGTGTAACTTCGAAGAGAAATCTCAATTATTTATACTACTACTACTACTACTACTACTACTACTACTACTAATGAAGATAAGACTCATATGGTCCTTATATGCACTCACCTAAGACATTCATGTTTAAAAAATTGGCCGCGTATCTGCGTGCTTCGCTGCAAATGTCGTCTAAAGACGATAGAAGAGGTGCTGCGTGAGATATGAACGCCATCTGGCAATACGTCGGGAAACGTGAATGCTGTGTTGCGGGCTGGTAGTCCCGGCGCAGCAGCAGGCGAAGACCGGCGGTGACCAACGCGACCGGCGGGGACGCCAGCCAGCCTGAACACGCGGTTTGGCGCGAAGCGCCAAAGCAGAAGAAACGTCCGCACTCAACGAGTACTCTCCACACACTATTTTATATTCACGTCGCCTGTGTAAAGCAGGAATGCCAGAGCGGCGCCCCATGGCATTCGTACAGTGCAATACTGAACCGAAACCGAAACACAACAATGAGCTCGTGCAGAGGGCACGGAGGAAGCCAAGTTTCGGCGCAGTCGCATTTTCAGCGCAGCTTAAGAAACTAGGGTCTCTAGAATTACGTATCTATGTATTTTCTATTAAAGGAACACGCCACCTAATACTTACCTAGTGATGTTGCGCCTCAGATATGCGTAATGTGTGCTTTTTGATCAACAATGTACACAAGTATGAACCTAGTCAGCCGTTCACGATGGCTGGCCCTTGGGCAAGTGGTTCAACTTTGGCCGAATGGCTGAAACGAGGGACGTGCCGACAAACAGAAAGACAGACAGACAGACAGACCAAAATTTCTGCGTTTAAGTTCCCCAAGAAAGACTATCGTCTTTAAAAACTATTGTAGCGCTCGTTTGTACCTTCTTTCTGTGAGTCTCCGTCTTTCGTGCGCCGCCACCCTCCGAAAGCTTTCTCCAACTAATGGGGTTTTGCATTGCCTCCAGGATCGCAGGCGCCTCACCTGCTTTTGCACTGCCTCCGTAATGTGTCCACCGTTGACCAAGGTACAATGTCATGTGATGACGTCATCATGTGACGGTATCTCACGTGATATCATATGACGTCATTATTACGTCATCAAGCGATAATTTTTTGCGTCACTCGTGTTCACACCGCCAACGGGGGACGCCGATGTGGGACGTCGGTCAATTTTCGTGTTTGATGAAGCATCTAAGGATTTTGCCTTAATAATAGTATTAACAATAATATTAATAATACCAATAATAATTGCAGCTGCGATTTTTGAGATGACATAGAGAGACTAAGGAAAAAATTAAACAATGAATGCCACCTTCTAAGTTTCGAATTTTGGTCTTTCGCTGAATAGGTAATTGATTCGATTTGTTTGAAGCGGTCTTTAAGAGAACCACAAATGGTTGTAGGTGGGGTGGTGTTCGTAGCTATAATGATGATGGTGAGCTCCCACGTTTGGTGCAGAAGAAATCTTTCTGGGTTGGTATTTTGTGGTGACGCGTGATGCTCGATTATCTGATAGTCTTTATCATCAACCACTTACGGCCGGCTGATGCCGCTGATAACGTGATCGCACCGTCTCTATAGTACTACTGGCCATGCGCGATATGGAAGGAAAATCATTAGCCTAGGAAAAAAGCACCGCTACAATATTGGGGCCCTGACGGTAGCAGATTTCTTTTACACTGAGCTCTGCCCCATGGTCATAATTTCACAAATCGCACTGGTCCTGTTGTGGTTGTCCCGTCTCGTTGTTCTCCTGTCTTCGCCCTGCTTCCTGTTGTACCTATACATCTGCTGCGTCTGCAGTTATGCCTCTTAGAGGGCTACTGGTGGTGAATCAGACCGCGGCCATTGGGCGCCATCTGCTATCCAGCGTTTTTGTAGAGTCCGCTAATCGGTCGTCAAGCCTTGCTTTTAGCCGCTCACCTCTCGGTCAAAAACTCTGTCTGCGGGAAGGTGAAGGGTGGAGGATTATCGAATTAGTGCTGACACGGATAGCGAAGTCGAGGCTCTTTAAAAGCGTTGTTGGGTTGCGACAGGGTTGCCGCTCCCCCGCTGACCCTCTCTGTATATACCCTGCCCTCTCGCTGGCTGTTGCACATCGGCAGCCTCTTTCCTGCCTTCTCTTGGGACACTGTTGCCACCGCATGCTCCCGTTCTTTCGCGTTAGAATACACACATAGTCATCTCGTAACGTCTGTAAAAGAGCGAACAGCATGGGAGGGTTCCAGCATTCAACTGGTTGCGGGAGCTATAGGTTCTCATCTGTGCTGCTGTAAAATTTTTTTTATTCTGTTTATCCTTACTCTACACAATTTATGTCGAACTGCTTTTTTGTTTTTCCCCTGTGATTAGGTTAGCGAAAGTATCCACCATCGAGCATACACCTCCAAATTTAGAAATGTGATACTTAGCAGAGCAGGGGCTTGGGAAGGGGGGAGAGCTCTGTAAGCGGCCGCATACTGTATTTCCTCTCTTTTTTTTTCTGTATCAGCCTCTTTTGTTTTTTCTTCCTGTTGTGTTGCTCTGCAGGATATTGCATGTGTACTTGAAATGCAGCACCTCCCGCGCTCGAGCAAGCTTTCTTTCTTTCTTTCTTTCTTTCTTTCTTTCTTTCTTTCTTTCTTTCTTTCTTTCTTTCTTTCTTTCTTTCTTTCTTTCTTTCTTTCTTTCTTTCTTTCTTTCTTTCTTTCTTTCTTTCTTTCTTTCTTTCTTTCTTTCATTGCCCGCTTGTAGCGGTCAGTTGCAGTAAATCACATGAGACATCGCACATCCTGTCAAACTAATATATGTCAAAGGTATCCATTTATAGCGCATCGAAATGGAGCTATTCTGTCGTATTATCATACATAGATTTGTAATAAAATCTTGATTAAGAAGCAAAACAAAAGCAACGCCATAGAGCCAAACGAAACTTAGATACGACTGATATACCACTGAAATTGCAGGCTTTGTTTTCATGTAAGACAGTTCGCGTTTTGTGATTTCTTTTGAGAATGCGACATTTCACGAAAAATTGCGAAACATTCGCTATGCAAGGTCTTTCCTACGCGCTGGATCTACGGGCGGGAAATCTGGCCGTGATACAACGGCAATGGCAGTACTGAAAACAAACCGGTCCTATATTAAGGCGGAAGCCTTAGGTGCATCGTCAAACGCAAAAATTGGCCGTCGGCGTGAACGCGAGTGATGCAAAAGTCATCATCACGTGATGATGTCACAGATCTCCACAATTTATGACGCCACATAACGTGACGTCACATGATGACGTCATCACCGGTTGGTCAAAGGTGGACCGATCACGGAGGCAGTGCAAAACCAGGGGATGCGCAGAAAGCTTGCAATGACTCCTATCCTGGGTGCAGTGTAAATCCACGTTAGGCGCAGAAAGCTTTCGGAGGGGGGCGGGGCAGGAACAATACATCGACGGAGAAAAAATGGCTTTCGCCTTTCGAGTCGTCTTAGACGAAATCAGAATGGACCCCGTGAGTTTTTAATGGCGCGGCAAGTGCACGCAACAGACGTGTAATTAAACAGCAATAAACAAATGAACAAACAAGGAAACGATTATACTGGCGAACGGTGATCTCCATAAAATCAGACAATCTTGTGTAGCCGGTAATGGCGCTTCGCTAGCGGCGGAAAATACAACTGAGGCGAGTCATTCGTGACGCCGCAGGAGGTTGACACTCATCGGTATTTATGACGCCTATTATATTCCCCTACTCGCGTTATGAGTGTCATAAGAAAGACACTCAAAATGGCAGTCTCCAGGGAATGTCACGCAGGAACATTTCGGTAATTCGATTTGACGCCACTCCGGCTTTCACGCAGGCGACGGTCCTTAAAAGCTCAGCGGGATGTTGCTTTATCCTTCTTTTAGCTTTTTCTGCATAGCGCCCCTCTCTCCAACATAATGGAAGAGAAGTAGAACCAGAAATTTCGAAGAAGCGTGTTGATCTGGGATTCTGCACTACGAATGGAAACAATAAAAAATACAGATATGTACCTGGCATATATAAAAATTTAGTATATTCCCGGCTTTTTTGCTTTCTGTGGGCTTCATAAATGAGCAGGATTTCCAGGAATAGTAGGCTTGAAGTTGTTCATCATTTATTCAGTATTACTAGGGTGCTTTTAGATTTGCATAAGCCTGTTAGCGTAATGCCGATACCGAGAACTGCGCCATTAGTGACGCCTAATGATGCGGTATTTATTAAATTTGCGCAGAATTTTCACCACAGAATGATTTTTTGACACAGCTTCGGTCATTATGGCTAGGAATTCCTAACAGCTGACACAGCAGCCTTTATTCTACTGGAAGCGTTCGTTCAGAACAATAATTCTTTGACGGGTACTGATCGAAGACAGTTTCACAACCTATTATTGAGAGTGCTGCGACATGTAGGACGCCCTACGAGGTCTCTTAGAATCCGCGTGATACGTTGGTGGCGTTGAGCGTATAATACAACAGGAAATCTGTCTATTATCATGTGTCCTCTAGTACTCCCGCTATAGCTTCGATTTCTACAACTGGACAACGGTGAGAATGGGTGCTAATGGCGTTGTATGGTCCAACGCGAGAATTCAGCACCCCTGGCTTGTTTGCAGACAGGTGTAAGACAGCCAGCTGTAGGACAAGAAACACTTGCGGTCATCGATCAGCGAAATTCGCAGGTGTGAAAACACCGGAAGCTTCTGCACTGCCACCGGTGAGCTAGTGGACAGTTGTGGGGACCGATACCTTGTTTGCCTTTTTGTATGCTTTTTATTTTTCTTTTGCTTGGAGGCATGAAAAACACATACGCCCGGTCCCCAGCTGTCCCAGGGGTAACTTGTTTCTGAGCAGTGATCATATTTTGTACGCAGCTTCATTAAAACGTTAACGATATTTTCGTACCCGCTGACCGGCTGCAAGTATACCGGCTAGAGGCGGCATGGTGCCGTGTTCTTTTGTAGGTAGTGTAAGCAAATAAAATTTTTCATTCGTAGTAGGTGCCATGTGATGTAGCTGTCTAGCAAGCGTTGTCTATTTTATTTGTGTTGCTGTAAAGCAGGTGTCCGCCGTGGTGGTACAGTGGTTTCGGTGCTCGGCTGCTGAACCGAAGGTCGCGGGTTCGATCTCGGCCGCGGCAGTCGCATTACAGGCGCTGGTAATGAAATACCGACATAACGAACAAATTCTGGCAATACTGACAATGAAGTACTCGGAAAGGAGCGTTATAAGTGAACAGAAAATTGTTTCGTGACCTTAATATTTCTTTTCGTGGCTGTACTATCTCGCCGTGTACGCGGAACATTACAAAACAAAAGAACAGTAGAGCTCTAAACACGTCGACTACCATCCCGACGTTATCAGTTAGAGTAGCGCTCCTGAAAAATAGAAATCACGCAGACCACTTCCTGAAGTCATTAATTACCCCAAGTTGCCGACAGCGCAGCAGTACGGCATCTTCTCAGCGCAAATAGGGACTGTCAGAAAACCCGCTTTACTTTTCGAAACCAAACACTTAAAGATAACCGGAAGGAGAACGACGAAAGAGCTGAAACCATTCATCACTATAGACCATTTGGATGGTGACAAGCTTGTAAGCTGACTGTAATGGTGCGCACAGTAAAGACGCGCACGCGAAAGGAAAACAATCTCATCACGCCAATACAACTGCGCGTGTGTTTCCATCTGGTGAAGGAAGCACCCGTGTCGGCGAGGCTATCCCCGTAAGCGCCGTCAGAGCCAACCTTTGTTCTAGTTCAGAACATGTTCCTGTGTGCACGCACGCGTGCGCCTGCGTATTGCTTGCGATGGGTGTTTGCACGTGGACACTCTGCACCGCTCTTCCTCTGCCATGTCGTTTCGAGAAAAATGACTTTGAGCACAATCTATCTTTTCTCTATAGCAAATAACGGAGATCTCCCTCCCACTGCGCACGCGTAAGTGCCATCCGACCCATGTTCGCGAAACCCAATGTACGCGCCACACTTTATTTAGACTCAGTCCATTATATTCCTTTCCGAAAAGCCTGACTTCCCCACCAGTACTCCCGAGCTTCCCCAACCTTCCAAACCCCGTCTCGATTTTTCTATCGCTTTTTTTCTTCTTTTACATCATATTGAGTAGGTATAGAGTGCAAAAGCGTTGTCGGTAAATGACGTGTTGGTGTTAAATTCGTCCCTTTGTTGAAGTATATGTTGCCTTCTTCGGCAGTAGCTTTAACAAAGCTTGCCTTAGCGTAGTTTTACTTCAAGAGAAAATGTAGCCCTTAGTTGTGTGTAGGCAATATTTTTACATTCGCTCTTGTGTTCTTGCATTGATTGATTGATTGATTGATTGATTGATTGATTGATTGATTGATTGATTGATTGATTGATTGATTGATTGATTGATTGATTGATTGATTGATTGATTGATTGATTGATTGAAAATGCGATGCTTGAACTGAACCAAAGCGCACGAATGTTTTGATGTAGTCAACACTAATTTAAGCATGGCAACCATGGTAGTCCGCACACTTTCTGGACAAATAACTTTTTCAAAAGGACAAAAGCATGAAATAGAGATAATGATAGAGAATAACACAGTAATTGAAGGAAGGCGCTGCATCAAGTTTAACGACTGCCTTCAGTAAAGTGTTTGTTTACTTCTCATATATGAATTTTATATGAATTATTGAACACACAGAAAGCGGTGGTTCAGGGTAATAAGGAGCCCCGATGTGATAGCAAATCATTGAACAGGAAAAGTCGCTGTGGCGAACGTTTCGCCATGGGGACATGTCTTCGTCTAGTTTCTGCCCCGGCGAACACAACTTCCTTTGCCGAAGAGTTGGCTACAGAAACATTCCTCGCTTAATGAGCGCACATGGCTCGCGTTGTCAAACGAGTTCCGAAACTCATACGCTGGATCGTTTCAGCTGGCTGAGTTGTCTCGTTTGAATCAAATATATCTTAGCAGTGTTCCCTATAAGTTCACAATTCCATCCACCCAAGCAGTTTATCTCGTAGAACAGCTACAAACAGCGTTTATTTACCGGTGATTAGTACCCTTCATTGTCTTTGTTCCTGCTATCTCGATGCCTAAGCGGGAGATATTAAGTCTATGAATGTTAGGAGTAATTGTTCATGTTCATCGGCGCTATTATAGGCGTCACTTCCCAGCGGATCAGTTCTCACAACCCACCGGAATGTCATGCCGAGGGTGGGAGCAAAAGGAGGTTAAACACGTTAAAAAACAAAACAAAAACGAATATTCCTCAGTACATAGGATGTTTCACTCATGGGGTAGCTCTCCTCTCACGGTCAGAAAGTCATTTGAATCGTCTGTAACGCAACCGTAGATAGGAACAACGGGCACCCTCCGACATGCCGAAGGGGAGTTCTTTGGTCTGGTGGCTGGTATTGCACAGGAACGGGGGTGTCGCCGTAACATAGCCTTTTGTGAACCAGCGGAAAGGGGCCCCTATGTGCTGACTGCAAAAAGACGCACGAGTTTCCCCAACCGATGGGCTGACAAATATACAATGGCAGGCACATGCATTCTTTGCTCTCGTATCTGATGTAACACACACAGACGCAGTGGATTCGTTAGAACTTTATATTCGGGGACAACTTTCTGTGGCAATGAAGGGAAAGCTACAGAGCCACAATGCACGTATCCTACCGCTAATGAATGTAGTCCCACAATTGCGTGCGTATTTTCTGCGTGAGATATATAAAATACTCCTCCATTTTCTACACGTAGCTTCTTGAGACCGAATGCAGCGGACACAAGCGAGATATTTGTATTTCTTTTACTTTACACGCTGTCACTCTGCGTTTTTGCGTGCGTGAAAAAGTCGCGCCTTTTACCCGTACCTTAGACGCTAAGCAGCGTTTGCGTCGAAATGCAACGCTAGCCATCATTTTCCACGGCGTTACGAGACGCGCGCCAAACCGGACTACTTCGCGTAGCAGTACATGTGCAGACGCTCCGCCCCCGTAGCAATTTCCTTTCATTGCCACAGAAAGTTGTCCGCGAGTATAGTTCTATCGAATTCACCCCCCCCCCCCCCCGCGCGCTGAAAGCTACGCAAAGGGTGGGGGGCGATGACAAGGGGACAAGAAGCTACGTCTATTCGACAGGACGCGTCGCGACCTTGAGCACTTTCTGTTCTATTTCTTTTTTCTTCGAGCGCGCGGCCTACCCACAGTGCAACTGTGAGCGAGCGCGCGACTACGTCACGGCATCCGACGGCGGCCGCGGTAACTGTGCAGCCTACGGTGTCCAAGTCAGCCAATGGTCGTGGAGTTTGTGTTTATGGCGCGGTTATTGGTTTTACGGCATCATTTGTCGAGAGAAGAGGGAGCGATTTCTAGCGGTCTTAAAAGCTTAATTTTTAATTCCAGGCCGCGTGCTGCGCTATACTCTTTGGCTCGCATCTTCTCGGCAGCCTCTACTACCGATCGGCAGCGTTTTCTGACCACGCTGAAGAAACGTTGCAGAGTCGCTTTAAGCTGAATGTACGGCACCTACCACGGTGGATCAGTCATCAGTCCAATGCTAATAGAGCAGTCGTAAGTTCGATCCCTGGCTTTCCACGGCCGGGTTTTGGATAGACGAGATGTAAAAAAAAGTTCGAGGGCTTAGATTTGGGTCTACCTTAAATAAATCACAGGGCCGCAATGTTATCCGGCGTCACCCAAGAAACGTTTTGGTTATGGGACACGAAAGTTGATCATATAAATGCAGGTTCACTGCCATACTACTTTTTTTATTTATGAGTACCTTACAGCGCCCTCGTGGGGCATTGTGTAAGGGGGGCAATACAGCATGTACAAAAAAGATATAAATATACATAGGTGAAATACTGATTATTACAGATGTAACTGAACCACGAACATAGAAATGCAAAATATACTAAAACAGCAAAATGTAGTGTCTAAAGGCGTTACACAAAAGATAATATAAAGTAACTATTTAAACACCAACAGTTTAACAAGATATGATAACTGCCGAAAGAGTTTTTCGCAAATAACTCAATACAGAGGATAAAATAAAAACAGGGGAAAAAAAGAACAAGAAAACGTACCGGTTACAGCATTGCAACGCCATACATCAAATTTTGATGCATAAATATTTTTTAAGGTTGTTTAAAAACTTTGCGTGATCTCGCTGTGATGCGAGATCGTCTGGTAGGTCATTCCACAATCGAATCGCTCGTGGAAGAGCCGAAAGGTTGAATGCGTCAATTTCACCGTACATGCGTGATAAGCTATGGTTGTTATGTAATCGGCGTGAAGTTCGATGAGCTAGATTAAGGTGAACAGATGGCATCATGCTAGTGTGGATTTACGAACATAAGTTGCCCTTTTTAACCTATCCCTCACTTGTAACCCTATTTCCCATTTACTAGTGCAGCGTATCATGTGGCAACTCTATGCGCCTTTTCTCTCTATCACTGTCACTCCTGCCTAGCTCTTTCTCTTTTCTTAAGTGAGTAGCACTTTAAGGGCCCGGCTTGTTGTCCATCCATAGATGTCATGTGGTGTAATCATACTAAAAATCAAGTTGTCAATACAGGCTTAAACAAGGCTAGTAATGCTCAAAACCGGGTGAAAATAAACGAAAAATGTTTAAAATAATTGAATTCACAGCAATAACCCAGAAGCAATCGAAATAATTAAATTAAGATCGCTAAAACGCTTCGGAAACATGCGGCTGACACACGCGCCGCGCAAGAGAGGGCGCCACCGCATCGCCAGGCGCGCGATTGCTCCTCCGACCGGCGCTTCTCCTGCGCCGGTGTTACGAACTCCCGCGAGAGATCATTCATAGACGGAGACTAACAACAGCGCAACGGGAATCGCTGGGCGCCCGTGCTACCCCCATCCTCAGGTTTCACAGCAGTGGAGCTGCATTTAGCACATTATTTAGAACTACAACAATCGCTACACAAGAATGACATCAGCGTTGGATATGAACTGCATTTAGCGCTGGATGTGAACGACATTAGCGCTGGGTCTTTAACCTCCGTGATAGTTCATCGCCCATATATTCATTTCCAGTCTAACGCAAGCGTCCCTCTTCCATCTTTGTCCGCACGCATTTGTTTTTGCATTTGTTTCTTTCCGTCACCAGTTCCGCAAAGCAACAACCACAACTCCGCACTTGAAAATCAAAGAGCACACTGCTCCCCGACTTTTCTATTGCGACAGAACAGGCCGTGAGTTGGCGGTAGGGAAGGTCGGGTGAAGTGGGGAGGTGGCGCTGTATGCGAGGAGGAGAAAGGCTGCATTGTAAGAGAACGGGACTCGTGACAGTCGCGTGTTGACACAATTCGAAGCCCGCATTTGCTTTCCGTGGCCTCTGACTTTTGGATCCTAATGCACTCACCGCGCTCCGAGCACGCGCGAGTGTACGTGCCGATTGCTGCCAGACACCCAGAGCGGCGGCCACCCCTTGTAGTCCAATTTATTGCTACGTAGAGTGCCCCAACTTTCAGAAAAACTAACTTTAAAAACGACGGAAGGGTACAGCGTGCGAAGGCAGAGATAGATTGTGAGAACTGTGAAAATAATAGAAAAGAAACAAAAGAATAAAATATACAATACGAATGGAATGTGTGATTGTATGGGTGGGAAATAACGAGTGGGATGGGAGGTGTGGGAACCAACGTTCAAAAGCGTTCTAGATGATTCTTCGTACGATAGAAAAACATATGCTTTATATTGGGTGGATGTTAAGGGATCACCATGAAAGTGTTGTGTGACTCAGTATTTGTCTACTGACATCCTAGGAAATCTTAAACGAGTGCGGTAGTTGCGCTTACGACATCAAGATTGCAGCTGTCTGCCCGCTGCTCTCTGGAAGCCGTGGACGTCAGTTGTAGTCAGCTGAAACATGACCATCACGCCTGGATTCTGCTCGAATTGGCTCATTATTTTTCGTAATTATCATCACTTATGGGGGTGGGTGCCAGTTGCATGATGGTGTTTGATGTCCCTTCTCAGCTTTTCCAAGCTATCTCAGCCTCCCGGCATCATGCATCATTTCATGTCATTCTATTCCATGACGTTCTATGACATCAAGATGTTCGAAGGCATGTAGACTGCTCATGATTAAAAAAGTGTGATTGGAAGAAAAGAAGCTAATATTAAATTAGGGGAAAGCAGGCGATGTCGGCCTGGGGAGGCAATGTAAATACATTTTCCTAAGAGACGCCGTCGTTCCACATCGAGCATAATATGAATTGATGGTGACGGTGCAATGAAGAAGATGACGATTAATTATCCTTGATTGCCTTTAAACGAAGTCAATGAGGTCGCGCGGTTTGTTTCTTGAAAGCCCGCATCTCTTGCCGAGCAGATACGAGTGCTCGATAAAGGAGTTTGCGAGACAAAAGCATCCGCTGCAAGACGCCGCAATCCCCAAAGACTCGCAGGGTCCCTTATGCGTTCGCCTAAGACGACTCGGAGGCGACAGCCATCTTTATTTTTGTCTTCTTTTTCTTCTGAGTCGATGTATTTATCCTCCCCCGCCTCCCTGCGAAAGCTTTCCGCACCTCACCTGGTTTTGCACTGCCTCCGTGATCGGTTTACCTTTGACCAAGCGACGACGTTGTGTGATTGCGTAATCTTGTGACGTCACGCTATGCAACATCATGGGGACGTAATTATGACGTAATGGTGACGTCATAAATCTTGGCAAATGACGTCGTGATGGCGTCTTACGGTGACGTCTTCACGTGGTGACTTTTTGCAACAACTGCATTGCAGACGCCGACGATCGATTTTCGCGTATGATGAGGCATGTACGACTTTAGCCTTAATAAACACGTCGTCCTGAGGTGATCCTTTTTGCAGGCGTGTAATCTTCATCCGGGAGCAGCCCGCTCGCTCGGTGCGTATGCTAGCCAGATGTCGCAAGTAATGCACCGATCACCCAATTGTGGTGCACCCTATGTAGACAGCAGTGGAGCGGGAGGTGAACTGACGCGTACACGAGGGCGTTGAGAGAGGTCACGCACGTACGTTTGGCGCACGCAACATACCGGGGCGGGGTATACATAAGTGACTCTCTGTCACGCGAAATTATGGCGTGTCGTCGAAACCTCAAATGCGGCCCCGCATACGGTTCTAGTTGCGCTATACTTCTGTGATTAGCCTTAGCGTGCCAATTTTTCTTGCACTAAGAGTTGGTAGAAACAAAACAACGAGGCAAACAAAGAGATGCATGTGGTTTTCACCCTCCCTTCTATAAGAGGCACCTAGGCTTATTGGATTTCTGCAGCATCGCTCTCGTCCGTTATTGGCGCTCCCTATAACAGTTCTGTTAGTCGATTTTCTTTCTTTGGGAAGAAGCCGTCATGAACTACTTTCATTACGTCCATATTTTTATTCGCTTGCCGTTATTTCTTTTACTTTGAGCCCTCCTTCTGTATTATGTGTACTTTGTAATTGTATTGTATTATTCTACTGTATAAATAAATAAATGAAGTGAGGGAAACAAGATGTCCCACATTTGATAGGTTAATAACGAAAATGAGCTTTACAGCTGGAGAAAACTAAAATGAAAGAAAGGAATTTACCCGTTCGGCTGCTGCACGATTTCCTCGTACACCCCGACTTGGTTATTCGAGTGTAAACTATACGATTTCCCGCTCTATGCTTTCTGCGCTGATACCAGCGACGCTGATTCTTCCATTTGGCCACATCCGCCCTTCTACGCCGAAGGAAGAATGATGGCACCCAGCGTGCAAGTGACCTTATGCAGGGGATCTGCAGGGGATCTTCGAAGAGGTTGTTTTCATCGGAGGGTCCGCGGCAATCAGGACGACAGTGCGAAGACCGTTGCTCGACGTCCTGCGAGACACGGGGCTGATCAACACACGATGACACATCTCTTACATCGCCTCACAGGGGACTGAGGCGGAACAATTGATGGCTATGTATGCCCGGCTAACTCCGCCAGCTTATGCTGCAACATCAGCAACAATAACGACAACGGTGACAACGACAAACACTATAGCAACGACGACGACAACAATGACAATGACAATAACAACCACGACAATAACGCCGTCTCCTCGTGCTCTAGAGGCGCCAAAATCTTCTTACGTATATTTAACTACCGAAAAAAAAATATAGATATATAGTGTTACCTTTTCCTGCGTAGGGTAGACAACCAGACACGTTTCTGATTGAAAATCCTGCCTTCTTCCTTAGCCTTCATTTTTTTATTTATTTGTATCTGCGGGTCAGCCCCCAAAATTGGAAGCGTGAGTGCCACGCTCTCGTGAGTGCGACGTTGCGTGCCAGCACGCTGCATCGTCGGTATTAACCTAGGCCTCGCTTCTAGCGTGGAACAGCTCAAAACGAGAAGGCCCCTAGTACACCGTGCCGTATACCGAAAATGAGTTTGCTCTCGCTGTCATGTTTGACGGAGCGTCACCGTTCAGGGTACTTTTCTGTTGACACACATTCGGAGGAACGCGTCAGAGCGATGCCGTTGAAAAAAAAGGCGCGTGTGGACTTTCAGTGCAAAACGCATGGAACAGTGACCACCACGTGTTTGCAGACCTCTAAGAGATTAAACATACGCATTCTCTTACCATATGTGCGAACCTTTTAACGGAAAGCGTCAAGGTGCGAATTCGTGTAGTTTCTCGTTTGTTTACTGCGTGCCTCAAATCCACCCTAATGTTCAATCTCGTTAAGCGTGCTTGTACAGCTTGTGGAAATGGTAGAGGCGTGTCGTCGCCGGAAGTCTCTCAGCTGCTGCTTTATATTCTGTACACAGACACGAAAGGCGTCGTTTGATTTCATATCCCTCGCTTGTACAAACAAGACAATATAACATATATTTTGTTTACTTGCGGTCGAGCTTTCTTTAATGAAGTCTATCTATATAGCCGGGGCCGGAATAACATGATCGAATTTCTTTTTTAATCACGTACCCTCCTTACTTGAGCGCATTCTTGTCGCAGTAATATGGTGTACGTCAGGGTTCTCAAACACGCGGCCCGCTGACCTTATGCTAGCGGCCCGCGTCTTCACAAGGAATAAAGTTTGACTTGTGGGTAAATGGCGCTCGCATTATTTTCTCGCCTACTGCGATTAACAGGGAATTTTCGAATGGGGGCCCCAGTCGTTTTGGGGCCACCAAGGAATAGCGTCGAGGTCACTGCGCATGCGCGAGATCCGAACAGCGTTTGGGTTTTGCATTGGGGACGCTATTTCTCAAATTTACCGGGAGCCCTAAAGCTTGCCCCAGAAACATTGCGTCAAACAAACATGACGGCACCCACTGAAGCGACGGCTCTTGGCCAATACTAGAGTGACCTAGAACAAGGGCAGTGTCCAAAGCGCCACAGACCCTATTCGAAAACTCTTGGCTCCTGCTTGACCCAAAGCGAGCACACGCAAAGGGCTTCGGGGCCCCAACCTTTTGGGGGCCCCATTCGAAAACTCCCTAAAAACGCTATGTTCGCGGGTAAGCTACAGAGGCAGGACTGGTTTCAAGCATTCTTTCTTTCGTGGAAGCACCTCCTGCGGTCACTCTAAGTTGAAACATCACCGTGGTAAAAAAACTATATTTCAATTAAAGATGATTTTAGTCATTGTGGAAACCAATATCGATACGTTTCTCGAATACTGACATCGATTCCCCTTCAGAAGTTACGCTTCTATGATATGTGGAGTAGCCGTTTTTTCAAATGGCAACGTTAGGTGACGTTTTGTTCAAAATGTCACCTAATGCTGAAGCCGTTTTTCTCACGTTTCAGACCCCGCACGCTGTTTGCAGAAACACGCGAAGAAAGTCGATCGGACGTGTAATTTTAGTGCTTAACGGTGACTGCACGAGCGGACGTGATGACCGCGAACTTGCATTTTATCACCACGGGTGTTCTTCTGTGCAATAAATGACCAGCCGCTCGAACTGCGTTTAAATCACAGCGCGATGGGCGCGTGAAACCAATGGTGCCGGAGTGATATTGTGGGCGCGGTTGGTAATTACAGCGCGTAAAGCGGTGCTTGATGCTCTTGCTACAGCATGAGCAGTCGTGTTAAGATATTTCTGTGTTGTTCTGTTTTCACAGATTTTTTGTTTTGGCCTCGAAGATTTATTTTCCTTTTTTTCTGCTTATTATAAAAAAAGACTACAGGCTTCAGATGAGCTTCTCAGTGGTTGGATTGGATAGGCATGAGAAATCGCTATAGCTTATTTTTAAAGCGAAAGCCTTACCTGCTTCATCAAACGCGAAAATTGACCGTCGGGGGCGGCGTCGTCGTCAACACGAGTGATGCAAAAAATCATCACACGAAAAGGTAACCATATGACGTACGTAATCCTGACGTCAGCTATTGCAAAAAAAATGGTGAGGTTATCATGACGTCACCATGACGTCACATAACATGACGTAACATGATGGCATCATCACATGACATCGCCGCCTGGTCAAAATTGAGTCGATCACGGAAGCAGCACAAAACCAAATAAGCTGCAGAAAGCTTGCAATGCCTCCGATCCTGGAGGCAATGCAAAACGACGTTAGGCAGGGTTGTACCCAGAAATTTTTTTTCGGGGAGGAGGTGGGGGGTGGGAGAGGAGGAGGTTCTTATCCTATTTTGTCATTTCTCCTCGACAGAATCATAAATGAAGCTTTTAGCACTTCCAATCAAAGTAATACCGAATACAAAATCTTTGTTATTTTGGCTCATCCGTGAATTGCAACATATACCGGCACCAGAAATAAAAGAAACAAGACCAGCTGCAAGTAAGCTTCCCTGCATCTGCTGTAAAGATTACTAATGCAATAGCCCGAGCCGGGTGGAGTGTGCCGTGCAGTAAACAAAACTTTTCGCTATTTACGTCTCGACTTCCTTTCGTAAAGCACGCTGGCACATCAACGTAGTTCTACTGTTCATTCGCTATCGAACACAGAAGACAAAAAGGACGGAAAATGCAACACCCCCACGAAAACGCATATAGGTAACAGATGGTACGAACCCCTTCGCGAACGTAACGATTAATACCTTTTGCTTCGTCACGTCGTAACACTGGCCCGTCCCCCAGGGACGATATACTGCACTAAGAGACGGCATATGCATGCTAAAATTTATGGAGGGAAGCTATTATACGGGCTTTCTTCCCGCCGGAATTCTGGACGGGTTAAAAGAAAACGTCGTATATTTAGGCGAAATTTGCAGGCCTGACTCCCCGAGTGTGACATGAGAGAGGGTTCTTTAGCCATGGCCAGGCAAGTACGCGCATCCAGCCGCCTATAAACTCATATCACCGTTAGAAAACGCGGGTAAGTCTCGTCCCTTCGCGCCTGCTTGCGTTTTACAACCCAGGAAACATAGCGCGCACGCTCTAATGGAAGCAAGCTAAGGGGAAACGCGCGCTGTGCTTGCCAGATGTCTCTGAGAGACGTGGCCTTTGTTTCAAACCGGTCACCTCAGTCAGCTCTCTTTCATTCACGCGCCTTCTATTGATTGGGGCTTGCAATACGCACTCAGCTGGGCTTCCTTGTTTTCGAGTGGGACGGCCGGTGGTCCTAGCTGTCCCTGGGGCACACGTGCGCATCGTTCCGCGAATTGTTCAGCGACAGAGATGAGTCGGCGTATTGTTCTTCAAAGTTTTAAAGACGGGATGAGTGGGTGCGGGTTTCTTGTTTGACGGTGAGGATGTCGTTAATGAGGGTTAGCGTTACCTCTCTCCGACTCGAGTGACAGCAGGATGAGTATAAGCGCGTGGGCGTATAGGGTGTGATACTGACACCAGTGGTGTCGGGTATCGCCGCGAGTTTAAAAAAACAACTGGTGCTTAGAGCGGGTGATCCATCAGTTACGGGTTCGTGATGACACGTGGAAGCTGCCGGGTTCTTAGCGTTGTTTGCTGTTTTTTGTTTTTGTACTCATAGGCGTATACTGGGCGTATGTGTAGCGGGGTGTGTCCGTATTTTTCTGTTTCTTTTTTATTCTGTGTGTAAGTGCAGTGAGGCGTGCATGTACGTTTTATCCTATGACAGATCACTGCGCATGCGTTGTGGCAGCTTCGGTGCGTTAGTACAATATCAATCATACGAGACACGTACTTGCGTGAACTGTATTCGTACTTGTGCAGGGCTCATTCCCATGTACGGGAGCGACAGAACGGACGCACGTTATGTAGCACCGTCTGCTCTCGTTTAATCTGTGTTAGGGTGGCTAAGGTGGAGGCTAGTTGTTGTCTTCTTAGCATATTGTCACGTGGTCGTGACGTCGACGAAGAAAGCAGTCGGCGTTTGCAGAATGAAACTGTTTATTTGGCCGAACTTGTGGCCGGGAAAATGAGAACTAGAACTACAGCAATACACGCTGTACAATGATAGCGGCGAACAGGGCGTCGTCCGTCGATCAACTGACAAGCGGCGAAGTGCGTCGGCTTTTATACAGGTGCTATCGAACTTTCCAGCGATATCGCTGTTGGCGGCGTTATCTCTCGACAAAGCTGGAACATTCTCGTGCGGCGCGCAATCTTAACGGATTGTTCCAAAACAATCGCGAAGCTTCCTACACATCACGGCGAGGCCTGCGCAGCGCGTTGCCCACAGTCTTTGTGGGTGAAGCTTCAACTCATGAAATATAAGACTTGCGGCAATGCCCCCCTCTGAAAAAGCATCGTCCCGATGCTAAAACAGAACATGAATACATGCAATACTAAGAAAACTAATAAAGAAAGCAAACATTAGAGTCCTCAGGTGCGTTAACGAGCATAGTACGGTTAAGGCGCACCACATGCACGACCTCGGGTCGAGCTCGGCGCCTCTGAGAGTTCGTGATGCCGTCGGGGACAACCTCGTAGTCGAGTGCGCCGAGACGTCGAAGTACCCTGTACGGTCCGAAGTATCGTCGAAGAAGCTTCTCGCTTAGTCCGCGTCGTCGTATTGGCGTCCAGACCCAGACACGGTCGCCGGGCTGGTACTCGACGAAGCGTCGTCGAAGATTGTAGCGACGGCTGTCGGTGTGCTGCTGGGTCTTGATGCGCAGGCGGGCCAGCTGTCGAGCTCTTCGGCACGTTGTAAGTAAGCGGCGGCGTCGACATTTTCTTCGTCGGTGACGTTGGGTAGCATGGCGTCGAGCGTCGTCGCCGGGCTCCTTCCGTAGACCAACTTGTACGGCGTCATCTGCGTCGTTTCTTGGACGGCCGTGTTGTAAGCGAAGGTCACGTACGGAAGGACGGCGTCCCACGTCTTGTGTTCAACGTCGACGTACATGGCGAGCATGTCGGCGATGGTCTTATTTAGACGCTCGGTGAGGCCATTGGTCTGCGGGTGGTAGGCGGTGGTGCGGCGGTGGCTCGTCTCGCTGTATTTAAGATCGCCTGAGTTAGGTTCCGCTGTAAAGGCGGTACCTCTGTCTGTGATGAGGACCTCTGGGGCGCCATGACGCAAGACGATGTTCTCCACGAAGAACTTGGCTACCTCCGCGGCACTGCCTTTGGGCAATGCCTTTGTCTCGGCGTAGCGGGTGAGGTAGTCAGTTGCTACGACGATCCACTTGTTGCCGGAAGTCGACGTCGGGAACGGCCCCAGCAGGTCCATCCCGATTTGCTGGAACGGCCGGTGAGGTGGTTCGATTGGCTGCAGAAGTCCCGCTGGCCTAGTCGGCGGTGTCTTCCGTCGCTGGCAATCTCGGCAAGTCTTGACGTAGTGGGCGACGTCGGCAGCAAGGCGTGGCCAGTAGTACCTTTCCTGTATTCTGGCGAGCGTGCGGGAAACACCGAGGTGTCCAGCCGTCGGGTCGTCGTGTAGGGCCTGGAGGACTTCTGGTCGCAATGATGAGGGCACGACAAGAAGATAGTCCGTTCGAAGTGGCGAGAAGTTCTTTTTCAGGAGAACGCCGTTCCGTAAGAAAAACGACGACAGTCCTCGCTTGAATACCTTCGGAACAACGGCGGTCTTGCACTGGAGGTACTCCATAAGGCCCCCCCAGTTCCGCGTCGGCTCGTTGCCCTTTCGGCGAAGTCGTCGGCACTTATAGTTTCCGAGGAAGCAGTCATCGTCGTCGTCTTGCGGCGGCGCGTCCGACGGGGGCCACGAGAGAGGCAGTCGCGGTCAGAGTGTTGTTCGTCCGGACTTGTACACGACGGTAATGTCGAATTCTTGAAGCCTCAGACCTCCACTCGTGCGAGACGACCTGAAGGGTCCTTCAAGTTAGCTAGCCAACATAAGGCGTGATGGTCACTGACAACTTTGAAGGGCCTGCCATAGAGGTAGGCGGCGAAACTTTGACGTAGCCCAGATGATGGCGAGGCATTCCCTTTCTGTTGTGGAATAGTTGAGCTTCTGCCTTGGATAATGACCGGCTAGCATAACTGATAACCCTTTCAAGCCCGTCCGTCTTTGCACAAGGACGGCAACGACGTCCTACGCTGCTTGCGTCGGTGTGTATTTCAGTATCGGCGCAATCGTCGAAATGCGCAAGTATGGGTGGCGTCTGCAGGCGTCGTTTAAGTTCCTCAAATGCTTGCACTTGCTCCGGTTCCCACCTGAATTCCACGTTAGTCTTCGTGAGAAGCGTGAGTGGTTCGGCGATGCGTGAAAAGCTTTTGACGAAGCGTCTGTAATAGGCGCATAAGCCGAGAAATCGGCGGACGGCCTTCTTGTCGGTGGGAGGCGCGAAGTCGGCGATGGCCGCTGTTTTCCGCGGGTCTGGGCGCACTCCAGACTTGCTGATCACATGACCGAGAAACAGGAGCTCGTCGTATGCGAATCGGCACTTTTCTGGCTTCAGGGTCAGTCCAGAGGTCTTGATTGCTTGAAGTACTGCCTCAAGCCGCCGGAGATGCTCGTCGAAGGTCGAGGAAAACACGACGACGTCGTCGAAATACACAAGGCACGTCTGCCACTTCAATCCAGCTAGTACGGTGTCCATGACGCGCTGGAACGTCGCAGGTGCCGCGCAAAGACCGAAAGGCATGACCTTGAACTCGAAGAGGCCGTCGGGTGTTATAAAAGCGGTCTTTTCTCGGTCTCTTTCATCTACTTCGATCTGCCAATAGCCGGTCTTGAGGTCCATCGACGAAAAGTACGTTGCGTTGTGAAGTCGATCCAGGGTGTCGTCTATCCGTGGGAGGGGGTACACGTCCTTCTTAGTGATTTTATTCAGGCGCCGATAATCAACGCAGAAGCGCAGTGTCCCGTCCTTCTTCTTCACTAATACCACGGGTGACGCCCACGGACTCTTTGAAGGCTGGATCATATCGTCGCGTAGCATTTCGTCGACTTGTTTCTTTATGGCCTCACGTTCTCGCGTCGAAACTCTGTAGGGGCTCTGTCGGAGTGGTCGAGAATTTTGTTCTGTTATAATGCGGTGCTTAGCAAGGGGCGTTTGTCGGACCCGCGAGGACGACGAGAAACAGTGCTTGTATTGCAGGAGCAGGGATTTGAGCTGGTCTTGCTTGACCTTCGGAAGGCTCGGGTTGACGTCAAAATCCGGTTCGGGACCTCTATTCGTCGAAGCAGGTTCGGCAGCATCGAAGAGGGCGAAAGCATCGCTGGCGGCTACACATTCGTCGATGTAGGCAACCGTCGTACCCATGTTGAGGTGCCTATATTCGTGGCTGAAGTTTGTCAGCAGTACCTTTGCTTTACCGTCATGCAGCTCGGCGATACCTCTTGCGACGCAAATTTGACGATTCAGGAGTAGTTGCTGATTGCCATCGATTACGCCTTCAAGGTTTGCAGGTTTTTCAGTGCCGACGGAAATAATGACGCTGGAGCGCGGCGGAACGGTCACCTGCTCTTCTATCACATTCAGTGCATGGTTCCCTGGCGTCGGGTGGGGCGGGAGCGCTTTGTCTGAGGTTAGTGTTATCGACTCAGACCTCAGGTCGATAACGGCGCCGTGGTCACTTAGGAAGTCCATTCCGAGTATCACATCCCTGGAGCAGTTTTGTAGGATTACAAAGCTCGCAGGATAAGTGTGGTTATTGATGGTGACTCTCGCCGTGCAGACACCAATCGGTGTTATCAGGTGGCCTCCAGCTGTCCGGATTTCGGGTCCACTCCAAGCGGTCTTTACTTTCTTCAGCTTGGTGGCGAATGGCCCACTGACGACGGAATAGTCGGCTCCGGTGTCGACGAGAGCTGTGATGCTGTGGCCGTCGATAAGGACATCGAGGTCGCTAGTTCGTCGTCTTGCGTTGCGGTTAGGTCGTGGCGTCGGATCACGGCTTCGTCGATTTGTCCCGTTGTTTCTACGTTGCGTCGTCAGGTTTTCTTCGGGCCGCGAAGTTTCGTCGTGAGGGCTCCGTCCGGTTTGCGTCGTGTTCTGAAGGTCTCGTCGCGTTGTCGTCGTCGGCGGCCGCGGAGGATCTTCGGCATTTCGTCGTACAGCAACCGCACCTCCATCGGTTGCTGCCCTTAGTTTCCCGGATACGGGCTAGGCGACCGGCCCCGGTTTGGGCCAGTGTACTGCCGGCGGTGCGGTGACATGTAGCGGCCGGGCGACGGCGAGCGGGAAGCTCGTCGTTCTTCCCACTGTGTTCCGGTGAGGTAGTCGTCGATGTCGCGAGGCCGTTCGCCTTGCTGCGGGCGCGGCGCGTTAACGGCGAATCCGCGTAGCTCATCTGTCGATACTGGCATCGGCGGTATGTGTGGCCGGCTTCCCCGCAGTGATAGCAGAGCGGCCGGTTGTCAGGGGCACGCCAAACGTCGGTCTTTCGGGGGGCGCAGCGTTGTCCTGTCGGCGGGCGGTATGGCGTCGGTGGTGGTGGCGGCGGTGCCTGGCGGCGGAACTGCTGCGGCGACGCGTCGTCTTGACGTGGGCGAGGGGGTGGGGCGTTGCGTCGGGCTGCAGCAGCATAGCTCATTGCTTCCGGTTGAGCCTGCGGTGCTTCGGGAATTCCAAGCGATTGCCGGACTTCCTCGCGGACAACGTCGGCGATTGAATGCACTTGATGCTGCGGCGAAGGTAACAGTTTGCGCAGCTCTTCCCGCACAATCGCTCTGATGGTGTCACGCAGGTCATCAGACTGCAGCGCCTGAACCTCCCCGTAGGTCGTCGTAGGAATGCGGCGGTTGTACTGCCTAGTGCGGATTTCTAGTGCCTTTTCGATTGTGGTGGCCTCTGAAAGGAATTCCGAGACCGTCTTCGGCGGGTTGCGCACAAGTCCGGCGAAGAGTTCTTCCTTCACTCCCCGCATCAGGAAGCGAACTTTCTTTTCTTCGGACATGGCTGGATCGGCATGGCGGAATAGTCGAGTCATTTCTTCAATGTACAGTCCGACGTTTTCATTGGGGAGCTGTACACGGGTCTCGAGAAGGGTTTCAGCCCTTTCTTTCCGGATGACGCTCGTGAAGGTGTTGAGAAATCCGGTGCGGAAGAGGTCCCATGATGTTAGCGTGGACTCTCGATTCTCGAACCAGGTCCTTGCGCCATCTTGAAGGGCGAAGTAGACATGGCGTAGCTTCTCGTCGCAGTCCCAGTTGTTGAACGTGGAGACTCGGTCGTATGCCTCCAGCCAGCTTTCTGGATCCTCGCATGGTGATCCGCGGAATGTCGGCGGCTCCCTCGGTTGATGCATGACGACCGTTGTAGGCGCCACAGCGGTTGTCATTGTGGCTGTTGTGTTCTTCGTTGTGATCCTGGTCTTGTCCGGTAGGGGTCCGTATTGTGGGGGTAGTCCTTCCAGTCTGCGGCTGGCTCGACTGCCGCTGATGGTGTCCGTGTCTTCTTCGCGACGTGGGCTGGGTTCAAGGCTTGTCGGGGGCGTCCGGAACATGAACACCCAGCACCTCCACCAGATGTCACGTGGTCGTGACGTCGACGAAGAAAGGAGTCGGCGTTTGCAGAATGAAACTGTTTATTTGGCCGAACTTGTGGCCGGGAAAATGAGAACTAGAACTACAGCAATACACGCTGTACAATGATAGCGGCGAACAGGGCGTCGTCCGTCGATCAACTGACAAGCGGCGAAGTGCGTCGGCTTTTATACAGGTGCTATCGAACTTTCCAGCGATATCGCTGTTGGCGGCGTTATCTCTCGACAAAGCTGGAACATTCTCGTGCGGCGCGCAATCTTAACGGATTGTTCCAAAACAATCGCGAAGCTTCCTACACATCACGGCGAGGCCTGCGCAGCGCGTTGCCCACAGTCTTTGTGGGTGAAGCTTCAACTCATGAAATATAAGACTTGCGGCAATATTATGGCACTTTGCCACTTTCCTAATGGTTCGTGGAAAGAATTAAGAGCACCGGTGCGATTGGACATCCCTGGCGAACGCCTCTGTCTACTCTAAAGCTTTGTGTCTCAATGCCCTTGATGAGGAGCAGGCTGCTCACGTTACTGTATAGTAGCTCTATGCGGTGGACGTACTGCTCTGGAACACCGAATATTGTCAGAGCACAGTACAGGTAGTCACGTTCTACCCTATTGAAGGCCTTTGCTTGATCCAACGGCACGATGGCACCGGCGACTTTTCTGTCGTTGGCATAGAGTCGTTGCCATAGAACAACAAATCTCTGATCAGGGTGACTGCTTGAAAAACCGACCTTCCCAGCACTGCGCACGTTTGCATCGGCGAAACTACTTCATATTTCAATCGCTTTTGCTCATTTTTGTCGCTTCAAGCACCTTTCGCCTATTTCAGTTAGGTGCTTTTTCCCATACAGATACATGTTCGTTTCGCTGGTTTCCGGCCAATAAGTTGAACTTCCTGGAAAATTTCAGCAAAGATTCCTGCATCAATATCAGTGAAACATAATATCTTATGTTCGGACGACGAACTTTTATTAGTAGCAAGCTTAGTGTTTACATAAACTGTAAAAGGTACTTACGGTTACAACGGAAACCACTAGCACGGCTCTCTTGCTCAGATGAATGGCAGGCTAACCGCAGTTCTGGGGGAGAATTGTATAGTTATTCTTTTGTTATAACCGACTATAGCTTCCTTCTGTCTCTCTTTTCACCCCGTTATCACTTGCCCCAGCGCAGGGTAGCAAACCGGGCGTGCATCTCATTAACCTCCCTGCCATTCCTTGCTTCTCGCCCTCTCTCATTTTCAACGTAGGCATCCACAATTTCTCCCCCTTTTTGGTTGTTTCTAAGAAACATGTATGCTGCTTTTCAGTGAGCACGGTGCGTTGAGCTTCAAGGAGAAGATTCCACACAGCATCACTGAGTGGGTGGGGAGCACCGTGTGCATACACTCGGAGGACGGTATCGGCGTCTCGGATCCAGCGAAGATCAAGGCGTTCCAGCCTTTCTTCGCATCCTTCAACCTGCCTTATTCGGTGGTGCGCGGAGAGCTCGTGGCCGTCAAAGTGTCCGTGTTCAACTATCTCGAAAAGTGCCTGCCGGTGAGTGCGCAGCTCGCATTTATTACCCTCCCAGAGCCTCCTTCATAACTGTAAGTATTGAAAGCCGTTATTTTTCTGTCTATACAAACTGCTGAATGTACTTTCACCCCCTCCCCAGCCCTTTACCTGCGCACAACACTTGCATGCATGCATAACCCTTCAGCGTCCATATAGTGGCTTACCAAAGGCTTGCCTGCACTGCCTTGTGCAATTTGCTCTCTCGAAGGAGGTTTCTAGAAATTATCAAGTATGCTAAACGTTTTAAACCTAATAAAGAAAGTGTCACGAGCCGATAATCAAAGCATGGGAACAAAAGGACGCCATATTTGCACCCAATTGTGCGATATCAGGGCCCTAGCGTACGACTATACTGTTCCGTTTCTACACTGTTCTGCCTGGTTTCGTCTTTCGGTAACAGTCACGGCAAGCATGGGCGGGAACCGTCAATACTGAAGATTCACCATAGAGATTACTGAGAGATTCACATCGGAGATTCACATAGGAGATTCACATAGGGATTCAAATAGGAGATTCACATAGAGTTTACTGGAGATTCACCATAGAGATCTTCAGTATTGACACAGGCGAGCAGCAAACAGTACTAGGCATATTCGACACAGGAAAAGGAAGGAAGGAAGGAAGGAATGCAATAGGGAGAAAAGGGGGAAGGGAGGTTAACCAGACAGCAGTCCGGTTCGCTATCTTATGCCGGGGGAAAGGGAAGGGGAGTGGAAAGATGGGAGAGACAGAGAGAGGGGGGGGGAGAGCGAAAAAAAGGAAATGATCAATAAGTGTGCTGACCCGTATGTGGCGGTGGCACTGTACAGTCGTCACAAGTGTTCACAAAAGACCGTATTCCTTAAGGAGCACAAAAGTGCTTTAAATGCCTTCTGGGCCAACGAGCGATGGGGACGGTGCTCCAGGAGCATCTGCACGGAGAGCGGCCGATCGTCCAATCGTCGCATCGCATCAGAAAGCGTTCGTCTTTCAGAGGCAAATCAAGGGCAGCGGCATAGCTGATGATCGATGTCTTCCTCAGTACTGCAGACCTCGCATGCCACACTGTCGGTCACTCCAATTAACGTTGTGTATGCCTTCGTGAAGGCAACCCCCAACCAAAGCCGACAAAGAAGCGAAGTTTCACGTCGACGAAGTCCGGATGCAGGTCGGCGTTCCAGCGTAGGGTTTATTTGGAAGAGTCTCGTACGTCTTGTACTTGGCATGCTCCACTCCACGAAACAGTCAATCCGTGCCAGTTGAGGAAACTGCTTTACAGCGTCTATCCTAGAAAGAAGAATCGGAATGGTGGTCTCTTCTTTACGGAATGTGCGAGCGGCATTGTTTGCGGAAACATTGCCACTGATCCCGCAATGACCAGGTAGCCACTGAAAGTGAACCCCGTGGCCTTTTTCTTTGACGCGGTGATGAAACTTGAGAATTTCATACGTAAGCTAGTCATGGTATCCGCGTTGGAGAGCTGACTGCAGGCACTGTAACGCTGGTTTGGAGTCGAAGAAAACAGCCCATTTGCTCGGCCTCTCCGAATCGATGCACTCTAAGGCACAACGCAGAAAATGCTAATTAGTACTTTGACGCACCAATATAGAAATTCTCCTATCGTTGGACTGGTATTTAAACTTAGTGTGCTCACGACACCACTAAACCTACGCTGTAGAAATCAGCATGCGCTGTCGCCGGATATTTATACAAGAAATAAAATGCGTTTATCAATGTTCAGATGGCGTACCGATAGCTACTTCGTAGTCTCAGTCGCTACTTCTTTCGTCTCTTTGGTATAGGTCGACCTAAGGTTGGCTGAGTCCGCGGACTACCATATCGAGGGCGAGTCGGAGACAATGCTTTGCGTGTGCGGCAGCAAGAGTCAGGTGCACAAGTTCCAGATCAGACCGCAGAACATCGGGGAGGTGAACTTGACTGTGTCGGCGTCCGGATCGCAGAGCGACACCGCCTGCGGACAGCAGCCCACCGAGAAGGTGGTGGCCAGGGATGCCGTAACTAGGCCTCTCATCATTGAGGTAAGTGTTGGTACATTCACGATCTGGGTACGGGCTGTCAAAGCTTCACAGAGTATATTGTAATATTATTATTTGGTGTTTTACGTGCCAAAACGACGAGACGATTGAGGCATACTGTAGTGGAGGGCTCCGGAAATTTCGACCATCTTGTGTTCTTTAACGTGCACTGACATCTCACGGTACTCGGGCGGGCCTCTGGTATTTCGCCTCCATCGAAATGCGACCGCCGCGGCTGGAATCGAACCCGTGACCTTCGGGTCAGCAACCGAGCACCGTAACCGCAGTTCCACGAAGGCGGACAACCGAGTAAATTGTAGTGAAATGTAGTGAGGGAAGAGGGCATTAACATATAAGCACAAATTATCAGCATAACAAGCGTCAAAACAGCGAAACCATCACAAAGACAAATTATACTCGTAGCACGTGTGTTTTCAAGGTAGCCCTTTCTCGACGTTTTGATTATGTCCGTTTATTCTTAACGCTGTGTCTCGCATTATAATAATTGCGTGGGTGTTATGTCCCGAAACTACAATATTATGAGGGACGTCGTAGTGGAGGGCTCCAGAAATTGCGACCATCTGGGGGTTCTTTAACGCGCACCTAAATCTAAGTACATGGGCCGCAAGCATATCGCATCCATTCAAATGCGGCCGGCGCGGCCGGGATTCGATCCCGCGGCCTTCCGACCAGCCGTAGAGCACCGTAAGCTGCATCTCGCAGTTTAAATGAAATTCTTATTGTTCTTTGTGGCTGCATCTGGCATGCACTGCATTTAATTATTTTGTATAATAAAACAGTGAACTTACTTATTATATTTGTGTAGAAATAAAAAACTTCAGCAGATCCCACGCGTTGTGCGAATCGGTTGCATGCGAAGCAGTCTGCGAGAACTTCTAAGCTGTATATTATGGCTTTGAGCCAAGCGTTACGAGGTGGATCGATGTGTTTTTGTAAGTGTAGTAGCTGTGTGCACGTCGTAGGCTTACCAGGCACGTCGACAACACTGGAGTTTAAAGGGTAACTTATGGTGCGACGTAACGTCAGCCTTCACTTTAGAGTACATACGTCAGTATTATCGAAACTAAGTGCACTTTATGGTGCAATCATGTGAATATCATACGTAACTTTCGTTAATGTATCCCTCCGCGGTCGAGCAATGCTTCGATAGAGCTTGCTAAATCGCAGGCCTACAAATGTAATGTCTATTAGACTGCTATAAGAGCGGAGCCAACACTGCAACCACTGATGATAACCTGACAGGACGCCTGTATCGTAGGAGTTCATATGTAGTGTTTATTGCTATCATGTAAAATTAAATAGCCAGCGCCACAACCACAATTGTCGTAGGGCCGACATTACGCCTGCATAGGCTGTTTTTCCAAACCAGTGTATAGGCCTGCCGTGGCTCTGCGGTAAAATACTTGACTTCGACGCAGAATGCTTGGGTTTGATTCCTGCGGGGATCCTAATTTTTATTCTTTCTATCCGTCGGGTCAACTTTGCCGATGTCGCTTTTCTCAACGCTCTCACATTTGATTTACCAGTGTCTGTTCTCGCTGTTCCTGGGAAGATATGAACTTTCAGTCACCTGTTGCGCATACCAGTACACCGTGGCCCGTGGTAAACGGGTATGTGCCACACGTGTCTCGAGGAAAGGGTTTGAAGATGTACGCGACAGGATTTTCATGTTATTCATTCATGACAACCCGACAGTAACAAACGTCAAATTCACTTACCCTCCCATGCCAATTTTGGTCTACACCAAGTTATGGAGGTGATCATGAGCGTACCCAGACGTAGCGGATAGATAGATAGATAGATAGATAGATAGATAGATAGATAGATAGATAGATAGATAGATAGATAGATAGATAGAAAGATAGATAGATAGATAGATAGATAGATAGATAGATAGATAGATAGATAGATAGATAGATAGATAGATAGATAGATAGATAGATAGATAGATAGATAGATAGATAGATAGATAGATAGATAGAAACGCTCAAAGTGCCAAAGTTTCGCTAAGAAATGCTTCGCAATTAAAAAAACACACAAGATTGACGTGTTGCCCAGACGCAGAGATATATCACCGTAAAAACATTTAGTGGAATTAAAGTGGAGGAAGAGGCTGAACTTTCGCGGGAGAATAACCAAGTTTATTACATTTAGGCCATTGGTTGGGATAGTATGCGAGCTGCCGTCAGTTATTACTACGGCCACGATATTGCTTGTTCTTTCTTTTCGAGGCAGCCGACGGAGCGCGATGAGCGACACTCCCGTATGTTAACAGTTGGTGTGTGTGTAACAACCAGCACGATCGGTACACTCTACCCCACAGATTTGTTGGATCTCTCTTTGATGTTCTCGTCTTGCAGATATCAGATACCTAATCCTTTTCATTAATACTACTGCGAAAGTTCCACAAGATGGCTGCGAGTTTCCAATAAAGCTGATGTAGAAGTCCAAAGTTTAACTAGGGCTTTACTTAAATTTTTTTTAGGCAATTAGCCTGAACGCCGTTTTACTAAAGTGACGTTGCAATAATACTGTCCATAAATTGATAAGCGCCGAGGTTCAACGTTAAGAAAAACAAAATATGGGGACGACTTAAACGGGTATGAGCTCTGTGGCGTTTTTTAACGTAGTTTCGTACTTATCGTGTTGTTATATACGGAATCACGGTTACTCATTGGGGGGGTGGGTATCTTGTGCATCTTGGCAGCGCAGTGGAACGAACACAAGAGAAAGAAACACGTAGACAGGACGGGCGCTAGACATCAAATGAAAATTTATTAACACAAAAACGATGAAATTGTACAGACATGCGCACAATCTTCAAAAAGGTGCAGACGGCGTTACTAACACTGATAGCTGCAATGTCGCGTCAGATACTCTATCTCTTTTGCATGCAACGCCAGTGACGGCGTACTCACGCACTTTACAGCTTCTAAACTTATACAGTATGCTTCGTAGATTTCGCGCGCTTGCTGAGCAGCAAAGCTGCGCAAGATACGGGTGCCCTCAAAGCCAAGCGTGCAGGAACACCTACGGCAGTGATCTGCCAAATGTTCACCCCCCGCCAATGTATTGACAACTGCGCGATGCTCTCTCAGCCTTTCATTAATGCAACGGCCAGTTTGGCCTACATAGCACATTCCACAGGTGAGTGGGATCCTATACACCACACCTACATGGCAATCAATGAATTGTGGCGTGCTTTTTTTGTGCAGCCAGCCTTCTCATCCCCATTCACACGACTGCACATGCGTGCTAGTTTGCCAGGTGCCGAAAAAAGATGGTTGATCCCTCCGTCATAGGAATCGGAATAAAACGAAAGTAAAGCATGCCCTTACAGAAGTAACTGAATGTTTACTGTACATTGTTATGAGAGAGTTTGCACAATGCATACTGATGTATGGCAGCTATAGCACCGTTTAACGTGGATGCACCCACTTTGATGATTGGTGGTATATCTCCATCCCGACGACTAACGTCCATGTTGAATGATTAAACAAACCCTTGTCGTAGCTATAGTAGTTAACGGTGAAAGCGTAATCAGAGAACGAGGTGTGATAGCCAGAAGAGCGTCGCATATTGGACGCAGAACTTGGTCGCCATCCCGCGGCATGTTAAAGTGTGATTGAACACCACGGCCGCACCAGAGGGAAACGCAAAGCGCGTCGCGCCGCCCCGGAAGCCCGGCCGCAATTTTTCTCGGGGCGAGCGCGTGAGCGGGGAACGCAGTGTTACAGCCATGGTGAGGCAGGCGCGCGTCGCAGAGATATGTTTGGTGTGGATTAGCGTGTTGCTATGAGCGACGCCGACGCTGACGCTTTTACGACGCTTGGGCAAAGGTCGCCACCTCGCGGTGTGTTAAGGCATTGACAAAATTCAACTTCTATTGAAAACGCGCCGAATGGGACGGACGCGTAAACGCGTTGCAGGTGCTAGTCGCAGAGGCCACAACAATGACGAATTACTTTACCTTACCACTCCCAGAGGTCAACACCACCCCGCCGACCTGGAGAGTGGTAGATATAAAAGGCGCGTTCGTAAAGCTCTAGAGTCTGTTCTTGGTGGACCCCGGCATAAAACACTTTCGTGTTAAAAACAACTAAAATGCCGCACTTCCCGGCCACCTTCTTGAGGCGATGGGAGAGGTTATGCACGTACGGCACAACCACGGGGCGCAGCGTTTTGGCATCCCGCCGATTGGGGCCAGTTTGTATCCCGTTGTACAGTTCCTTAATCAAGCTTCCGGCAATGGAAGCCAAGAATTGAACGGGGAAGCTAGCCCTGCGTAGGCGGAGCACCTGGAGCTGAAGGCTAGAAGTGCCTCGGGGGCCACTTGGGAGGGGGCGCCGAGCCCTGTCCGCCCGACATGCGCTCGGGGACATCCTGAGGACAAAGACGGGGCGCTAGCGCCCCGCCCCTCGTGGAAAGGTCGGCCCTACAGGTTCGAAACCATTAGAGGCATGCCTGCACACTGTTCCAATCCCCCCTTTCTCGCCTTCTTCTTCCCTGGTACCACCCATGACGCTGGAGACTCCATTCACCAGTTGAATTGTGCTCCTTTTCTTCAACAAACGAAACACGAGCTTCTGAAAGCCTGTGGCTTCCGACATTCAATTTGTCGGCGCTTTGTCATTTGTCTGCGTAAGAAGCACTGCGTTTTTAGGGGCGAAGCTCCTTAAGGCGGCACCCGTTCGTCCCTCGTAGTTGTCGTAGTCGTAGTGCGTAACCAGTCGTAACGCTAG
Organism: Rhipicephalus sanguineus; assembly: GCF_013339695.2. Lineage (NCBI taxonomy): Eukaryota > Metazoa > Arthropoda > Arachnida > Ixodida > Ixodidae > Rhipicephalus > Rhipicephalus sanguineus. Next base: position 47,224,960 of record NC_051186.1, on the reverse strand, counting down.
TACCAGCAGATCTTGACCTCCAAGGTGGTGCCGGTGGGAGATTTTTCCTGTGCGTTGTTGAACAATAAAAAATTCGCAGCGTGCGCGTTAACTAAATGCCGAATTCTTCTGTCTCTCATTCCCCATTAGCAGCCATTGGCATGTTCCAGTAGGAAACGTTAGTAGAAGTAGAAGTGTAAGTGTTAGCTAAAAGCCGATTTCATCTGTCTCTCATTCCCATTAGCAGCCATTGTTTACCTCCAAGGTAGTGCCTGGTGAGATTTCTCCTGTGCGTGACTAAACAATAAAAATTTTGTTCAAAACGCCGTTGATTGATGAAATAAACCAAGGAAAGACGCCAGATGTTTTCTAAAAGCAAAACGAAAGAACGCCAGATGTTTCTAAAGCAAAACGAAAAGACGCCAGCTGCTTAAAGGGCCCCTCACCAGGTTTGACAATTTTGAGCTGACAAGCGCAATGCATGCACTGGACGTTCACGATCACGTCTGCCAAAATTTGCAATGCTACGCGCCGCGGAAATGGGTCAAATTTCAAGGTGAACGCTGCTTGCCCTTCCTCTCGCGGGCGCGCGCGAGAATGAGGGGATGACGTACATGAGAAAATGGCCCTACGTAGATGGTAGTGCTGTGACGTCGCTCCTCTACGTAGACGACTGTGCTCTGACGTCGCGAACAGTAGTACGTGATACTGCGATAATTATTTGACACGACATGTGTAGTTTGTGTGATTTGCTGGTTGAATAGATTAATAAAACTTGAGAGAAATAATGAGACACACAAAGGGAATGTGTGCGTCTTTTTCATTTTTTTTCGTGAATTGCAGCGAGATGCGGGGCTAATGTGCCTCCGTTTCCCATGCGTTCGTGTTCCCGCGGTTAGCGCATCGAGCAGACGCCAGCCCGGGAAACGAAAGTAATATTCGGGCGCGTTCGAGCACTCGTTATGCTCATTTATTCTACCGCGTCCAAGTAAACGTTAATGCGGCACTGGCTCATGATACGGCCACTCTCGTGCCCGTACAAATGTCTCAATTTTCATGCCCGTCCCGCAGAAACAGGCAGTACATCATACAGAACGCCGACAAAACGCCCACGGCCGCTACATAAAAAAAAAGGTAGCGGCCGTGCACGCCGCTCGCCTGCTCGGGCTGGCTCGGGCACGTGACCATGCATGCGCATGACGTGTTCATGCGTGTCAAGTGAAGAGGGCAGGGAAGGGATTTGGGGGGGGGGGGGTGATACTTAAAAGGAAGAAGGAAATGAAAATGAAAATTGGGTGTAGAGTGCACGATAACTGTCTCTCAAGTGAGGACACCTCAACCGATACACTCACGGGGGACTGGGGATTGAAGGGACAGTGAGAGTGAAAAGAGCATGGTAAAAGAAGAAAAAGAAAGGTATGAGTGGGAAAAAAAGAAAAAAAAAGGTGAGGGGGGGGGGGCGAAGGCTACACGGCGCGAGTGGCAAGGGTTTGAAACTCGCCTCCTCGCATCATGGTTTCGCGCCGCTACAAATTATTGTTTTTCTCAGCTCGTCATGAACCGATTTGAAAAATTCTTGCGGCATACTGCTCTTCATTCGGCACACCACAACTTCCAGCGTCTAACTAAAATTTGCCATGTGGCCTGGTGAGGGGCCCTTTAACGAAAGACGCCAGATGTTTTCTAAAGCAATGGTTTTCTAAACAATGAAAATTCACAGCGTACATGTAAAATTAAAGTGAGCTGCAAGTCGTCATAACTCATCGAACCTTTAGTATAAACGCGCCCGATCTCACGTCGGTGATGATGTACTGGGCAGAATTCACGGAAGATTCACGGTTTACCGGTGAACCTCCGCAGCTTCGCCCACTCATCATCATTCACTCCGTGGATATGCTGTGATTTTTAGGGGCGAAGCTCCTTAAGGCGGCACCCGTTCGTCCCTCGTAGTCGTCGTGGTCGTAGTAGTGAGTAACAAGTCTTACGCTTTGACCTCCAAGGTGGTGCCGGTGGGAGATTTCTCCTGTGCGTTGTTGAACAATAAAAAATTCGCAGCGTGCGCGTTAACTAAAAGCCGAATTCTTCTGTCTCTCATTCCCCATTAGCAGCCATTGGCATGTTCCAGTAGGAAACGTTAGTAGAAGTATAAGTGTAAGTGTTAGCTAAAAGCCGACTTCTTCTGTCTCTCATTGCCATTAGCAGCCATTGTTTACCTCCAAGGTAGTGCCTGGTGAGATTTCTCCTGTGCGTGATTAAACAATAAAAATTTTGTTCAAAACGCCGTTGATTGATGAAATAAACCAACGAAAGACGCCAGATGTTTTGTAAAAGCAGAACGAAAGAACGCCAGATGTTTTTCTTAAAGTGTAGTAGTAGTAGTTATATGTAGCCACCTCGCCCGATCGTCAACGGGCGAGGTGGACCGGCAACGGCGCGAGGACCCTGCCGTACGAGAGTTAAATCACACTAAAAGACATACTTTGCGGGCGATACACTCTAGTGAGCTTTCAACTTTTCGTCTTAATGTACATGATAAAGAAATTATTTCTACGAAAAACGCAAGGCACACCTTGAGCAATATGTTTGGTTTTGGGACGCTAAATGGAACCATGAGGCGATGCGAAGCCGGAGCACTTGCACGATCGCGTTCCGTTGGCTTTCGTTGGGCATGCTACCGACTTCGCGTCGTGGAACGCACGTCCTGTCTTCCCTCTAGCCTTGCCTTTAATTCGCACAGGGCGAGCGGGGAATGCGGTCGCTCTTGGCTCTCTTTCGCTCGGGAGCGGACTTCTTTCTTGCATTTCACCGATCACAAGTGATAATGAAGGGACCACGTAAACCAACAGTACAATAAAAGTTTGATGTTTAATATATACACGATGTTTCACACTCTTTATATTATGTACTGGGCGCATTTCACGGAAGAGTTTCACGGTTTACAGATGATTCCCTCCGTAGCTTCGCCCCACTTATCATCATTCACCCCGTGGATATGCTGTGATTTTTTTTTCGTCTGGTCCAGCGTATCCTCTGTCTTGAAATGGTTTTCTAGGAGGTGAAGGCTTGCGCTATTATCTATAGCCCTTGCATGAGCACGTCTCTGCGCCATGACTTCAGAATACGTCTTGTTCTCTCCCCCCCCCCCGCTTTTCTTTTACACAAAAGTGTTTTATGCCGGGGTCCACAAAGACTTTCCTGACGTATTTCCGTGACGGAAATACGTCAGCAAAATGAACGCTGTCCGATGGCAAGAAATACCTATAAGAAAAAGTTCCTTTGACAGGAGTCGAACCCATGACCTCTCGGTCTGCGACGAGGCCGGCGGGTGTTTGGTCCGCTGAGCTACCACCGAACACATAACGGCGGTTACACAAACGCGCCTTTTATCTTTGACACGTTCCTCTCGCAGTGCTCTTGGATGGATGAATGGACGCTATGAGCGTCCCTTATAACGGGGTGGTGACATTGGGCGACCAGGCTCAAAAAAAAAAAATCACGCCATCTCCCGCTAAAGGGGGCCATGAGGCGATGCGAAGCAGCGTTTCGTCATGAGCCCGCGTTTCATAGGGGGAGTGGAGAGGAGGAAGGGAGAGGGGGAGTGGAAATGAGGTGTGTGGAGAGGGCTTGCGCATGCGCAGTAAGGGTGGCCACGTCGCACACCACCGGTTTGAACTCCGCGTAAGATGCTTCGCATCATAAACGCGCCGTTGCTACGAGAGTCCCATCCAGCGGGTTTCCAATAGAAGTGTAATTTTGTCAGCGATTTAACACACCGCGAGGTGGTGGCTTTAGCCCCAGCCTCTGCTGATAGCATCCATCCGTATCGAAAAATAGCTCTCCAACATTCGCCTGGCTGTCGCACCGCGTTTCCCGCTCGCCCTGTGAAAATTAACGGCCAGGCTAGAGGGAAGGCACGACGCGCGTAGCGTTTCTCTCCGCGTTTCACGACGCTTTGAAGGAGTGCATATCGAGTATCAGTGTTTATTATGTGCTTGTTGATGCGATCTTTGCACAGGATTCACCATGCGCGGAGTCCACGCACATGATAAGAACTTCAGCTACCACTAGGGTTAAATCAAGATCATGGGCGTTAGTCGTCGGTACGGAGATGTGCCACAAGACGTCAACGCGAGTGCGTCCACGTGAAGTGGTGCTTTATCTGCCAAACAAGAGTAGACATCGTACAAGCTCTCATACACCAGTGCACTATAAACATTCAACTATTTCTGTGACGACACCTTTCACGTTCGTGTTATACCGATTCCTATGACACAGGGATCAGCCATCTTTTTTTGTTCATATCCAAGCCTATGAAAAGCAATAAGATAAAGTGGTCGGTGGAAGCCCATTTCCACATATGCATGATTTTAACCACGAACGTACCTATCCAGTGTCGCGGACAAAACATTTTTTCTGTGTTTCTGACTTCCCTTTATGTGTGATCTGGAATGTTTTTGTGTGTGCATATACATACATATACAAAATGTAACAATATCCGTGCGGTAACCTCCTTCTAGCTTCCCCACGGAACTTATCGCTTGAAATGTTCGTTTTCTTCTAGTTTGGCCCAAACCCCCTCGGTTCTTCCACATATAATAACCGTAGTGAAAATCGGAAACGGAAGGCGCTGCCCATGGTCTTGTTGCTTAAGGGTTGCGATCGAGCAGCCCTTTACCAACTCCTCAGACATGTCAGCATCCAAGCTTACGGCTAGCTTTCATGGGCACACGTCGGGATGAAATAACGAAATCTTCAAATCAGAAACTCAATCACAGACTGCTTTCTGCCATCAAATTGAGAGTCGCTCGGAGGATTTCATGCAAGACGGACGTGTCCCGCGATGCCCTGCGCCCGTTCAGGACGTACTCGTGCCCCTCGCCGTCGACGCCCCGTGACGTTTGCCTCGTCCGCATTACCCTGCGCCTGTCACCGACTGGGGCTTCGCCGCTCCGTCACCGACTTGCATCGTGCCTCTAGCCGATCGTGGCCCCGTCCCTGAACTCTTGTGACCGGCTCCCACCCCATCTTTCCTATCTCTTTCTTCTCCGTCACTGTGCCCTTACTTCTATCCTTTTTCTTTCTACTTTTCTTTTCATCCCCATCCCCCAACCCCTATAGGGCGCTTAGCCGTGTCGCCTATAGGCAGACAGAAATTAGCGCCCTTTTCCTTTTCCTCAACAACCACTACCCCCATCAAATTGCGTCACCCCTCCTCATTTTTATCTGTGTATCGGTACCTTCCCCACGACGTTTCGCACATCAGCGTGCGTAGGAAGGTGTTGACTATGAGGAATGACATCCCGAAGTAATTTTTTAGAAAACTTCGTGGTGTGGTCATCTTCACGTGAAGAGAGAGGTGTCAAGTGTGAACTCACTGTCGCTCACCAAATTAACATTTACGTTCCTAGTCTGCAGACAAAGTCGACTTCTCGGAAGTGCTTGCTGCAAACACGTGCGCGGGACTTCGGCTCATTACCCCTTCTAAGCCAGCTTTATCAGCCATGCGTCGTGATGTTCGTTATCCTTGAAGTAAAACCGTAAATGTGAAATTACACCCTGCTCTTATTTGCATACGCGGTGCACTAACTGTGTCACACAGCATCACCGAAAACATTGGCCACGCTTTCCAAGCTCTTGTTGTTTCTAGATGCCAATTCACATGAATTGGTTGTGAAACGAGGCTCATAGAAGGGGGAAACTCAAAGAAAACAATGCGCTCGGGCCGTCGGCTTCCCGTTCTTGGAGCGAGGATCCGTGAAGCAAGGTGACATCACGTGATCGTGGTGTCGTAGCATGTCGACTGCAACGCCCGTGTCTCCAGTGGTGGGCCTCGCGCACAATAACACCAAAGAGACACAAAAGTAGAACTGCAATGGCAAATTATCATATTACGATCACATTCGTGTCGTTATTACTGTGAACTGAGCTTTAACAAGCGAGAAAATTGCGAAAATGTGAAGGATATATACATGTACTAACGCCCCTACACGTTTCTCGTAGTTTCTCGCAGTGATTACAAATGCAGTCCGGCCGTGATTTGCCGAGAGCTATTCATATTGATATTTTTCTCATTCGTTTCGTTTTGTTATTAAATGCGAAGCATTTCTTAGCGAACCTCAGGCAGTTTGGCCGTTTCTATCTACATATCTATGTATCTATCTATCTATCTATCTATCTAGCCGCCCACGTCTGGAGGCTCTCCTGGTTGTCTCCATAGCTTGTAGTCTACCACAATTGGCATAGCAGGGGATCAGTGTATGACGAACATGATTCACTGGTCATGACATGAATAACGCAAAATACCTGTCGCGTACGTCATGCAAACCCTTTCTCTCAGTCACGTGTGGCACATACCCGCATACCAGAGTTCATGTTATGCGGGTATGTGCTACAGGTGATAGTCTCAACCAATACAGAAACCGTGAACACACACATTGACACGCAAGGAAAGTGATAATAATAATAATAGTTGGGGTTTTATATCCCAAAACCATGATATGATTTTGAGAGACGCCGTAGCGAAGGGCTCCGGAAATTTTGACGACCTGGTATTCATAAACGTGTAACGAGATCGCACAGGACACGGGCATCTAGCATTTCGCCTCCATCGATATTCGACCGCCGCGGCCGGGATCGAACCAGCCACCTTCGGGTCAGCAGCCGAGCACCGTAAGCACTACACCATCGCTGCGAACGCAAGGAAAGTGAGGAAGCTGAAGACAAAACCTCCCTGGAAGACGCTCAACTACCATCCACTCGTCCTCGTGGTCTGCAATGTGGACAATGTGGATTACAATAAGACCGGGGTCAGTGCTTCCCTACAACAAATGTGCCGAGAGAACCAGGCCTCTCATCATTACCGGTGACTTCAACATTGATTTATCAAGATCGAACAACGCCTGGTCCTTTTACTGCGTGAAATATGGCTTGAATGTGGACAGGGCATCAAAAACCCCGTTCCCACGTCCAGGACAAGAGGCATCATAGATCATTTCATCGTAAGAGGCATCCAAGATTTCCACCAGCTGTACTGCACTTCGCACTTCGCTACGCTTAGACCCCTCATCGCCGCGATCACAAGTCCGGTCCAGCTGTTGGTGTTCACTGACCACGGTGATGATTACCTTGTTCAAGGACTGTCAAGAACCCCTTCTACACATACACAGGGGTTCCTAAAACGTGCGTGAGTTCTCCGTCATAACGGACAAGTATAAGCATAACAACTGCAACTGTGACTGTAACGTATGTGCAGTGCGCCTGCGCGTGCCACTCGGCTGTGTATATCTATAGGGAAACTTTCCTGAATGAAGCTTAGTTGCGAGTATCGTCTGTCCTGTGCATCTGAGTTCCTTCTTTGTCTTGTTCGTAGTCGCGCTATCCAGTGTTGAAGAATACAAGGCCTATATATCAGCTTACCGCGTTTGGTGTTGGTAACACCCATGTTGCTGTTGTCATCGTTATGCAACTGTAAACAACTAGTTATATAATACATATGCGACTCTTCAACAAATGAGTTTGGGTATACCACTTCCATATTTCTCTAGCGTGTTCCGTAACGCTTCGATCAATGTTAAGAATTACGCCACAGTCACCATCCCGCTCATGCTTCGTATAACATCGCTTCCCACGGTACGTCGGATATGCCGAATTTTTTTGCTTCTGTCGGTGAGCGCGGCGGCAATAACAGCAGCCAGGTGTAGTCTGACCCGAGTGATGTTGACGTAGTTTATACGAGCGAGCCTCGCGGCAATTTTGCGTCGGATTTCACGCGTGTTCTGCCGCTGTCCCGCAGAGAACTATGGGGGTTTCGATGGTTTTGATCTCATGGTACATTTCTCCGCACTGGTACCCTCCCTCCTGCTCCTAGGATGCGTGCCGCATTCCACGGGCGGATTCAGTGGCCCTGCATGGGCCTGCTCTGCCGCGGCCTCTCATGGCATGGCGCCTCTGCTAGAGTTTTAGGGGCAAAGTTCCTCAGGGTGTGGGCCTGTCCCTCCTTTGTAGAATGTAGCAGTAGGTAGCCACGCATAGTGGGATGTATCCACTCCATGACGATGACGCTGATGACCATGAAGTATAAGCGCGTTCCATGACGATGACGACTGATGACCATGAAGAATAAGCGCGTTCCAGTATAGTGGAATGTACCCACTACACGTGATAACGATGACGCTGATGACCATGAAGTATGAGCGCGTTCCAGACCACACATTCTCTTTCTGCCATGGATGAAAACGATAGTGAACGCGCTCTCGCCCTCGAAAGACAAAACGGCAACGCCGACAACAAACGTTCCCCTGTGCTTAACGTCATATATGAGGACCCCCGCGTTTGTGTGTCAGGTCTTTGTATGATAATTGAGTGGGAAAAATTTACGGGGATTGACGGTTCACCAGATTACCTCCGGAGCTTCGCCCACTCATCATCATTCACTTCGTGGATATGGCGTGATTTTTTCAAAAGGAAAACACCATTAATATAAACGAAAAATTAAATACGCGAGAACATAAAAAAGCAGTATTTCGCAATCGTACGCCTCGCATGCCGTCGACGAAAACGACACTTCGCTTTTTGTCGGTTCGACCCAGCTGGCTTCGTACGCAGAAAGAGCTGCCGCCTCCGCCGCGAGAGCACGGGCGATCATTGCAGACTCACTGAAATGCAATCCTGCTTCCATGTTGAGATCTTCGCTGCGAGGTTCAAAGTCTGCAACCAGAACTATCGCGGCAATCATGAAAGCCGCGGCTTCTCTGCACCGCGGCCAAGCAGCGGCCAATTGCACGCGCGGTGACGTGTGATGGAGCTTTCTTATTCGCTGAGAGCAATCAGATTCGTGAAGACATGGCTTCAGCACTGAGTCTAGGGCAAGAGAAATTGAGTAAGAGATATTCGGTCTTCGTTTATGGCTTTATCTCCACAAATAACTTATCTTTTCACACCCAACCTGCACGCATTCTTCAATGCCCCTGCTCATTCCCCCTCAACTTCATATTTCTCGTTAGCGTACCTTTAAGGCTCCTGACTGTGCGTATCGGACGCCCAAGCAGGAAAGTTACACCAGAAAATATCTATACCCTCATCTTTTACCCACTACCTCGAAGGAGAAGGCGGATCACGAACATGGATTTCACTGTCGTCTTCAGTGTGGCGGTAAGCTACAATGACACTTCATTTACCGCTAATAGAGCTCAAGATTTTGCGTGTGATGTTTCATGCAAACGGGCTATGGTGGCTACATGAGATGGTATCAGCGTCATCTGGTCGATATAGACTCTGGATTAGGCACAAAACACACACACAAATGGCTAATGTTTCAAGTGGATAACGTTGCCGTTTGAAATAACTTTCCCCTATCTCATATATGGGTCATTTCTGAAGGCGATTTGGCACCGCAATTTTAACAACGTATATCTGCCTCCAAAATGACTGGAATCTGGACGACGATTTTGAAATACAGAGTTTTGTTTCACGGTTATGTATCAACACATGTTGACCGCAGGGGTTCCCTCAAGAAGAAAACGCTTTAGACAAGTCATGCCTGTGTGGCTCATGACCGCACTTATTAGGATAATAATAATTTTAAAAACATTGGCCGCGTATCTGCGTGCTCCGTTGCAAATGCCGTGTAAAGACGATAGAGGAGGCGCTGCCTCTACGCTGCGTGAGATATGGGCGCCATCTGGCAATACATCGGGAAACATGAGCTTGTGCAGAGGGTTTCCTTCCTCCGTGGCAGAGGACATTCGTCGGCGCGCATAGCATCGCATTTTCAGCGCAGCCGCAGCTTAAGAAACCAGGGTCTTTAGAATTATGTATCTATGTATTTTCTATTAAAGGAACACACCACCTAATACTTACCTAGTGATGTTGCGCCTCAGATATGCGTAATATTTACTTTTTGATCGACAACGTTCACAAAAATGAACAGCCGTACCAGTTCAAGATGGGTGGGCGGTAAGCAAGTGGTTCAACTTTGGCCGGGTGGCTGAATCGGGTTACAGACATACAAACAGACAGACACACCAAAATTTCTGCGTTTAAGTTCCCCAAGAAAGGCTATCGTCTTTAAAAACATGCGGTGAAGACTAGTCACGCTGTTCGCTAGCGAGAGGTCCGGAGGCCGCGTGTCCAAGAGCCCTGGTTCCAGACTGTAGCCGATGGCGGAAATGCGCGACCGAAGAGCGACAGCTCCTTTCTTAATGCGCGTGAGGCCATGTCAAATATAAAGAACGCGTTTTTCTTGGCAACCATTGTTCGCAATCAAAATGAGCACCGGCGCCGCAAGAGGCAATAATATATGCGACAACAGGGTTTGCCGGAACGAATTTTTGAATGTATCATTAGCATTGATAAAAAAATGTAGGCATAGTATGCAGAGTTGATGTACGCAATAAATAATTTTGAACAATACATTCCATGCTGATGTAGCCAAAAGTGATAAGAACCGTTTGCATACCTACTTCGTCGATCTCTTTTGTGTGGTTTTTTGTAATTTACGAACTTTTCGTGCAAAGCAAGACGACAACAGGACAGCGGCAAGGTCCATTTCTTCTTTCACATTTTTTCTAACCTTGTGGACTTCTGGTGTGTCGTACGATGCGTGGATGTGCAAGACGGCTTTAGTCCACTGCAGTGAACAATCAATCAAGAAACCGCTCATTCGCTTGCCCAGAACAGCCAGAGGGCTTTTTCTTGCGCTATAATAATAATAATAATAATAATAATAATAATAATAATAATAATAATAATAATAATAATAATAATAATAATAATAATAATAATAATAATAATAATAATAATAATATAATGGTAATAACAATAATCGCTATCAATACCGTCATGAAGGGCGCGGAAATAAATTTGCCATGGGCGCCGTCCTATCTAGTTGCGCCACTGTGGTTACTACTTCGGAATAAGTAGCATAGCGGCCTAGAGTGGTATAAATAAATTTTCAATACTGTTAGTAAATGATGCATGTCGTGCGTGCGCTTCATTTTTTACTAGTGCACGTATGTTATTAAGGAGATCGTGAGCCGGGTGAAGGGATCAAAAAATGTTTTTGTCTATGTCTTAAGACTATGTCATTGCTATGTTTATCATTTGTGTTATAATCAACATTCAAGATAGTCTTGATACACTTTCTTTTGTTCTGCAGGCTGAAGGCTTTGAGAAGGAAGAGAGTCGGAGCGTGTTCGTATGCCCTAAAGGTAAGGCTTAGTTTCTTTTTTTGCCTGATATGTTTAGTACTGTAAGATCCTTATTAAAATGTGCTGAACGTGTAAGACTTGACTTAAGGTGTAAGTCTATAAAGAAGGAATTTTATGTGCCCTGCATTAATGACGTAATTGGCAATCAGTCGCTGCCATTATAACGCACTTTTTGGCTTTTGGCTATCAAGCGTGCGCGATTCATTCATTTCTGCCTCATGGCAGACCCCGTTGATGACGGAGGCGCCCGCCAAGGTACGGTCAGTAAGCCCAAGCAAGGGCGTACTCAGAAATCATTTGTGGGGGGTTCAACCATGCTTTATGCATGTTCGGGCGAGTTTTTATGTCTTCGTGTACATATCCATGGGCAAAATGAAAAACAAAAAAATTGTGGGAATCAGTATCACGCGAAGCAGTCCGCGAGTAGTTGCATTTTTTCTATGCTGCATTTTTTCGCTTTGAGCCAAGCGTAGTGGTTGTCTGCAAATCGTGGGCGTCGACGTCACTGGCGTTTAAATGGTAACTTATGGTAAAGTGTATTAAGGGGAGTGCTTGAAACGGCCGCACCACCAACGTACAAAAAGTGAAGCTCATACAGGGGCAATCCGCTTGTGGCGCTGCGATCGGTAGTCTGCAATGAGTCGTCGTTTGAGTTGCACGCGGCTCCGCCGAAGAGGTGCAGGAGTAGAATGCCCGCTTCCCACTCAGAAGGCCCGTGTTCAAATCGCAGCTGTAGATGATGGGTTTTTATTCATAGTGCCACCTTTTATAGCTGTATTGGTTTTCCTTTGTTTCTTAAAACTAGCTTCTGTTGCTGCGTATTGCTACAAAAAGTAGCGTAAAATATGAAATCTCGTTTCGAGTCTTGTATTCGCAAAAATCTCAGAGGCCACGCTTTACGTTTCTGTTGAATCCAGGGTGGTGGCGCTGCAAATAACTATGCTCACTGTCGAATTTCTTCTATTTTACTTCACATTGTGCGTTACTTTTTTAAGCAACACGTAGCAACTGAAGCTAGATTTAAGAAACAACGAAAAACCAATACAACGAGAAAAGGTGACACTAAGAATAAAAACTCACCATCTACAGCTGCGATTCTAAACCGGGCCTTCTGACTTGGAAGCGGGCATTCTACCCCGGCACCACTTCAGCGGAACCACGCGCAACTATTAAATGATGGCACATTGCAGACTACCGATCGCAGCGCCACAAGCGGATTGACCCTGTTCGGGCTTCAGTTTTCGAAGCTCGTTCCAAGCACTCCCCTGTCCTAACACACTCTACTTATGGTGTGGCGTGACGTCAGCGCTCACGTTAGAGCACACACGTCAGCATTAGCGAAACGAAGTGCACCTTACGGTGCGATGATGTGAATATCATACGTAACTTTCGTTACCGTATCCCTCCGGGGTGCACAAACGCTTAAATGTAGCTTGAGGAATCATAGGAATAAAAATACACTGGAACCACAGACGTTACCCTGACATGACGCCTGTATCGTAGGAGTACATATGTCGCGTTTATTGCTTTGTTATAAAATTAGATAGCCAGCACCACAACCACAATGACGTTGCACCGACATTATGCTTGCATAACGCGTTTTTCCAAAGCAGTTTCTAGACCCGGCGTGGCTCTGTAGTAGAACACCTGGCTGCCACGCACAATGCTTGGGTTCGATTCCTGCTTGGATCGTGATTTGTAATCTTTCATTTCGTCGGGTGAGCGCTGCCGATGTCGGGTTTTCTTAATGCCATCACCCCTATATTACCGATGTGTGTTCTCGATGTTCCTGGGCAGATATAAACTCTCAATACCTGTGGTGCATACCCGTACACCGTGCACCCGCGGTAAATATGTGTGTGCCACACGTGTCTGGAGGAAAGGGTTTGACGACATGCGTGACACTATTTTCACGTTATTCATGTCATGATCAGACAGTCATATTCGTCCAATCCTTTTACCCTCCCACGCCAATTTTGTTCAACACCAAGTTAACGAGGCGATCACGAGAGCACCCAGACGTAGGCGGCTAGATAGATAGATAGATAGATAGATAGATAGATAGATAGATAGATAGATAGATAGATAGATAGATAGATAGATAGATAGATAGATAGATAGATAGATAGATAGATAGATAGATAGTGCCACACGTGTTTGGAGGAAAGGGTTTGACAACGTACGCGACGGGATTTTCACGATACTCATGTTAAGACGGAGCAGTCATATTCGTCAAATCCTGTTACCCTCCCATGCCAATTTCGGTCTACACCAAGTAGGCGATCATGAGAGCAGCCAGACGTAGACGGAAAAGATAGATAGATAGATAGATAGATAGATAGATAGATAGATAGATAGATAGATAGATAGATAGATAGATAGATAGATAGATAGATAGATAGATAGATACTTAAAAACGCTCAAAGTGCCAAAGGTTTGCTAAGAAATGACCCAAGCCCCACCCCCCTCTTTTACTACGCCAGTGAACACAACGCAGCTTGCTAATCATAACAACAGTGGTGCACAGAATCCTTGTTTGTTGCTTTTCTCGCAGCTTGTGCCATGTATTTACTGCAAAGCAAGTGCACATCATTATACCTTTAGTCTACCAGATGGCGCAACCGCACTCATGGAAAACTGTATACGTTTAAGGCAGCACGTCTTGAGAAATCAGGTTGGCCGTTTTTAAGTTTATCAATACCTAATATTATTATCCTAAACTGGCTGGCGTTACGCCATGGAGTTTAAGGCTGTGTTTTTTTTTTGCCGAATCTGCAGGTACGCAAATTAGGCGAGGGAGAGGGCCTGTTTGACAGGTTGCCTGGTGTGAGTGCGTTGCGGCGTTTGGCTTAGACATTTATGAACCGTACGCTTACCGACTAATAAGCATATTTCGCATGTTTAGGTGCTATTCTAGGACCATCTACATCCTTATTCTTGCTTCCAAGAGGGAGCATGTAGGATCGAAGTTATAGCATTACGACGCACGAGCCTTAACAAAATTGCTATCTATCTTCAGATGCCGTAGATGAACATTTGAAGAAGGAGTTTGATTTGGTCATTCCAGAGAACTCGGCGAAGAGCGAGTTCGACTTGGTCCTTCCTGAAGACTTGGTGGAGGGATCCGCTCGCGCTTACGTTTCCGTAACAGGTAAGATAATAACATAGATGTCATATGCTGTAGGCTGTCAGTGTGAATCTTCACCAAAAAGTTAATCTTCACAAATCTTAAATTTAAAGAAATGCTAGCAAATGAAACTTGTAGAAATGGAAAGAGCTGCCCGATGCAGCGCCTAATAAACTTGCTTCTCACGTAATACCCCTTTCTACGCCATTAAATATGCCTGCGGAAAATGCAAAAAAAAAAGTACACGTAGCTATCGCGGTCGCAATCGACTCAAGCTTGGCGCGCACTGTTGAAGGCTGATATTAACGCCGCGTAATAGTTGCGTTAATATAAGCTGATAGTGCAGTGATTGACGTGTGAATTTCCCGCCAGTGACGTGCCTCACTTGGTACAACGCGTATTGCACTGATCGTACTCTTGAGTGTACCGACCGGAACCTGCCCGGCAACGTTTACAAACACTTCATCGTTTACAGCATCGTTTGCAATGTTTACGAACAGCCAAATTGTCTTCTGTTCTAAGTTGCAGTTCTCCTAAAGAAGTACACGTTACACATATACATTAAAAGGCAAGATATTTAGACTTAAATCGTTCAATGCTTGCTGTCTCCTTTTCATATCCACAGGAGATATCATGGGCCCCGCAATCAAGAACCTGGACTCGTTGGTTCAAGTGCCTACGGGATGTGGAGAGCAGAACATGGTCAAGTTCACGCCCAACGTCTACGTGCTCGACTACCTGAAGGCTACAGGAAAGAACCAAGAAGAAACCGAAAGGAAAGCAGTGAACAACCTCAAAACAGGTGATAAGACCAAATTAACCTTCTGTGCACTACCATTACGTAACCGGTGTGTCTTTAGCGTAGAGCTACGCTAATTTCTTCATAAAATAAAATTGACTATTCTCAGTACAACCACGTAGACCTACGTGCTAATGCGTTACTTAGGGGAGCTCCGTGTTTCAGCCTTAAGAGCTAGAAAGACAGGTCGCGAATTCGACGCTACATATGCCATTCGTGGCCCAAGTTGACTGTCTCTGATTAAGGGGCACTGCTCTGGGCACAAATTGTATATGCCTCTCCTTATACAGAAATACTTTGTAATGCGCATGCGAGGTCCTTGCGACGTTTGGAGCGCTGGCGGTAAAAGAAAAGTGCTTCACTGCGTTTATTATGTGGTTCACTGCGTATGTTAAGCGATTCACGTTAATATTTTAAAATGTGGAAGTTAGCGGAATTTAATGTGCTCGCAGCCATACAGCCTAGCGTTGACAGTGTTGTGACAAACGCTACAAAAATACGGTGAGGGAGAATTCACAAAAACTTCCCCTCTATCAATGACCATGTACCTACATGGTTTACGCTGTGCCTGAAACGTGACACTTTTTCCATTAATTGAAGTTGATTTCCTACAGTGGTCACATCGGTACTCAGGCCCGTTAAGCTTGACCTGTAGCCTGCGGCGTAGGCAGAAATTTGTTTCGGTGGGGGCACGTCCTTGATCTGAAGTGGGGATCAGGCAAGCAAGTGTGGTCGAGTGCCATTTAATGCTCTGTGTCCGATCGCAGAAAGAGAGGCACGTGTCCGCTGTGCTACCGCTGGCTACGCCACTGCCTGTGGCAGTCCCATCTTCCTGATTCAGCGCAACAATGTAACCGGCTACACCTTTCCCCTGAGTAGGAAACGAAAGGCTAAAAAATTATTGAAAAAAGATGGCTGATCCCTCCGTCATATAGGAATCAGAATAAAGCGAAAGTAAAGCGTGCCCTTACAGAAATAACTGAATGTTTACTGTACATTCAGATAAGAGAGTTTGCACAATGTATATTGATGTCTGGCAGCTATAGCACCGTTTAACGTGGATGCACCCACTTTGATGATTGGCGGTACATCTCCATCCCGACGACTAACGTCCATGTTGAACTGATTACACAAAACCTTGTTATAGCAGTAATAGTTTATGGTGAAAGCGTAATCAGAGAACGAGGTGTGATAGCCAGAAGAGCGTCGCATATTGGATACAGAATTTGGTCGCCATCCCGCGGCATGTTAAATTGTGATTGAACACCAAGGCCAGACTAGAGGGAAACGCAAAGCGCGTCGTACCGCCCCCCGGCCGCGATTTTTCTCGGGGCGAGCGCGTGAGCAGGGAACGCGGTGTAACAGCCAAGTGAGGCAGGCGTTCGTCGCAGAGCTATTTTAGATGCGAAGCAGCTCTTCGACTCACGTGTGTAACGCCGTACGTTACGTGCGTCCGTACAAATGCGCCGCAACGCGTTCCCCTCGGCGTAGGTATTGGAGCTTTGCCAAGTAGGTCGCGCCACAGCTTTCCGTTGACGTCACGCTCCCCTCGCACGCTGCCCTCGCAGGTGCGCGCTGACGTCATTCTCTCCCTCACCCGCAGCATGCTCGCCGTAGCGCCCGCAGCTGCCGGCTGCTCCGCCCGCTCGCAACACCTCTGAACGTGTGACTTCTCTCTCGCTTTACCCGTGGTAGTCAAGGCGAAACGCGTGCCTGCTCCGGTCCAGCGCCCGTGTCTCGACTCTGAAGAAACAACGACTACGAAGTCTTGCCAAACGCTTTAATGAAACTTACACGAAACCCAACCCGCCTCCCGTGTCTTTGCGTTTCAAACAAACGTTTACTCGAGTAGACGCTACACCGAGTTTCGCTTCAAACCGTTCTTCCAGCACCCGCGTCGACGCCCGTTTCAACCGGGTCAACGCCGTGCGCACCACTGCTGCTTCGCATCCCATCAGGGTTCTCTTTGGGGAGATGGTCCAAGTTTTTGGTTTCAATTAGCGTGATGCTATGAGCGAGGCCGACGCTTTTACGACGCTTGGGGTAAGGTCGCCACCCCGCAGCGTGTTAAAGCATTGACAAAATTGAACTTCTATTGAAAACACGCCGAATGGGACGGGCATGTAACGCGTTGCAGGTGCTAATGGCGGAGGCCACAGTAATGACGAATTACTTTATTTTACCGCTCCCAGAGGGCAACACCACCCCGCCGACCGGGAGAGTGGTAGATATAAAAGGCGCATTTGTAAAGCCTCTAGAGTTTGTGACCGTGGCGCAGTGGATAGCGTGCCCGGCATTTGTTGTTGCGGACCTAGCGGTGGTGGGTTCGATGCCTGTTGAAGGAACCTTTTTTCTTTGCCATCTGATCGTGTAAATTTTTCCGACGTCATTTTCATGACAGAAATACGTCACTGAAGTCTTGGTGGGCCCCGGCATAAAACACTTTCGTGTTAAAACATGGTTGATCCGTCCATCATAGGAATGAGTGTCAGACGAAAGTAAATCGTGTCTTCACAGGAGTATGGTTGATTGCTTATTGTACATTGATGTATGAGACCTTGCACAATGTCTATATGTGTTTGGCAGCTATAGCACCGTTCGACGTGATTGCACCCACGCTGACGCCTAGTGGCACATCTCCATCACGACGGTTAACGCCAAAGATCATGATTTAACCGTTGCGGTAAGAGAAATGGTTAACAAATACGGCGATCTGGGCGAGTTGGTGTACTAACATCTTCGGGAAAATGTGCAGCGCGGCACGGACGAAGGACAAGAAACGCACAACTTGTCCTTCGTCCGTGCCGCGCTGCACATTTTCCCGAAGAGGTTAACAAATACCTGGGCAAAGCATAAGCTGAATCCGGCGCGAAGGTGGCATCAGCAAGCACATAACACTGGTACTCGATATTCACTCATCCAAAGCGTCATCTTCTGAGGAGAGAAACATCAAGGTGTGCGCTCTCCAGTAATAGGGTACCCTACGCCTGTGCTCATGCGCATACTACACAGCGCTTCAGTAGAGCGAGGTGCAGATTTTGTAGCTTGAGCCGTGAACGCCAGATGGTGTTCCGCTTACCGCTGCACCGAAAGCTGAAACTACCGAAGCGCTCACTGTCAACGCCCGAGATTAGCTCCGGCAACGCGGCGTTGCTCAGGCCATTCCATTCGCCCGCGGAGAGCATAATCAGAGAGAGAGCAGTGTGACAGCCAGAAGACCGTCGCTGATTGGACACTGAGCTTGGGCTAAGGTCACCATCTCGCGGAATTTTAAAGAGTTAACAAAACGGTAACACCACGACCGGGCTAAAAACGCGAAGGAAAACGCGACGCGCATCATTCTCCCCTCTGGCTGGCCGTCATTTCTCACGGGTCGAGCGGGGAACATGGTGTGTCAGCCAGGTGAGCGTCGCAGATCTATTTTAGTAGGGATAGATGCTATTAGCGATTCTTGAGCTAAAGCCGTCACATAGCAGTGTGTTCAGGCGATGAGAGAATTAGACTTCTCTTAGAAACGAGCCAAAAGGGACCCCAATAGCAAATCTCAGAGGCCACGGTCATGATGCAGCACTTCACTGATCCCAGACGGCGACACCACGCCCAGCCAATAAGTGTCCTTGGGAAAAGGAGAAGGTTTAAGAGATATAAGGCGCGTTTGTGAAGTCTCATGCATGAGTATCGGTAGCGCAGTGGGCAGAGCCTCTGGAACTTACCGTCGCGAACCGAGAGTTCGTCGGATCGACTCCCAGGTCATCCGAATCAGCGAAACTTTTTCTTCTGGTTTTCCTTTGTCATCTCTATATTGCTGACGTATTTCCGTCACGGAAATACGTTAGTAAAGTCTCGATAGGCCTCTGCATAAAACACTTTCGTGCTAAGAAGAAGAAAAACGTGGCACATAGACCAAAACATTTGTCAAGCGCTGTACACCTGTATATAAAGGCACTAAAAATGACACACAGTTGTTTAAACTGGATGAAGCGCATAAAAGAGTCTTGAACTTCACGCATAACTTTTGCACGGATGTCTGCATAAAGAAACACATGAGCAACACGTAACAAAATCATTCAGGACTCAACTATAATATACAATCTATACGTCAAGAAAAATGATATAGGTCGTACTATTTATAGCTAATACTTTGGACGTAGTTTCCCACAGTGCTTCAGAAAGCAGGTTCTCGGTTACATTAGCCGAATACGAATTGCAGCCGACACCACGTACCTGCATTCCGGTGAACGACTCTTCTCCTTCTGCAGGTTATCAGCGCCAGCAGAAATACAAGCACTCTGACGGCTCCTACAGCGCCTTCGGAAACATCGACTCATCGGGTAGCATGTTTCTCACGGCGTTCGTAGTGAAGTCATTCAAGCAGGCCGAGAAGTACGTCCTGATTGACGCCGGAAACCTGAACGAGAGCATCAAGTGGATCATAACTAAGCAGAAGACCAACGGCTGTTTCCAGAACGTCGGCACTGTTCTGAGCTCAGGCTTGAGGGTAACATACTTTCACATGTTCTGTAAAATTGTTTGCAAACAAAGAAAATGCGCTGCACTTGTAGACTAATTTAGGCCGCCTGTCTTCGAAGTACAAATTTTTTTTCGAGCAGTGATGTCAGCCTAGAGGCGCTGTTCTTCCTTCGATATATACACAAGCGACGCCTCGTCTTGTCAACAACGCAGCTTCTGTCTCGCAAACATGGCTAAACCAAACAGCCGCGTCCGCAAAATGTCTTTCGGCACGTGTCTAAAAACAGATGGCCTTGCACAGAAACTATGCGACTATTCCTGCTTACGAGTCGGAATCTAGCCTGCCAAGTGGCTGGTCCTCCCTGCCTGTTTTAGTTTTCTTCTATCTGATCCTGTACTCCTTGCTGCTTTCATTCTCCAAATCCACTCGTTTCTTGATTTTGGACCACGGTCGTAGTTAGCAGCTTCCGTGAGGAAAATGACCGAGCACTAAGTGAAGGCGACTGAAAGAAGGGAGCGTGAAAGTGTAGGAGTAACCACTGAGGAACTTCAAAAGACAAGGTAGCAACTGGTTATTACAACGCGGACGCCTTTCAGACGTATATATTGGAAGGAAGAAAACAGAAAAGGAGAAGGCAGGGAGGTTAACCAGAAACACTTTCGGTTGGCTACCCTACACTGGGGGATTGGGGAAGGGGAATAGAAAGACGAGAAATAGAGAGGAGGGAAGAGAAAAAAAAGAGAGAGAAGAGATGCAGTGAATTCACTGCAGCGTGCAAGCGACACGGACAGCGAGGCAACTGATTTGTAAATATTGGAAGTGGTGAAAACATCGTTAAGCAACAGTTGGGCTTGATTTGTGTCAACGTGTTGCTTTCGTCGCGAGGATTGGAAAAGTAAAATGTGAGACCGTAGCGAAGCTCGGAATATGCCTCGCTGTAGACATCATCGCCGTTACGGCCGTCGAGCTTTTTTTACACACCCCTTTCATACCACCATCAAGACACAGCACAATAATGGACCAGAACAACGATGGAAAAACACGAAATTAACACCGCCGAATGAAAAGCGTTACATTCCTTGTATTCAAAGTTTTCTCTTTAGCATTTTGTCTCGACGTGCGTGAACAACCTGACAGTTCTTCACTAGGGATAGCTGCTAAAATTGTGGCATTGCTAAAGCATATACTGCCAGTCATATTGATACTGCTGAAGTGATACGCCGATGCGCTTTACTATACCAAGCATGAAATGGCATAGGTGGGAATTTTCCACAGGTTCGCTCAAAGACATATGTTTTGAGGACGCCTGTTTACTATCTTTTTCGCGTAAACGTAAAGAGCAGGCGCACCTGTCAAAAAGAAAAGAAATAAACGTGCAAATTTGATCAAAGTTAGTGAAAACTCTCATGTTATTCAGTAGGGTATGAACTGGGGCGATTCGGTGGTCTATACTTTCCGCCGTGTCATTTCATGTCCTCTCTTTAAGAGCTGCGCTTTTTTCTCTTATTCTAACGAGTTTCCAACTTCGGGCACAGGGCAAGGTGAACTCAACTGCACCGGGTGCACTCACGGCATACGTGCTGACAGCTCTGTTGGAAGGCGGCCTCGCTGACGCTCAAGTCGTAGAGCCTGCGCTGCGCTGCATCAGCGCCCAACGTGATCCGAGCGCCCATAACCTGGCGCTGTCTGCCTACGCCGCTGCACTGGCCGGAGACGAGTCCGCCAAGGCTTACCTCGAGAAGCTCGAATCTATTGCAGATCACAAGGGTGAGTTTCTCTAGACGGAATTTGTTTGTGGTCAGCAGACGATGGGGAAGGTGGGTGTTTCAACAGGTTTTGGCTCCTTTTTTTTTCCTTTCTCGTTCTACGCATAAGTACAGTATTGCATTTGGTGAAAATCAACAACAAAAATTAGAATAAACATTTCGTGCCTTCTGTCTATATCACTCTGTTTTCCCCTGATCAAATCATTTTTATCACAAAGAATAATGCGCGGAACATTGTGAATTTACTCTCAGAAAAGTTCTATGTTTGACTCAATCTGCGGACACAGTTTAATTGTCCCACGGATTGCATCCGCGACCATAGGCGTGCGCACGATGTTTATGGCCGTGGCATACAATTCTGACGTGTTTCGTCATGCAGGTGGCCTTACATACTGGAGCAACGCCGGCAAGAAGGGGCCTTCAGCGTCGGCCGACGTGGAGACGGCGGCGTACGCGGTGCTGGCCTACCTCAAGCTGAACCCAGAGGAGAACCTGAATAAGGCACAGCCAATTGTCCGCTGGATGGCAACCAAGAGAAACAGCCGCGGAGGCTTCCCGTCTACGCAGGTATATTCCACTTTTCGTCTCCTGCACATAAATGTCCCTGATATGCTCTGCCATCAATTTCTTTCGTTTTACGTAAAATTGCAGAAAACTTGCAAGTGCAAATGTAGATAGCGGTCTCCCCAATAACTTGAACCTCACGTTCTTTGTGAGACTATACAATGTTTGCGCGAATGAACAGGGTCTTTCAGTTAACTGCACTCTTAATCAGGTCCTGGTTCGGTGCTGGCTATGCTAAGGAAACCAAATGAAAAATTCGCGGTTTCCGGACTATATCTAGCTCTTTAAGCGGGATCTGATTAAGAGTGTAGCGCCAAGTATTAAAAAAAATACATGCACTACACAAGTCACTATTCACTATTCTTCTCAGCAATATGCAGCACGTCATGATGTCTTTCCCAATCCGCAAAGTTCGGTAATTAACGAAGAGTGTTTAATTGACTTTTAAAATATTAGCTCCAACAAAAACTCTTCAATAAAAAGTTTGTAGTGCTTGTTCAGAAACGTAGGTTTATTTAATCTATGCTAAGATAACTGCTCTGTTTAAATTTTTTCCAGCGTTTTTACGCGAAACTAGCGAAGTTAAAATATATATTTGGCGCAAGTTAGCGGAAACACCCTGTATAGAGCTCGTGGAAGACACGGTAGGAGCATTACTGCGCAAATATGTCGGCGGCAAATGCACCGATTTACAACCTCAATATTAGGGACAACAAAAACACTCCTTTGCGGTGTGTCTCTCTTGTAATGTGGAAGTGCTGCGGAATGTAGATATTCCCCGCCTGGCGAGGAATATCTACATTCCACAGCACTTCGGGCTCTACACAGTTTACTACGTTGATTAAAGTGCGCGCGAGGCAGGCGCCTGTGGTCTTTCCCGCAAGGTCCAGTGCGCTTTCAAAAGATGTGCTCTTGTTAGCATTGCGATACGTAACGTTGCGATATTGCGGAGGTCCTGCCGTTTCGCGTTCAATCAGAGAGAGTGATGCGGTTCCGGAAGCGAGTATAGATGACGATGCAGGAAGCCGTTGCTGCTGTAGCGCCTCAACTAGCTGTGAAGCGCCTATTGTTCTTCCGCAGTCGTACAGACAAATCTGCGAACAATTCGTTGGCTGCGTTGCAGTTTGCCTTGGGCTTATGTATGCATTTGCGTATGAAAGAATAAAGCAGTTGTTAGTCAACGCTTGTGCCGTACGTTTCTTTTCTTCATGGGTGCATTGCGCGTTTGCGATGTTATGTTTGCCTCAGGATTCTGGTTGCGGTGTCACATATATACTGTGATTCTGGTTCAGCCGTTTCGTTTCTTCCCTCCTGTGGCATGTCTACAAGAGTAGAGTAGACCCTAGAAGCTGTGGCTCATAGCCACACTGGGGGATTGTCCAAGAACCGGTTAATTTTTAAAGGCAAATTTGAAATTGAAGTTCGAGCTTTGTTTAATTGATACGGAAGAACTATAAATGAATTAGAATTAAGATTCTACTAACAGTAACAATACAGAATAGAAATGAAGCAATAAAACCGAATATTTGGGCTAAAAAGAACAAAAGAAAATAGAAATAAAAATTTGGAGACGTAGATTTTATAACCTAAATATTTTGGAACCTCTAAGAAACTCCTGCAATGCATCAGCAATTTTCCCGTCACTGTGGCTCAGAGAAAAAGCACCGAAAGACAGTACACTTCGTACATTTAATTCTAATCTAAACAGCCGGAAAACGACACCTGAGGTATTTTTGCGCAAGGTAGAGGGCCTCTTGCAGGAAATGATATAGTGCTGCGTTTTCTCACGTATTCCGCATAAAGAACAATTAGGCGAAGCTGCCAGACCAGCTCTGTGTAGATAAAAATTTAGATAGGGAGTCTGACAACGTAGTCTTGTGATTACGACTTCTATTGCTCGTGATTAACATATTTTAGTATTCCACTGATGATTTAAATGCTGGAATTCTAATATGGTCGTTAATGGCTGTGCGGAAAACTCCTCTAACATCATTTTCCTCCTAAATCTAGCACTTGTAATGAATTTGCATGCGGGCAATACCTGAATTACCGGGCTATTCAATGATGACCTAGCTAGCGCATCTGCTATTTCATTCATAAATAGGCCCTTATGCCCAAAAACCCACACTAACTTGATGAAGCGCACTATAACTAATGATTTGAAAGCATTCAAAACATACAAGTCCTCATTTGCAGCGAAGGAGAACATACTGATAGTGAGTCCGTCAAATTTATTCCGGAGCTTATTGATGCTTCTAATTTACCTATTGCTAGACTGATGGCTAGAAATTGTGCTACAAAGATTGGCACAAAATCTGGAAGGCGATGGGAAAACGAGCAGTCTAGAGTAGGAGAGAAAATCCCAATTCCACATTTTTCTTCACTTTGGGAAGCATCCATCGCTATCACTGTCTTAATTGGCTTATGTTTCAGGTAATCGCTTAATATAACGTTTATTAAGTGGTATGGCATTAGTTTTGCATTGCTTGGAAAAATATCATCAAACTGTATTTTAGTAGAGTTGTTACTATTACTGATGATACACAGGTCATTATTTTAACGTTTATTTTGTCAAGAAGGCTTTCTATAAATAAAATTTGAGACGTATGAAATCGCGGCCAATATAATCTAAAATACAGGTCAGGACGTGCAATAAAAGCTGTTTCGGAACGCCTAACGGGGGATCTACAAGACCCAAAGCGTTCCCACTAGCTCGCGCCACCATGAGCCACGGGACGCTCTTCATTTTCCCTGGCCGACTGGCCACGAGTGGCGGACAAACCCAAAATGGAAAACTAGCGTGGGTTGCCAGCGATAGGACGCAAACGCAGCGTGGGCAACGATGCAGCATGGCTCGCGCCTCGTATAATTTTAATTTCGCCACGTGTGGCGTCCCGTGCGTTTCACCCAACGCCGCGTGCGTTTGTATTCTGCCGTTAGCATTCTGGAGGACGAATGAGGCATAGCGTAATTGTCTAAAGCAGCCAGCTGCGGAGCGAGGGGTCACAGGTTCGAAACCCCGGTCGAGCGCTTCGGAAATTTTGGGGGCTTGCTCCTTACGCTCGGTGCTTGCCCATCGCCGTAGTAGCCACTAGTTCTCATTGCTCCCGCTAGCTTGGCTAAGCGTACGCTCGCGCGAAAAAGAAGTCTTCTTCCTCTTGTTCTTCGAGCGCCTTGATGATGATATTAACGCAGGCAAAACCACATATAGCATACCCAAATGTAGCATGCGGCGCTCGCTCCATTCCGGCGCGTGCTCTAGTTTGATAGGAGACCGCTAGAGGGACACAGCTGCGCGCTTCCTCTTTCTTTCGACAGTCGTCAGTCAGTGCGCTTCGATACTATGACATGAGCGAAGAAGACAAGGTGGCGGTGCGGAGGACTCGCAAGGCAGCAGCAGCACGCGCTTGCTGCCAACACTATAGCCAAGACCCTGCGGTGAGAGCTCGCGAGGCCGAAGAGAGACGTCAGCCTCGCGCGGTCCCCGAGGTACAAGCCTGCGAAGCCGAAGCAGCGCGGAAGCGGCGGCAAGGGAACCTCGAAGAGGTACGGGCGTATGATGCAGCGGCCAAGCGTGGAAAGCGGTCGCTACCTGAAGTTGGTGGCGCCGACGCCCGCTTCAAGCGCGATTTCCTCGACCACACGTTCGGCCACAGCTGCAAGGTCTGCGACCGCTTGTGGTTCGACAACAACCTGACGACAATCCCTACTATAACAACGTGTCACGTCTTTATATGACAGTAGAGAAATTGTACGGGGCATTCACGGTTTACCCGATTATCTCCGAGCAAGCTCCCCTAGCATCATTCACTTTGTGGATATGGTGGGGATTTTTTTCTTCTGAATTATTTTTCTTTGTGGCTTTTATTTATATATACATACATATACATATCCGGGACGTGACGACGATGGCGACGACAAAAATCCGCCGAGAGTGGCCATATAATTGCTACCGCAATAAAAAAACTGGTGCCTTTTGCTATACATTGTCTTCATTGGCACGGCAACAGATTTCACACGGAGAATCAGTGCGTGTGCGTCGTCTTACATTTAGTTATTCCTTATATTGCATCTAGTTAGTTTGTTACAGAAGCGTGATTTGATCAAGATATTCCATACTTGATGAAATTACGCCGGATACATGCTGTACGCTCACACTGGGCTATAAGATATGCGCGTAGCCTTCATCCCAATATGATCAGCCACAATGTATACTGGTAAATGTAACTGATTTCATTTGATTTTAGAAGAGCGTCGTAAACGTGCCAGTGGGGTCACGAATAGAAATAGTGCTTATAACGTTCCATGCTTTTCTCCAAGTCCAACTGATCTGCATTAAAGATTCAGAGGCTTTTCACAGTCTCTCTTCGTCGTTTATGCTGTGTTACATTATTACTTAATTTCACGTGATACCGCGTACTCGTCGCCCGTTTCATATATGCGGAGCATTTGAAATGGAGCAATGCTACAGCATGGAAACGCATTTAACATTTCAGGACACAGTGCTCGGCCTTCAGGCCCTTCTGCGTTCGCCACCTTTGTCAGCAAGGATCCTGTGGACATCACAGTTAAAGTTGACGGCAACGGCATTACCGAGTCTTACAACCTGAAGGAGGACACTAAGCTGGTGGTACAAGAGAAGAAGGTCGTGAAGTTGCCCAACAAGCTTACCTCAGAAGCAACGGGTCCCGGATGCGCTTTGGTGTCGGTGAGTCACATTATCATGCTATCGTTAAGTGCTTGAAGACAGTGGCCATTTTTGAAAATGTCGAATAGCCTTTTTTCTAAGGCACATTAAAATGCGTAATAAAATCGGAACAACGTGGTTTGTTTGCGGACCAATTTATGTTTTGAAAATTTACTTGACAAAATAGTTGACTGCAAAAAGTAGTATTATTCTTTCTGCGTAGTTCTCTAGCTTGCCAAAGATTACAAAAGAAATAGAAATATCAAGTCTATCACAAAGCTCCATTTGCTAAAGAGGCACATTTAGTAAACGCGAAAAGCAATAACTGTCTTTATTTTTTTTTGCAATACTGTTTTTTATATGTAATGTATAAAATTTTGTTTGTCAGATGAACATTTTTTAATCTCGTGTTAGTGTCAATATAGTGTTGCGTCACCTATGATGCCATTCAAACGCATTCAAACACAGCCCCTATGACGTCACCCAAACGCATGTGTAAGGTCTGTAGATAAGTATTAACTGTCACCGACGCTTAGCATGCAAAGCCGCTGACTGATGCTTTATAACAGGAATAGGCAACCTTTTGAGACGAAGGGCCGAGTATCATGAAGCCGACAAGGCGGGAGCCGCATGGCGATTTGGGGCAGTGGAGGAGGGGGGGGGGGGGCTTTGTACGCAATGAGAAAAAAGAAATGATATACAAACCTAGAATATAAATCATGTTTCTCTTCAGCACGTATGTCGCAAGGTTGCAATTCATAAACATAGGTGACAAGCAAAAAAAAACGTTCTCCATGTGACTTTTGGTGCTGAAAATTCTTAGCCAACTCGCAAATATCTACACAAAGGTCGCTTACCGACAGACGTAGAAAGTCGTGGAAGTGTTCATTCGTTAGTTGGAGGAGGGGGGGGGGGGAGTTTCTGACGTCGTGCCGGGCGCCGCATAATACTGCCTCGCAGGCCGCGGGTTGCCGGCCCCTGCTTTATCGGCACATTTCGCCCCAACCACATTTCACTCAACAACACATTAAGCATCAACCGTATTAGCAGAGCGTCAAAGTAAAAGAACTTGTGATGATAATACAGCAGAGGTAATGTCTGGGGTTTTGCACTCTAATATCATGATACGGTTATGAGGCATGCCGTAGTTTGTGGCTCCAGGTAATTTCAACCACCTAGGTTTCAGTAACGTGCACAGATATTGCACAGTACACGGGCCTCTTGCATTTCGTCTCCGTTCAAACACGCGGCCGCCATGGCCGGTTTCGAACCAGGTAGTGTCGCAGTAGTCGTATCGGCATTAAGACTCAAACTGAAGTGCTCTCGCAGTTCTAGATGAGACTCAGCCTCCCTATTTAGTGCGACAGAATTTATACGGATGCTGGAAGCGCATGCACTGCTGGCGCGCAGAGAAAATGGAAAATGAGTTTTACGCGGCACAAGGTGCGTTTGGACACAAAAGCCATCAAGCGAAGTCGTTAGACCATCTAGAATACACGCTCAATCACCTCCGTGTCGGAGCAAATGCAGTGTTCGGTCTTCCGCAGCTGGCATGACTGTTCTACGTTCGCAGGCTACAATAATTTCATCGTTCCTTCTGAGCTTCTCCGCGTACATGCATTTATTTGAGCAGTAAACGTTATTATTGCACTGGGCACTTACTAACTGCGAGTGTTTCCGGTTGATCTCATCTTGTGCACTACCAAAGTCCACAACTGCAGTACATGCCAATGGCGGTGCGTTTCATCACGCCAGCGCTGTGAGACGCTTGGTAGCTATTAGGGCGCTGTTGTTTCTGCCTGGCAGCAGCAGTGACACTGCGTGCTGCGTCACCGCCAATTGACGTCGCCCCCACATTTAGTTAGGACATCGTCCCTAGGAGTTCAAGCGCGGCACTAAGATTTTACATCGCTGTCATTGCTTCGCTCGTCGGGTGAAATTGTGAAATGTCCTTTTTTTAGCTAATTCATTATTTATCACCCACCCGCACTTTCAATTCTTTTTTACTGCTTCCCATTCCAGACCACATTGAAGTACAATGTTCACGCGGCATCCAAGAGCGAAGGCTTTGAGCTTACGGCCACTCCGTCCCAAGAAGCAACAGACTGCAGCGACCTCAAGCTCAATATTTCCATCAGGTATACAAATTTCCTGCACTTACATGAACTTTTCAGCTAAGTAAAATGTATGAATTTGTTCGCGTTGTAGATTTCAATTTCTCGTTTTCTATTTTTCCTCCTCAGTGAAACGGAGGAGTTTGGAAGTTTGTTGCATTTACTTGATGGACCTATTTTTATAATTTTGCCAGGTACGATGGCAAGCAGCCCTCTAACATGGCAGTGCTGGAGCTCAAGCTTCTCTCCGGCTACGTCCCTGACGAGAACCACATACACAGCGTACGTACTTGCACTCGCTGTAGGTACATTGAAGATTCATCAGTGACCGTGGCAAATTTAGCTAATTCGGATTCACCTATGAGCCTGGAGTGTGGAACTATTCTTTTCCCATTATATTTCTTTACAAGCCCAGTATAGTGGGAAGGAAGGCGAGCGGGGGGGGGGGTGTAGTGCAACCATTTTATGAGCATGATTAAGAAATCTAACAAAGAAACGAGTCCTGGATCCATTCCCGTGCCTTAGTTCGTTTTATATGAACTACCTTCAAACAATCTAGCCTAATAGAACACTCCATGGTGCAGAAAAAAGGCGTGCTGGTATTTTCACTTCTAACATGGTGCCACGGCTTATTTACGCGCCATGTGCCAATGAGAAATGTACACTGTTGGACTAGCCAGTAGACGTGACCGAAAAATCCTGCCTGCCAAGCATCGCTTCTTTTATTCTACTTGACCAACTGTGGCACCTTCACAAACTCGTGAGAACGTGGTCGCTATTTCGACGCCACACCTTCTTAGTAAAGTAATGCTATTCAGCTTTCCGACACCTTTGGATCACTTACTAAGCTGCAATGCGAGTTTATGTGGTGCCGTTTTCTCTGCAGCTATACCGTGAGAAAGGCGTCAAGCTGAAGAGGCACGAAGTTGAGAAGAACCAAGTCAACTTCTACTTTGAGGAGGTAAGGCCACCGGCTTTTAAGCAAAAGTGCGTAGTTCAAGAACGCATTTTCGAGTGCATGCTGCAGAAGTTGATTTTAGACGCACTCCTTCAGTGATGAATTCTTATCGCGAACATCTGGGGCCGATTTCAAAAACATTCTTCGTTCGTTATTGTCGCGCAATTACAGCACAAGTTGTTTTCGGGATCTCGGGCCCTGTTCATTATTGCGCTCATGGACAAGAAAAAAAGAAGGCACAAACAAATCGTAAGGTCGTGCAGAACTATAGGGCAACGAACCTGTTGCACATAGTTAAAGAAAGAAGCTCGGGATAACTCTTCTTGGTACTAGAAAAATGTTTAAATGTTTGTTATATTTGCACTTGCACCATTTATAATGAAGACAATCATAGCGATGGTATACAGATTCCCAATGAGGGATATTTCGATGTCGATAGCTTTCTGGGGCCGAACTCGCAAAGATTTCGGTTCGAGAATGCCATTTTCCATTGACCAGCTGTCTTCGCTAAAAATACCTCCAGCATCACCACTGACAAAAGATCTCTCTTGCGACCGATTCAAGCGTAGGATCTGTTTGTGAATACAGGCCCTAGTTGTCTCATATACTATTGGCTACACAAGCAGGATTACAGCTCATTAGGACTATTCGTGATGTACCTTTTACCGTGTTCATTCAGGAATGAAGATAGATCTGAAATCGAACCCTTGTCTGCAAACGTTTTCTGAGAGGCGGCACTTATTTAATTTCAGATAACCTCAGAAAACAAGCGCTTCGACGTTCGCCTCCACCGCGAGTTTGCCATTGAAGACGCGAAGCCCGCCACAGTTAAGGTCTACGACTATTATGAGCAAGGTAAGTGCACACAACCGAATTTAATAAGTGTGGATGCATCTATCATATGTCTCATGTAGTCTGCTTTCTTTTAGCTCGTTCTTCATTATTCGTCGTAATTTTTCAGAGTCCAAAAAACTTTGTTATAATCCTATTTTGATGACACGCTATCACGCGTATCCTGGTTATTTGTCATGCTTAAATTAAGTCTTGCAAACGTAGGAAAGTATTATACATTCCTATGACTTGTAATTATCGTATTCATTAGGGTGTAGAACGACATACAAGCATTTACACGGTTCAAGCAGGGGACTCGCTTAAAAGCGTCGATATTACAGAAATTAGTAACAATGATAAGCGGCTAGCACAAATCAATTTCAGCGAGCCTATGCTAGACCTTTGCTTATCTTTGATCTAGTTAGCTTTCGTACACGTTATAAAACTGTTTGATGTGCAAATGACAGGTCATTCTTCTGTATTATGTACCTACGGAGGCACAACTGAGCACTTTGTAACCAGCACTAGGAAAGCGTATATATCTTTTGTCTAATTAAATAAAACCCCGTATGACATTTCGAAACATTTTTCTCTTTGCAGAAAACAGCAACTCTGTGCCTTACTCCCTCGTAGTGCCCTGCTAGTAAACATCACTCACCATTTATTTTCAACATTTATTTTTGTGTTACTCGCGCCCTTTTGTTGGAACGAACGCGACAATGACAATACGCGTCACAAGCACAACACTAAGTGAAACACGCGTTTACCTTCTCGCACCTATATATTTTATTCCTCTCTCTCTCTCTCTTTCCGTGACCAGAATCATGCTTTTCCGCTTTGTCTATAGTGTTCACCGTTTTTATACCGGTCACACATTTTAAAGAACGAATGTACGAGTACTTACTTATACGTGACATGTATAACACATTATTTATTATTGTGTTAAACACAATATTTAATTATCGTCCCCGAATATGGGTGGAGGACATAAGGATGCGCCGTTACAGTGTGCGTGTGTGTGTGTGTGCGTGAAAAATCGGGCATTTATGATGCCGCCATGTGTGAGTGTTTTTTAAATGCGAAGCATTTCTCAGCGAACCTTTGGCACTTTAAAGGGACTGACAACGGGGCAGAACGTGTGATTAGATCCTGGCAGAAATGAAAAGAGCGTGAAATATAGTGACAGATTCTAGCTTCCTTTTTGCGTTGTGAGTAGGATTTATATTTTTAATTCGTGCTTAAAAGTAACAAAAACCGGTATGTCGCACAGCCTAGCGGAAGAGCTTCGAAGCAGGATTATGAAGTCGGTCAATTTGCTGTACGTAGTCTGCTGCTGTCATGCACGCCATAATCGGTCCTCAAAGTTATAGTATGTATATTATTATCTATTCCCCCTCTGTTCTGCGTTGCGTACGAGGTAAAAGGAGTTGCAGCATGAGAAACGGCGCTGCCTTCGCGGCTGCCAGTCGCCCATGTAGAGCCGCGGCGCATGCGCGCGGAGTGCACGCATGCGAAGTAAACCGCCGCGCTCGAACACGAACAGCTCTCGCGCTCACTGTGATTGCCTCCTTAACTTGGAGTCGACCGAAATTAGCATGGGGGGGTAAGGGGACTTGACAAATATGACGGTCTGCTCATGACACGAATAACATGAAAATCCTGTCGCGTACGTCGTCAAACCCTTTCCTCCAGACACGAGTAGTACAGGCCTGTTTACCGCGGGCCGCGGTATACGGGTGTGCGCCACAGCGATTGAGAGTTTATATCTACCCAGGACGGCGAGAACAAAGATTGTTAGCCACAATGTTAATGAGAACCAACAGACAACAATGCCAAGGAAAGTACAGGGGATGTTATTTGTATAATTGGGATATAATGTCAAGAAAGTAAATCGTCGAAAAGATAACTTGCCGCCGGCAGGGACGAATCTGCGACCTTCGAATAACGAGTCGATGCTCTACCACTGAGCTACGGCGGCGGTCATCCTCTCGTGCTCTTTGTAGCTATATGTGTATATCTTCCTGGCATTATTGTCTGTTACTTCTCATTAATATTGTGTCTAACAAATAAAACGAGCCCTTAAAAGTCATCTCCTTTCCTTCAGTCATAGCGAGGGGCTCGTTCAGCAGACTTGGTGCCTTCAGGTAGTATGCGAGGGATTATTGTTCAGCTGCCAGCTCGTGAAAGATCACATGCTACGTGACGCCAAAAGGCAGAAAAAGAGTGTTCCACATTCGCGCCATGGCTGCGATCGGCGCCGACTAACACTCCTAGGTTAAATGCACATATATACCCTACAAAGTGGACGGGAAGATGACCGCCACCGTAGCTCCGTGGTAGAGCATCGGATGCTTTTCAAATGTCGCAGGTTCGGTCCCTGCCGGCGGCAAGTTTATTTTTCGTCCACTTTACTTTCTTCACATTATATCCCAAGTATTACAAATAACATCCCCTATACTCTCCTTGGCATTATTGCTGTTAGTTTTCATTAATATTGTGTCTATCAAATAAAAAAACGAGCCTTAAAAGTCATCTTCTTGAGAACAAACATTGGTAATTTAAATGCGAGAGCATTCAGAAAGAAAAATTACACCATCTCCTCTCAAGGGAAACATGGGGGATGCGAAGCAGCATTGGAGGCGCACACCAAGTTTCCGTTAAGTTCACTCGGCGTTTCCGTTAGTGTGTGAGGTTGTATTTAGTGTTTGTGTTATCATTATGTTCTATTTGTGCGCTGCTTTCCGTTAGCGCCGAGTGAACGAGTGGCGCCGACGTTGACGTTACAACTCATGTGAACAGGGGCGAAGCGAGAATGACGGAAGCCGACCGAGCGCACGCGCTTATCTACACATGAAAAGGGGGAGGGAGAGGAGAGAGTGGGTTACAGGCTGTATTGGGCTGCGGCGCGGCAGCAGCGCGGGGGAGGAGAGGAGAGAAAGTGACCGAACGGCTGCGTAAAGGAGGAGAGTCGGAGAGAGAGTAGGCGCATGCGCAGTGGAACGCGGACGCCACCGCCACCGCCGGACACAGCCCCAAGCAAAAACTGCTTCGCAGCGAAAACCGACATCGGCAGCGTTGACCCGATGAATGGAAAGAACAAAAATTAGGATCCCAGCAGGAATTGAGCCCAAGCATTCTGAGTGGCAGGCAGGTTTTCTACCACAGAGCCACGCCAGGTCTATAAACTAGTTTGGAAAAACAGGCCTATGCAGGCGTAATCTCGCGCAACGTCAATTGTGGTTGTGTG